>NW_017256029.1:408280-421946 GCF_001594055.1 Mycetomoellerius zeteki
CCCTGTATATAAAAATAACATACTTTTTGTATCCTGTAAAAAGTTCTACCGTCGATAACGGGGTCAGTTCAGCTACATCATCGCTAGCTGTAGTTAAAAGCTTGGCTTTCAAAAGTATTTGAATAACCTATGCGACGAAATTTTTAGCATTTTATATTGCTGTATCGCTTAACGCTAATTAGATTATACAGTCAGCAACTAGAAAGTTGCAACATTTTTTTTTTAATAGGTTTCGGAATGCAACCTATTTACCGAGCGAATCGATGAATAGGCTGCATTCCGAAACCCATTTAAAAAAGTTGCAACCTTTTATTATAATTACTGACTGTACAGGATACCCCTTTTTAAATAATGCACTAATTTTCGAAAACTATAGTAAATACGGAAAAATGTTTCAAACACAAAAATTCTATGGTTCAGAGTGGGACGTACGTAAGTACGATTGATTTGACGTTTGGTAGCGTTGTTAAGCTCAGGTCAAGGTCACTGAATTTTTTAAATAGAATCCGTCTCCATTTTTTTCATTACATATTCTCATAGCTTACCACAAGAGCTTTTCCAAACACTCTAATAAAATTCTTTTTCTTAAGAATCAAGTCAAGTTATAAGGCTTGAAAGTTACAGTACCAGTTAACTAGCGTTAACATTTGACCCAAGGTCAATTAATGGTATCTTTTTATGTCCCCCTCCGAAATACATAACTTTTGTTTGAAACATTTTTCCGTACTATAGTTTTCGAGAAATCTGAATGCATTACTTAAAATGAGATTCTGTATATTACCTGCAGTAAAAAATCTATCTTTATTTGTGTTGCATATTGCAGTTGTTGTATTGTCCACGATGTAGATCCATTATATGCTAACAAAACTGCCATTTGGAAAGTTGATGCTTGCAATGTATATCTGTTCTTAAAACAATTTGTATGTAATTCTCCCTTAGACATATTATATAACCAATTTAACTTTCTGCCGCTGTGCTGTGAACTATAGAAAGTAGTAAACCTATGTACAGATCTTTCTAGCTGCAAATGAAAATCTAAGTAAGTAATCAGTGAAGATCTCAAAAGGATTAAAAAATTTAATATTTTCGATATAAAAATAATAAATAAAGGGCGAAGTAAGAGTCAATACGTGAAAATTATAGTCTGAAAATTGATGAAACATGAAAGATTGAGTCAGTCTGAATATAAAATAACATTTAATTGAATAAATTGAGAAACACATAAATAAATATTCCAATCTTAAATAATATTATCTCTTCTCCTATTTTTACATCTATTGACAAACAACTCCTAAAATTGGAATCCGACACTTGTAAATTCTTATCGACACACTCTAATATTATTTTCACTCACCCTGATAAAGGTAATGTTACAGTTGCCATGGACAAAGACACATATATTAATAAAATGACCACATTACTGAATGACTCTGACACATATATAACTATTAAGAAAGATCCCACTAAAAAACTTACGACAGCGTTAAGGTCTATGCTTACTAGATGGAAGAGAAACGATTATATTAATGATTCTAAATATAGAGTTATATTGTAGCGATGGATTACTCCCGAGAGTCTATGGATTGCCGAAGATTCACAAACCCGAGTGTCCTCTCAGAATTATTGTCTCGTCGATTGACAGTCCATTTGTGGCCTATACGCATTGGCCACATTTTTACATAATATTTTGTTCAAGACTATTCCTAAGGCAAACAGTTATATTAAAAATAGCTTTCAATTAGTTGAAAAATTAAAAAGAATAGATATTACAGATGATCATAAATTAATTTCCTTAGATGTTATCTCTCTTTTTACGAATGTTCCATCAGACATAGCTGTAGATTGTGTAAATGAATATTGGTGTTTCATTTCCAAAGGATGTTCATTGCCTAAAAATGAGTTTTTAGAAGCAATACATTTTATTTTAGATTCCACATTCTTTGCATTTGATAATAAAATTTATAAGCACAACACACAGAGCTTCGGCACTCCCATGGGCTCTCCCTTATCACCTATTATCGCGGATTTGGTAATGAGGAGATTAGAGACGGTGTCACTGATGTCGTTACATGTTGACATTCCGTTTTACTATAGATATGTCGATGACATTTATACTGCAGTCCTTCCCTCAAATATCAATATTTTACTAAGAAAATTTAATTCATTCCATCCACGTCTTCAATTCACTTTAGAACTGAGTGGAGAAAAATTAGAATTTTTGGATACTACAATAATTATCAGCAATAAAAAATTTGTTTCTGATTGGCATCGTAAGCCCATTTTTTCAGGGAGATTTTTAAATTTTCACTCTAATCATCTAATTGCACGAAAGAAAGGCACAATTTTTTCGTTAGTCGACAGAGCTTTTTTACTTTCTGACTTTACATTTCACAAGAAAAATTTAACTTTTATTATTAACATTTTACTAGATAACGATTATCCATTGACGTTCATTTTCAACACGGTTAATCAACGTATAAAAAAATCTACTTAAAATTAAAAATAAATGTGTATTACATGAAGATTTGGTTGACAATGTCTGTACTAATGAATCCGCATCGTGGCTTACGGTACCATTTATTCCTCTTCACACAGAGAAATTTAAGCGGCTCAACAGTAACGACATCAGGGTGTCATTTCGTAGTCCTAATAAGATAGGAAAATACATCAAGGTTCAAAAGGATAAATGCCCCTCCACATCAAAAAGAAATATAGTTTATAAGATCTTGTGCAATTGTGATGCATCATACGTGGGCCAGACAGGCAGACAATTAAAAACTAGAATTACGGAGCATCGTAACCACATCAAATATAATACGTCTACTCGATCAGTCATAACGGAGCATAGATTACAGTATGACCATGACTTCCAATGGGACAACGTAAGAGTTTTAGATAAAGAACCTTGCTACAGGAAACGCCTAACTTCCGAGATGCTCAACATTAAAAAGCAGACCGTTAGTTTAAATTTACAAACTGATACGGAAGGTCTCCACAAGGCATATACTCCTATTATAAATAAACTTTGACTCTTTGTTACTAACATTCCGTCTCCTCTCTCAGTATGTGTTGATCTGTTTCGACAATCGTATGTGTAAGAAAGTATATTATAATTGTCGCACAATGTTCGCATTATGCCGACATACCATACACAACCGTTTTCTATAGAAAAATTTTAAAGTATAATAATTTACACATGTCTTTTGGTAAGTTATTATTTGTTTGAATTTATATGTTTATATTGTAATGTGACTTTATATTGTATTGTGATTAGATTTCCAAGAGTCATTGATCACGAATGGTATATGAACGGCGTAGATTTTTACATCCGAACAGGATTTATTATGCGTTTTTTACGTGAACTTAACATATTGTATATCAAATCCATGTAAAACTGTATCTGAAGAGGGCTCAATCTGGTAGCCGAAACTTGTAATTTCTGTTATTTATGTGTTTCTCAATTTATTCAATTAAATGTTATTTTATATTCAGACTGACTCAATCTTTCATGTGTGTTTCACCAATTTTCGGACTATAATTTTTACGTATTGACTCTTACTTCACCCTTTATTTATTATTTTTATTTTTATATAAAAAGTCCTTCTATTTGTTTAATTTTCGATATACTTTACCTCAGTCGGCAAAGAAAATGTAAACGATTGTTGGAATGGCCATGAACCAGATGATAAAACTTGTATACTAAAATCTATATCTAAAGGTTCAGCAAATCAGCAGAATTTGTCAAGTGCCTCCTGAACTGTTCATTTAGATCTTTTGATACGCCAATATCCTGTGGATTAATTGTTACAATTATACTATTATATTTTGAAAATTCTTAACAAAATGTGCCATGTAACGAGAAAATCTCAAATCAAATTACATACAATCTATAGAATCCCTAAAAAGAAAACCAACTTTTACAAAAATATTTTTATGTAATCTTAAAAATTTTATGTTTATCTTAAAAAAGATCATATAAACATATATCTGCAAATATTGAGTTAATCTCAATATTTTACATTACAAGAAATATCTAAATCAGAATTTATTTTTACAAAAAACTTGGAAATATAATATTATTTATATGATGATTTTAATCAATATGACGAGTAGAACAGAAAAATTCAATCTCGTACTTTAGAAATACTTTGACCGGAATCCATAGTCCAGTCTTAATATCAAACAACGTCTTAAGATGCTAATACGGCTCTCTGATTGGTTCATACACTAACTTAAGACCATCTCGAATCTTGAGCAACGTCTATGGATTCCGCCCTTTATATATATACTTAAATAATATGTTACATATACCTGGAACATGCGTTGTAATTTTGAAGTATACTCAAATCCACAAGCTTGTTTCAGCTTAGAAATCATGGAAGCTTCTGCGTCGTCGCTAGCAGACATATGCTGAACCAATCGTTTCGCTAGCATCTTACTATAAAACTTTTGAAATACATCCTTATCTTCAATATATTTAAACACTACCATCTGTAGAGAAAATAATAAATGTAGAGATTAATGCAGATTTGTATAATTTCGCAGAAGAATTTAAACAAGAAATATGAAGAAGTGTACCATAAATATACTTACAACTTGATTAAGAGTATCTTCAAGTTCTGCTTCTTCCGGATTTTTACTACTCTTTTTAAGCAGCAGATCACAATATTTAGCTAATAGTTCAGGTGATTTACTGCTGCTATTTGCTGCCCTTGTAACAGAATTACTATTAATAAATCGTCCGCAAGCTTTGTCCAGGGCAGCAACAAAGCCACTATCGTTATTAAATGCGACCAGCACTAAAGCATTGTACTTTTTATGCACCTCCAAGATCGTATTTACATAAATTTTCGGATCCTGTAAATAAAAAGGGCAATCAGCGTTTGGTCCATTCATGATATTTCATTTACAATCATAGTTACACTAAGTAGAATATATACATTAGCTGCCGAGTCTCCGCATTTATCTATAGCTGCAAGACCTTGATTAGCAATATGACTTTCTAAAAGATTTCTTAACTCTCCAAGGCCATTTGGTATTCTCGCTACTAACTGATACATTCTACCCAAATCCGTATTTTTATCAGCATCCAGAAGATTCTGGAATTCAGAATGGAATATGTCCAGATGCTTCTCGATAAGTACCCTCTCGCACGTTTTCGCCAATCGCTCATGAGTCGTTTGATGTAAGTAAACACGTACTCGCTTCTGTTCTTCCAATAATCTCTGTTCCGCCTGTCCAAGGAAAAGAGTAAAATTGAAAGAGGAGTAAAATATATTCTTTGCATACTTATTAATATTCTTCTATTTTGAGAATACCTTTTTCATATATTCTGTTACAGGATTTTGTCTAAGAAATTCTGAACTCTCACGACAATAGAATCTTTCAGTATCCTCGAGAAAGATGTTTTCAAATGAATCTTTGTACACAGTTAGATTTTGTCCTTTTGCACCAGGGTCTTCTTCGTTTAAACCCAATTCTACATAACAATTGATGACACCGCTGACTAATCGAGTATTTATCGTTTCACCATTACGTTCTCTCTCGATTAATTTAAGCACTGCATTAGTAACCTGGAAGAAAGCACAGATTTTACATTTATTTTATGTCATGATAAATATACATATGTTGATGTTTGCAAGAATAGCATTTACCTGTCTATTTAAGTGTTTAAATAAATTATCTCGCCATGTAACCAGAGCTAATTGATAAATTTCGTAAATTCCTTTGCGGCCCTCTTCACATTCTCTCCGTACCCAATGGCGATTGAGATATGCACATACACCATTTAACACTTTACTACTAAATTGATATTCCTCCCATTGTCTTGTATAGAACTGTAGTACATCTTCGTCCATCAAGTCGATACCATGCTGCGAACATATGATATATGCGTGTGTGTGAAAAGCAGACTTCCAAAACGCATTTTTTTTTTGTCCAAAATATATTTTTTTGAGTAGAGAGAAATGCGTAGTGTTCAATATTGAAAGATTCATATTATAAGCAACTTTGAAATATTCAAAAAGCATCTTTTCAGTGTAAATTTACATGCTGAAAAAATCTAGATGTTCGATGTGTTATGTCCTCTGATTAAAGACAAACAAAATGTATTTAGCATTTTTAACAATTGTTTAGCAATTTTGTTGAACATTTCACATCTTAAGGATTGGCAAAGTGTTATTTTCTGTAAAGCGCGTAGTTTTTTTGTGACTTTTTTTTCTCGTTTTCTGATTATATATTTTGGACAAAACGCATTTTGAAAGTCTGCTCCTTATATACAGGGTGTCCTACCTAACTCGACCATCTGAAATATCTCGCTTGGTTTTTATAATAGAAAAAAATGTTTCAGATGAAAGTGGAATGGTCAAGAGGGACGTATTTTTGTCACGTTGTCTTTCTTCTAAATGGAGACGCCAAAAAAGTATGAAGGTCATCTCCATTTTTTTAAAATAGAATTGTATAATTTTTTTACATTCCTCTAATTATTCTGCATATAAAAGTATTAAGGTAGTGATATAAAAAAATCAATAGTTTACGAGATATTTTATACTTTATTCTGGCATATATTGACATAAAATATTAAATAATTCGTAAACTATTAATTTTTTGATGATCACACATACCTTAGTACTTTTATGAATAGAATAATAAAATGAATCAATTGGTGTAAAGAAAACACATAATTGCTTTAAAAAAATATGTGAGCAAAATGGATAATTTTTTAAATAAGCAAATAAGCTTTTTTTGTTTAGTCTTCTGTTTAGTCCATTCTACTGCTATGCAAGTTTTATCATTATCAAACACCCTGTATATAGTACTTATTTAACTCTTTTGATTAAAAACATAATAATTGCATATATTTACTTTGAGTAAACTAATAAGATAATTCCTAAGAAAATCACGCAGACGTTTGTACAGCTCCAGACCTACTAACTGCGCACCTCCTTGTTGAATTTGTCCCTTTTTACTTTTAGTTGATGCTCTAGTCAATTGCTGATGAACACTTGTACAATAATTATATACATGTCTGTAGAATTTTTTTACAATGTAATAGGAAAATATGTCAAAGTGATAAATTTACAGAATCGAAAAAAAAGGAAAAATAAGAAATATCTTCCACGATATAAAGGATACGTGTACAGCTCTATGTATCTCGGCTTGGACATACACTGTCTGTTATAAACTTGCTCTATGCCTTCACGCAAATCTCCCCAAATTTGATCCAAATCAATCTGCTTGAGCCCTGGAGGACCACCTTGATGACTTCCAGCCCCTCCGCCGCCTCTATGCCCTGACATCTTGTTCCTGTATGCTTGTCGAGTGAGCGTCAGTGTTACTGTATGCAACTATAATTTCTGTAGAAATAAATGTAAATTTAACATTGGATATCTCTTCTAAATGCCGTATCAAACTACACATTGGAGATTAAGAACGAGAGCATAGAGTCTTGCATAACGCATATTGCATAAGAAAATGAAACAATCAAACTTCTTTATTTTCTTCCTTTCTATAAAATAAAAGATATTGATAGTCGATTTTCTTAAGGTATATTCAGACAAACTTGCATAGCTACATAAACATATGCATAAAGAAAATTATCCAATCACATTTCTGTTATAAAGACGCACATAAAATGCGATTGGATGATTTTCTTTATATATACGTTTATGCGACAATGCAAATTTGTGTGGATACCTTTATACTTTATGTATTATGCATTATGCAAAGATCTGTATTCTGGTCTTAAGAGTGGCAAACTAAAGCCCATTTTCGACTAACTCCAATTAATTTAATCGATATTATTTTATTAAGTAATACGAATAAAATTATCAAATTAATTAATAGAATAATTTAATATAATTGAAAAAGATTAAGAACAATGAACTGTATATTAGAGATGTTGGTTTAAGGGGATCCTAAAGCCATCTATATTACCGACTAAATCGTAATTTTTGTATAACAAATACTTTTTTCTCTTTCACAGATTCAAAAATCCTTTTCCAGGATTAAAGTATACACATTAATACGTGTTTGTAAGATGGAGTTTATGCCGGGAACGATAAAAAATGTTTCTTAAGATTTTTTTCAATTTCGAAATTTTTTGTCGTTCTCAGCATAAATTCCACCTCACAAACACGTATTAATGTGTATACTTTAATCCTGGAAAAGGATTTTCGAATCTGTGAAAGCGAAAAAATATCTGTTATACAAAAATTACGATTTAATCGATAATACAGACGGCTTTAGGATCCCCTTAAGTGATTCTGCCGATTGAATTAAATCTTATAATTAATTAAAATTCGAAGTTAGTTTAAATGGTCCTAAAGATGAGAATTTGACTAGTTAGGTAAGTTTAATTTTAATCCATTTTGTTCTCATTGGTTGAACTCTTATCTCTAATTTTAATTTTTGCAATCCTCAATATTTAAAGTTAAGCCGTAATCAGACTAGAAATTAACATTAGATTAGAATTTAACCAATCAAACCATAGTTCACTAAATTTGAGATCGGTTTTCTTTCTTCTGATTGGTTGAATTCCAATTTAATCTCTATCTCTAGTCTAATATAGGCAGATTAGAGACAGAGAGACTGAAATTAACCAATCAGAAAAAAATAAACTAATATCAAGTTTAATAAACTTTGTTTTGATTAGTCAAATTTAAATTCAATTTCAATTTCTGTCTCTAGTCTGATGTAGGCATAATGGCTGCGTTCAGCAGAACGTTTGTTTTGCAACTGTTGGAAGTTTCCTTCGCGCTAATTGGATCATACTTTTAGATCTAGAAGAATGGTCCTATCTCAGCAGACAATCATAAAACGGTTGCAAAACTGTTGAGTCTGCTGAACGCAGCCATTGTATAATCAAAAGGTTTGTCTCCATCAAATGCTTCAATATGCTCCAACATGCTCCTACCATAACATCTACTCACTTCAATGTTCTCATTAGAATGAGTAAGAGCTATGATAGAATATTGAAGCATGTTGGAGCATGCTACGCAAACAAATCTTTTGACACAGAGTTGACAAGAGACCTGAGACAATATTCTCGAAAAATATTGCATATGAAAATATATAAAAATACTATAAGTATATATTACAAATATATCATGGGTTTCTGTAGTATCTTCGTATACGATATTTTTCAAAAATAAGACTGTTCTTTATCAAAGAATCTCTAAACTGAAGCATACAGTGCAATAAGCTGAAGTGAAATAAACTATATTTGTTTAACTTATTGCACATATTACAATTCAAAGTATAAATTACAGTGTAATAGAATATAAGTTGAAGAGATTACTTCTTTGCAATATTAAGCTGTTCTTTGTTGCTTCACTAAAACTTTCTATTTATTTTGCTCTATCATTTTCATCAAACTTCATGGCTCAGATTCAGAATATACTTTTATCAATAAATGTGCAATTTTATTCCTGAAATCCTTTAATATATGTAACTACATATATATATAACACACACACACACACACACACACACACACACACACACACACACATCATCATATATATCTCAACTATATGCCAAATGAGTACTATATATGGATAATAAGCGTTTTAAATATGGGCCCAAATATGTGTTTTAAATACATTTAAGTACACTAATTCAGCTACAAAGAACCAGATCTGTTATACATTTAAAGGCAGTTATGTTATTTCTGAATTATTTCTATGGAATATCTTTTTTAACTCGAGATAAAAAAAACGAAAGTTCAGATAGTTGAATGATATTATCAACATATCACAAGTTAGAGTGGAATTTTATTGAAATGAACCCAAAATTCTTCGGAGAAAAAAAAAGCATTGAAAAAGGGAAAGGTTAATCGACGATGGGTATTCCGTTATATTGTGTTATGCACTTGTTCCTTTGGCGAGACTAAGAAAGACAGATAAAAACACACACACATACAAAACACACACACACACACACACATATATATACACACACATACACACACACACACATACACGACAAAGAGCGAGCAAATGAAAGATGTCGAAATAAAGGCTTATTCGCATTCTCTCGTTGCAAGCTATTTTTTCTCTCAACAAAAAAAATGAATACATCGGAGGAAGAAAAAATATTACTTATCGTGAATGGAATGTTCAAAGAAGAATACGCACTCACTTGTCGATGTTCACCACGACATAACAGGATAACAACGGTCGAGGGATAACTCTCGGTATGAAAACGCGGATCTAGCCCGCTTTATTCCGCAAACGTTCGGAATGGATGGTGTCCAAAAGTTTCCTTACAGGAAATTTTTCAACGGGACTAAACGCCCAAACCTACACAATTCGTCCTGTACAATAACGAGCACAGCGGACAACCGGAGCAAACCAACGTACGTGCTTAAAAAATTACTTACGACCGCGGCTCCACTACTTTGGTACTGACAGGTTAGGCCGCAACGTTACCAACTGCAGTACACGATTTAACCCATGATGAAAGAAGATAAGTGGTCAGGGACCCTATTCTTGAAAAGTATCGCATACGAAATTCTAGAAAAATACTATAGTATATGTAACGTATATCATGGTACTTCTCTAGACTTTCGTATACGTTTCTTTTCAAGAATAGGGGCCCTGTTTTCTGTTACTTGCACTAGTACTATTTCATTTGTGCGTTTTCATCATATGTACGACAAATGTGTAGAAGACAGAGAGGGCCTCGGATCTCTCTATCTTGTGGCCAATCAACAGACTTGAAAAATTTGTCGTCCGACAAAACCGCACAAATAAAATATCACCCCTAGACTGCACTAGAGTCCTAGGGTGCGGTCCACTGGGAGCTTCAAATACTTCGAAACGTTTGATTGACCAATCGGAAGAAAGAATTTTACTAATTGACCAATCAAAGGTTGTGTTTCGATAGCTGTGTCGAAAATTTTCTTTTTAGTTACAAGGTTGGTAGCGCTGTAACTAACATAGCTGTGTTCCGTAAGAGATCAGCTGACACCGTAGTTTGCATTTACTTTATCCTATATTCGATCAAAGCGGATCTTAATATTAAATACATAATTCTTTGTGAATTTATAACATTCTGATTCTACATATTGCATGGCCGAATATAGGATTCCTTTATTTAATTAAATTTATTCTCATCAGTCCAATATTCGTTTCATATTGCTTAAATCATATTTCAATAAATATGTATAATAATAAATAATCAACTATATATTATAAAAGTAAAAATTAACCTCTTTTCTGGACAAGCCGATAAAGCAAATGCAAAAGGCCATCACACGTACAAAAATTTTAGTGGGAATCGTAAGTCGCAAACAAATCGACCAATCACAATCAAAATTGAGATCTCGAGTTTTTAAACACTCGACTGTGATTGGCCGATTTGCTTACGGCTTTACGATTACGACTAAAATTTTTATACGTGTGATAGCCTTTACCCCGGATCTACAATAGGGTTTTAAACCTTAATAAATGGGGGAATCACAGTCGATTATTCCCCTCGGATTCCACTGTAATTGGTCAATTTCTTATGGCTTAAGTCTTAAAACCTATTGTAGATCCGGACTTACGAGACACAGCTATGTTAGTTACAGCGCTACCAACCTTGTAACTAAAAAGAAAATTTTCGACACAACTATCGAAACACAACCATAAAATGCTTCGAAGCATTTGTAGCATCAAGTAGACTGTAGCCCTAGATATATAAGGTTTGTTAGGGTGCGTTCCGAATTGCGCATGAAGCGCGTAGACTGCAATACTGCTGCGCAATGCTTCGAAATCGGTCCGTTTTTCCAATGCGCGCATAAAGCTAGTTCTACATTAGTCGTAATGTAGTTACGTAATGTAGTCTAAATTAGTCATATAATATGTCGTAAATAAATTAATCCTGAATACATCCCAAAATTATGAATAAAAGCAGTCTCGTTTGAATTCATGAATCAGATAAAAAAAAATTTCAACATAGTTAATTTGTGAACTGTGAATACATCACAGATTAAAAATTATGCAAATACACACTTTTGTTTAAATAAAAAATGCTATGATGAAAATATATAAGCCCAGAATTTATATTCGAGTACAGTATTGAATAAGAATATTCCTGTTTCGATCAAAATGAATATAAAAATACTGTTCTATTTATAAAGAAAGAATTATAAATGTTTATGAACAGAAACGAATTTATGCCCTTAGATATCAATTCATTTCGATTCATTTCAATCTAGCTGCGGGTTCTAAAGTGCGAACTCAGATAAATTAAAATGAAATATTAATTTATTTCAATCCATTCTCGGGAACATTATTAATATATGAACGTTTTGACTTTAACCTTATACTGAATCATCATCAGTATGTGTACAGTCGGAGCTTAAAAGGTTGTGACACTTTTCTTTCGATGGGTTTTGGAATGCAGTTTATTCATCGAGCGATTGGCTTTTATTTATGGGTTCTTAAGAAAGAATCAATCGCTTGTCCCCAGAAGAAAGAAGAGGAAAAGAGACGAACTGATGCAAAAGTTCAGTTAAAAAGAACAAACCTATTAATGCCCGTTTCCACCAATGTAGATTAACTTTAATCGGTTCAACTTACTCTTTATCTTATTCTAATCTTTAAAACTAAAAAAGATGAAGAGTTGATTGAACCGAGATTAAAGTTAATCTACATTGATGGGAACGGGCATAAGTCTGCAGACACATTGGCTGCGTTCAGCAGAGAAAACAGCTTTGCAACTGTTGTAAAATTCTTGAATATGATTGGTTTATACATTTAGATCCAATGAGGAACTAAGGGCAAGATCAATCATATTAAAGAATTTTACAACTGTTCCAAAGCTGCTTTTTCTGCTGAACGCAGCCAATGTGCATTCAGTACTACAACCGCTCAATGAGCGCTTGCATCTTATTGGCATATTCCGTTAGAATTAAAAATATAGACCAAACAGATACAAGAGCTCACTAAGCGCTCAGTGAGTGGTACTGAATGCACTCAATGGGCGCATTCAGCGGACTCAACAGTTGAGTGAGCGCTCGCTATGATTGGTGTATTCTTTTAGCTCATCCAATCAGAATTTTAGATCTAGAAGAATACATCAATATCAACGAACGTTCACTCAACTGTTCAGGACCGATTGTTCCATCTTTTGGTAAAATTTACTTACCTGTTAAGTAAATCTGGCAATCCGCACACGTAATTGGAGAATCTTGCTACTTACCTAACAGGTAAACTTTACCAAAAAGTTGGAACAATCGGCCCTAAATGTTAAACGAGGACAGATGATGAATCCGAGGCATCAGAGGCATCCGAGCGACGTTTCCGAACGCAATCAAAGTGGGATGTTTTGATTGGTTAACTCGTGACGCGAACAGCGGACGTACGACGCGACGCGCTCAGTGGAAACGTTCCATTACCCCGGATCTACAATAGGGTTTTAAGCCTTAAGCGGGGAGCACAGACTCTTGCATAACGCATAACACGTAATGCATAAGAAAATGTACCAATCAAAGCGTTCGTTTCCTTCCTTTCCATGAAATAAAGAATTCTGATTGATTGAATTTCTTATGCATTACATGTTATGCGTTATGCAAAAGTCTGTGCTCCCCGCTTTAAGCCATAAGAAATGGACGAATCACAGTCGATTATTCCCCTCGGATTCGACTGTAATTGGTAAATTTCTTACGGCTTAAAGCTTA
>NW_017256029.1:422180-426262 GCF_001594055.1 Mycetomoellerius zeteki
ATCAATAATCAGTAAAACGCGAAACTATAACAGCAGATCGCTTCTGATTGGTTACGCGGTTATGCGATACGCGATAAATACACCTCATGGGACTCCACCCTCACACTTCTTTGGGTGCATTCCGAGTTACGCATGAAGCGCATGATGTATCGTTTCATCCTTCTTTATTAATTGGTAAACAATAAAGACAAATGATGCATCACACGCTTCATGATAAAATATCTAAATCTTATTTAACAGTACTAGTAGTAAATATTTAAATAGCCATAGATGTATCCGTCAAAAAAGATTATGTTTCATCTAGTCGTTGTCGTAAACGGAAAAAAATGGGAATTGACCACCTTCCATTCCGACACCGACAGCCGATTCGCGACAACTTGAATCGACAGCCGACACTCCAGCGCGCATGCGCACGACACCCAACTCCGTCATCCGACTTATTGTAGAACGGGTCTAACGAAATTTCCGTGACCGTAGAACCTGTATCTATATTTCGGTCAAATACATGATATTTTAATATTTAATTTAAAATGTCTGGATGACTCATAAATGTTTTTAATGGTACTTTATAACTTTTCATATGAAATACAAACGATTCTATGTATAAACTTTGTTGAATTTAGATCCGGTTAATTATTTCCGTCAAGTACATGGTCCAAAAAAGAATGATTAATTGTAATTAATAGAATGATTCATAAACCTTTTTATTTGCACTTCAAAACTCTTCATACGAAATACAAACGATTTAAAATAATAATTGTTACAACAGGAGGTTTTGTCCGGTCACGTACATACGTACTACATAGTACATACATACGAATTGTAGCGTCAAGTAGACGACAGCCAGGGGTGCGTTCCAAAATTCACTCCGAGTAACTCTAAAGAACCCGGAGTAGTGGCGGAAAGAGTAAGTCAGAGTACGTTACTCGAGTTGACAAATTTGGAACGTGAAAAGGTAAGGTAATATTATATATACATATAATATTATATTTAATATTTTATTTAGAAAGAGATAAACTCAGATAAACTATATATGTATGTACATGCATACATCTAATCTTGATACAAGCTTTCGAATCACATTTTCTACTTACCTCTCGTGTCCATCACCCACAATGAATTATTTTCTTGTAACGGTGTTCCATTATCATTGATTATTAACATATGCACATCTTTGATTAATTTTAGAGCCATTTTAAGGAAATGAAGTCATTACTTTAGAGACCGCTCGAACGGGACGGACGTGTGCGTCTCGCTTCGTGTGTTGCATCATCTCAATATTCAAATTTCGTTTGCCGCACTTACTCTTTCAACCCACCTCGGAAGCAGGGTTCATAGAGTTGACTCCGAGGTAGATTTACTCATACTTTTGGAACGAATAGGCTCCGCCCATATGGTCAGTTACCTCGCGTTTTGGAACGGCGTAGAGTTAAACTCTGTTACTCGGAGTGAATTTTGGAACGCACCCCAGAGTAGTAAACTCTAATGTAAACTAAGCCAATGGCCTGTTGCTGTCTAGTTTTTTTAGTAAAGTATCTAACGAAGTTCCGAATTTATAGTTGGCAACGCTATTTCAAACAAAATTCAAGAATTAAATGACCGTTTTTCGCAACGCGAGTATACAGTACGAGCAAGTTGGAGAAAGTATGCGAAAGTAATATTTTATTTCAGTATTTTGTATCTATCTACTCTATGTTAATCGCTTGGTTGCCTACTCAGTGATACACACGTGTACCCTTTTAACGAAGAGAAGATTTTTTTATGTGAACTAACAAGGTATGTTTTTGAACGAAGGTAGTTTGTAAACAATTTACTTTAAACTAAATTAAACTTGAAAATTATTTGTTATACGCAAATTTTTGTAACAATATTGAATTATTATGTATTTTGTACGCGTAAGTTATAATAGATCAATTCGTGTTTTTATAAAATGATAGTAAGCATGTGATATGTTCCTTCTATTATTGTTTATTGAAACTCATATTTTATTTATTTCCAAGCATGGAAATATGTTTTAAAAAACGTATGTAATAATAAAATTTATATTGATTTTAGAACTGATTTTGTACATGCGTGTGTATAATGTGTATAAATAACAGTCTAAAATACTTTATATTCTTAAATTTTCTAATATTTTACAGTATTATTTATATTTGTATAAATTATATTGTCAGAATTGTTAAATTGAAGAAATTTATGAAATTATGACCCTTGAGATTGTCTGCATATGTCACAGACAAAGTATTAATTCATTAAATACATACCCTTAATAATCAATGTATATACATATTAATTTAATAAGTAAATGTATTCTCAAGCTATGAAGTTTTATTAGCAAATGTATATATTGTTACGTCTAATTTAATAAAAAAAGATGCCTCAATTTCAGTGAACACTTCTGGTAGTAAATGTGTATATCGTATATTAGGACTACATGCTCTGTAGCCACATATATATTTTATTATATCTTTGCTTTATTAAATGGATAAGTTATAATATACTAAAAACGATAAAAACTGAAAAAATTAGACAGACTCCTATGGAAGATAGGATGTATCATAAATGAATACACTTATTATGAATAACAGACATTTTACATTTAGTTGATACTTTTGCTGAAATCTTACATAAATACAATGACATTTATTAAAATTTATGCATTAACTGCGATATATATGTATATAAAATGTATAATTATGAAATAATATATATAATTATACGTAATACATTATATGTACTATAACATATATTTATACATCTTGTTAAATTAATACAGATGGAGAATACACTGGATTCAATTCATCCATCACAAAATCCAGAGGAAGAAATGTCGTATCTATTTGGCAGAGATCCAAGTATTTTGGCATACAGCCAAAGACCTTTTCCTTCAAAGGATGCAAAAAAGAACTTGCTTTCTTTATATGAAGTAGAGGAAGATAACTCTACCAATAAAAATACATCTGAACGTTCAGAGTCACAAACATTACAAACTATTAAAGTATATCTTAGACTTAAACCATTCCCAAAGAAACTGAAGTTAACAGAAGAACAGCAAGAAGCATACAAAATCGCAAATTCTACGACGTTGCTTACAAAAGTCCCGATACTAGATAATAATGGAAGTATCAAACAGTCCAAAAGTGAGATTGTATGCCGGAGATTTACCTTTTCACAAACATTTGGGCCAGAGACTACTCAATTGGAGTTATTTGAGCAAACTGTACAACAGTTAATGATTGATTTTTTAGCTGGACAAAATTGTACTATAATGACATACGGTAAGAAATATTCTACATATATGGTATTTAAAAAGAATTAAAAGCTTTCAGGATTTAAAGTATTTATTTAGATAAATACAAAGTAGTTTATAAACAGATGTCTTAAAATTGATATTTATTAAGGTATTGACAATTGTTCATATTATAATCAAGTCTATAATCAACTTTTGTCAAGAAACTATTTTCCAATGCATCTTGAAGGAGCTATGCATTGTTCGAACCATCTATGAGATAGTCAACTGGTTATGCTGAAACATTGAATGTAACATCTGACAATATTAGTTCACAAAAAAATGCAAAAAAATAAATCACGGAATAGTATTATCAGATGTCACGTGCAATGCTGCTTATCTCGTGAGAGGTCTAAACAAAGGACATGCGTCGAAGGTTTTTTGATCAAAATTGATTTAGGTTATATGTTTGAAAACGTTACCCGAATGCCTCCATATATTTTATCCTTGTTGCCTATGTTAAACAATAAGATATGCAGGGGCATGCGAGTAACGGTTCCAAACGCAGCCTTATTGAGACATTACGTTCTCAGTTTGTCTCGCGAGTCTTGAAACAACCTCTATACAGGGTGTCTCAAAAAAACGGATCGAAACACAATGGGGACGTACATTGGATCAAGGGGAACAAAATAGTTTTGTACCATTTTGCAGTTGACGCAATATTTAACGAGATATTAACGTTTAAAGATAGGCGAATACAAGCGTCCGACCAGCCTACTGCTCATGTACTGCTGCCGGCAGGACGGCCTACCATCCCCACCGATCGCATGACGCGCCGGCCGGGCGGCGCGGG
>NW_017256029.1:426441-433210 GCF_001594055.1 Mycetomoellerius zeteki
TGTGTGTGTGTGTGTGTGTGTGTGTGTGTGTGTGTGTGTGCGCGCGTGTGCGTGCGTGCGTGCGTGCGTGCGTGCGTGTGTGTGTGTGTGTGTCACTCTGGCGCGTACACACACATGCACACGCTCGCACACAAACTTATATACACTGACACTTGCATATACATACACAGAATATTTAGTGGCAATTTAATTTTGTAGGTACTACAAATTCAGGAAAATCGTATACATTGCAAGGGACCAGTACTTCACCTGGACTTATACCACGAGCACTGGAGTTTGTGTTTAACAATATCACAACAAGACCAAATCCATTTTACAAACCTTTACATTATAGTGATGTAATTAATCTTAACGCACTTGAACGTGCACAGGAACTTGAAGCAAAAACTAAATTGCTAACATTCAGTTCCATGGAAAAACATCAGTATATGAATACTTACAAACAAATGCAAAAATTGCTACAAGAGGAATCAATTCGCCCTAGCCAATGCTATGATGCTCATTACTCTGTTTGGGTTTCATTTGCAGAAATCTATAATGAAATTGTATATGATTTATTATCAAGTGAATGTCAGAAAAAAAGAGTGCCTTTAAAATTAGGAGCAGATTCTAATGGCAGAGCATTTATTAAAGGTTTAAAGACTATTTATGTTAATTCAGCAGCAGAAGCTTATCAGATCTTAATGGCAGGGCAATATAATTTAAAAGTAGCAGCAACAGCGTTAAATGCAAAAAGTTCAAGGTCTCATTGTATATTTACAATTATACTGTTAAAATATTATGCAGAAAATTTACCTGATACAGTTGAAATGAGCACGTACGTATTTTTCTCTCCCTTTCTAATATTTTATATTAATTCATATATGTGATATATTCTCCATTAGTATTTATTCTTAATAAAATATCAAAATTTAGTAATTATTTTTGTATACTTATTTTTGTTTTATATAATTATAAAGGAAAAACAATGAAAGAACAAGGACAGTAGGAGTCAAGCGCGGGAGATGTTGCGCAAATAATACGACTATCGTAGCGTGAAACTTCTTTATTTTACTAAAGCGCTTACATGTTTCGGCTCATTTTTGAGCCTTCTTCAGAGATAACTAATAAATTCACATACATAGAATATAACAATTATTAACTAGTCATGGTGATCTTCCTCACCTCGAGAGTATAAATACCAGAATTAAATCCAGATAAGAATGCAGTAAAAAAGAAAAAAGGGGGGAAAGAAATTTTGAAATTCTCGAAATAAAGAAAATGTAAAACTAATGTATCAAAATTTGCGCAACATCTCCCGCGCTTGACTCCTACTGCCCTTGTTCTTTCATTGTTTTTTGATTTATAAGGAGTCTTAGTTAGGTTGATTTATTATACGTTATTATAAAGGAACTAAAATTTATTACATCAATTTCTTTAAGTCATCACAATACTAATATTACTTTGATATTTCAATAGGTTTTCCTTTTGCGATCTAGCGGGTTCGGAACGTTTGAAGAAAACATTAAATATAGGAGATAGATTGAAAGAAGCACAAAATATTAACACTAGTTTATTAGTATTAGGCAGATGCTTGAAATCCATTCATGAGGGACAATTAACTAGAACGAAAACAGATACAGTAGGACCATTCAGAGAATCTAAATTAACCAGATTATTCCAACGAGCTCTATCGGGAAAAGAGCATCTAGCTTTGATAGTTAATGTCAATCCTCTACCTAATCTTTATGTAGAGACTCAGAATGTTTTAAATTTCGCTGCTATTGCAAAAAGAATTGTTATAGAAAGAAAGAAACGAATACAGAAGCAATCGAAATCAAGATTTTCGCAAATAGTCACACAAAGTATACAGACTGTGACTGATTGGGATAGTACAGAATTGGGAACAGCGGATTGGCAACCTACAAATAGTGTGAAGGAGGATGATTCGGAAGAATACATTACTTCGGAAGAATACATGGATCTTACAAATGAAAATGAAAAATTGAAAAAGGAGATTACTCTTTTAAAGAATTCAGCTTTAATTCGAGATTTTCAAAGCCGACAAGAGATGGCCGAAAAATATATTATGATGATAAACGAGCTTGAAGTTGATTGGAAACAACGTATAAATGATGTCGAGATCCAACACGAAGATGCCCTCGAATGGACCGTGAAACAAGTTGAAGAATTTTACAAGAGAAAGTTAAATCAATTGCATAGTAAGAAAAGAAGACGCAGTGAATGTACTGATGATAGAGATGAAGATGATATTAATTTAACTATTAAAGAACTAATTAAAGAAAATACACAATTGAGAGAGAAGAATGACACTTTAAAGAAAACATTAACTGAACTGAAAGTAATAAACGAAACTTTAATTGTGGAAAAAAACAAAGCTTCTTTTGAGTTAGGACTGTCGAAGGAGGACTTAAAAATTGCAAAAAATCTTCTAGAAGCTGCTCAAGAAGATATTTGCTCTACTCAAAATGGTAAAATTTATATAAAGGAAGTGACATCGCAATTACTTATTAAAGACGAACAAATCAAAAAGCTCAAAGAAATTCTTAATGAAGCGAAAGAAGAGTACATTGCAATTACGTATGATTTGAAAAAGAAAGAACTTTGCATTGATGAACAAGCAAAAGTTATGATAGAAAATGAAGAAAAAATTGAAGATTTAGAATTACATCTTGAAGATGTTAATGTTTGCTTGACGGAGAAAACGAGAATAGTGGAACTTCTAGAAGATAGACTTGAACATCAAAACGAAAATAAAATTTTACAGTTACAAGAAGAAACTAATAAATTGAAGGATGAAAAATTAGCGTTAATTAAGTCTTATGAAGAAAAACTAAACTCCAAGACATTTATTAAAAATAAATATCAAGAGATTATAAAAGAACTAATTACTGATGACACATCAGAAGATTCAAATATGAACGTAAGAAAAGATATGAAAGCAAAAATAGAAAATGCAAAAGTATCTATTAATGAAATTAAAGAAACTGATTCAAATAATTTGAATCCTACAGAAAAGATACTTCCTAAACACATATTAGTGGACACATGTTGCCAATTAAATATAACAAATGATGAGGATTATAATGACATTAAAAATAAGTTGGAAGAAAATACTCAGCCTGCTGTAACAATAACAACATTAGAAGATGTTCAATCTAGTAGCAAAATGTTGTTAAAAGAAGAAGCTGTTCAGACTGATGAAATTCTGGATGACAGTCTAAAATCAGAATTGAATGCATTGATGCAAATTAATGATGTTCACGTACAATACGAACAGAAATGTTCGCAAGTTAAGGAGTTAACTGAAGAGCTAAACGAAATGAAAAAGACATTGCAGATTATAAGAGAGGAAAATTGTTCAAATAAAACTATCATAGAGGAATATAAAAATTCTACGGAAGTACTTGAAAAGCAATTAACACTCGCTGTGGAAGAAAAACAAAAGATAGAAGAGATTCTGCAGAACTCCGACATGGCTTACAAACAAAAAATTGCAAACTACGAATGTAAAGTCGATCAACTAGAAAAGGATCTTTCAATTGCAAAAGATAATACTCAACAGTATTTGGAGAAACTGGAAACTGCTCAGAAAGAATTAGATAACTGTATGTTAAAGTGTAAAGAAGAAAAGGAGATAAATGTATGCAAATCAGACGAATTTATTTCAATAAAAAAAGAAGATAATACAAATAATATGAATGTAAATCAGTTAGATGAGTATGTAGAAAAGATATCTCAATTGGAAAATAGTCTGGAAACTATTGAGAAACTAAAGCATGACATCGATGAATTAAATAAAAATTTGGAAACTTGTCAAGTAGAGAAAAACAGTATACAAGAAACACTTGATGAGAATAATAAGACATTGTTAAAACTTGAAAGTCAGTTGAAGGAAACCACTCTCAAGGAACAGGAAAAAGATACTGAGATCACAACTCTACAAAAGGAATTAAAACATATGATTCAGAAAATTGAGAGGACTGACAATGTGATGGAAGCGGAATTGAAATGTGCTATAAATGAATTGACGCAGACGAAAGAAACGCTTTTCCAGAAGGAGCAACATATAAAAGAGTTGAAAATACATTTAGAAAATTTCGAGAAAAATGCGAAGATATTTAATTTACTCGAACAGAACGCGAAGGAGTGGCAGGTTGAAAATGAACGGTTACGAAATATAAACAGCGAGCTAAGAATTAGTTTAACACAGAAGGAACACGAGATGGACGCATTCATGAAGAATCGAGATGAAACGGTGACCAAGTACGAAACTCTTGTTAAAAACCAACAGGAAGATTTGGACATGCAGAAGAGGGAGGTAATGAGATATCAGGAATTATTCCGTCGGCAATTCACGCCGACACCGAATAAGGATGATTACAAAAAGTTACAGAATCGTATAGAAGTGCTTCAAGATAGATTACAGAAATGCGAAATTAATACAAAGGCCAAAAACAATTACGATAGCACGTCGGAGGAAGAAATTTCGGCTCGTCAAACCAAACGGCGAGGAAAGAAGACTGCCTCATCTGTCAAGCAAGAAAATATACCGATTATTGAATTGTCCGGATCCGAATCAAAGCGCAGCACGAGAAATATCACTTTACCACCGCCGGAAACGTCAACCGAGAAAAGATGTACTCGTAGAAAGAAACTGTTCCTCGAGAATGATTCGTTTGCGGATATTGAACCTACTGCAACGCTTTTGCCAACTCGAAATTTGCGGAATCGGAAGAAATGAGGAAAATATATAAGATATTGTAAATACTTTATATATCGCGCGCGAGGAAACTTAATAATGGTTCTTGCATACAGGGTGCGATAAGCAACAAGTGATATCTAATAAAAGCTCTACTTTTTCGCATCTAACGATATAAAACAGAGCTCTCATTGGATGTCGCTCATCACTCATCGCGTCCAATGTTCAATAGGCATAAAAGATATAAGAGTACAAATGAAAAAAAAACCCTGGTAAAAAAAGTTGATAGAAAACGATAGAAAAATCCTATCGTTTTGAATATGGAATCTGATTCTTGAATCAGATCTTGTAGGAATTTTGTACAAATTTCATAAAATATGATAGGACTCATATTCGATCAATCGTAATGCTCGCGAGTTCAACGATAGAAAGTGATATAATTAATTTATAAAAAACTATACAAATTAATAGAAATCCTATCGTTCTCAATCGTTCTCTATCAACTTTTTTTATCAGGGAAAACACAGGAAATGTAAATCGCGAAGCGAATACCGTTTTTCGTATTTCTATTCTTGCTAATATTCTTGATAATATTGCTAATATTCATTTATCAAAGTGTCTTCATATACTTAATTGCATTTTATTTTAACATAAACAATTAAAAATACAGTTTATTTATAAAAAATCGCATTTTTTCTTTTTAAATATCACGTATTTTATATAAAAGATTTATATACTACTATTAATAATATTAAAGTGATTTGCATATAGATTTGTAATTCCTAGACTGTAAAAAAATAATAGTATAATTATTATCGATAAAATCTTTATTATCGTTGTTTCATATCAGTGATATATCATAGCCCTTAAGGTCATCATACGTACAAAAATTTTAGTGGGAATCGTAAGGTCGCAAACGAATCGACCAATCACAATCAAAATTGAGATCGAGTTTTTAAACACTCGACTGTGATTGGCCGATTTGCTTACGGCCTTATGATTACGACTAAAATTTTTATACGTGTGATGACCTTTAGGCTGCGTTCAGCAGACTCAACAGTTTTGCAACCGTTTTATAATTGTCTGTTGAGATAGGACCATTCTTCTAGATGTACAAGTATGATCCAATCAGCGCGAAAAAAACTTCCAACAGTTGCAAAACAAACGTTCTGCTGAACACAACCTTATGCTGGATTCACATTGCATCCGATTTTTGTCGTACGACGTTCTGCAACCAATCAGAAAACAGGATTCCGATGAATTTTGCTTCGTATTATCGGAATCCTGTTTTCTGATTGGATGCAGAGCGTAAAAAAAAAGAAAATCGGATGCAGTGTGAATCCAGCATTTGTCAGCATGGATAGAGTCCTAGATTTATCAGAGAGGCGCAACCGGTGTTACGCATTCCGATTCGCTGTTGCAATCACACGACTTGGCAACCATTTATAGTATTAGTGACATGTTTCTATTTCATTTTATCCTATCATTCTATCTCACTCTATCATTTTTGCTCTTGAACAGTGTCCATGCTGACTAAAGCTCAGTGTCCACGATGCTAGAAATCCGTCCGAGATCTCGGATGAAGAAAGAATTGACCAATCGCATTGATCATGTGACTAAATTGTTTAAATGTGATTGGTTAATTCTTTCTCTCTCCGAGATCTCGGACCAATTTCTAGCATCGTGGACACAAGGCTTAAGGCCACTGTGTCACCAAGCTCAGTTGATCTAACTAGGCCAGTTAATCCATCGGAATTGACCAATCGCATTTGTCATTTTATTTGAAGAATTGACAGATTGGTCAATTCCGATGGATTAATTGGCCCAGTTAAGTTAATTGAGTTTGATGACAGTGACCCTAAATTGTTATTACTGGTATTATACAGAAAGTCCTAATTACTTATTCGTTAACAGTAGATATATATGCCTCACAATTATCATTTTTTTCAATATTTCTTGAATGTAAGAACATAATACTGCAATCGTATCTGCAATTATACAATATCTTATCTTCAAACATTTCTGTTTTAATTTACAAACAAGCAATCACAAATGACTTTAAAATTA
>NW_017256029.1:433503-436362 GCF_001594055.1 Mycetomoellerius zeteki
ATTACTTTGTCTTATCTTGTTTGACAGTTTAAAGGCAGTTTCATAGCATGTCAGCCATGTTTAGTACCCTCCCTAGTACCTTTGTCATACTGACTTAAGTCGGTTGCGCCTCTCTGATAAATCTAGGACTCTAACTATACTTACAGAAAAACGGATAGACCAATCAGAACTCGTGCTGGTAGTCGCTGGTTTTGGCTTTCTGTACTGCTTACTATCAGCACAAGTGCTTTGATTGGCTGCTACTTTTCTGTTTTTCTATCGAGGTCTGTACCCACCCTAAAAATTAACCAATCAGAACAGAAAGTTTTTGACAATTCTAGACTGTGATTGGCTAATTCTTACGGTACATCTTGCGGTTACTGTTAGGCCGGAATTAGACTACGCATTGAAGATTGAGATTGAAGATTAAAATTTGACCAATGAAGACAAAGAAATTTTAGCTCTTATTGTTTTGATTGGTCAAATTTCAATCTTTCAATAAATAAAAGAAGGGCAATTATACTGTAAGAGCCAATTATACTGTAAGATATTTAATAATCGTATATATACAAACGTTTCGACACCGATCGGGTCATTTTTAATGTAAAACAACAAACATTCTTACATAAAATATTGGAAATTCAGTCAAATTATAATGTCCAGTAAAAAGTTCGGTTATATTCATAAAATGCGGTCCATATGTAAAATATCAAAGGAGATCTCATCTTACTTTTCATAATTCTACAATCTCATAAATAAATAATACATTAACATTGCGTTATAGTTTAAATTATCGATGTACATTTATAGTAAATTAAATTAAAATGCAAATTAAATAATACATATATACCTTATATTGTTCGTTTGATTTTAAATTCCACCTTTTTTATGTTTAATAACAAATTTTACAAACAGATTTTTGGTACTCCGATGGGTTCTCCTTTATTTCCAATTGCTGCGGATATAGTCATGCAAGATTTTGAAAGAATAGCAATTGAAAAATTACCTGTTAAGCTCTTATTTTATTTTCGATATGTGGATGATATTATTTTAGCGGCTCCATCAGAGAGTATCAATGACATCTTAAATATTTTTAATTCTTTATATAGTAGATTACAATTCACTATGGAGGTTGGCATAGATGGAAAACTAAGTTTCTTAGATACTATGTTGATTGTGGAAGATCAAACTCTAGTTTTTGACTTATATCACAAAGCGTTTTCTGGCAGGTTTCTAAATTTTAATTCACACCATCCACTTTATCATAAGAGGGGTGTCATTTACAGTTTGGTCGACAAAATTATACGGTTATGTCATCCACGTTTCCAGCAAAACAATTTGATTAAGGCAATAAATATTTTTTTAAATAACGGTTATCCACTAGATTTTATTTTTTCTTCAATTCAAAAAAGAATAAAGTTCCATATTAATAAAAGTGGAACGGTCGAGAAAAAGATCAAGGAGAAATTTTTCACGATTCCTTACGTGAGTTCGGTGTCGGAAAGGTTTGCTCCAATTGCTAATAGGTGTCATTGTAAATTGGCCTTCTCGATACCAAATTCATTAAATAAATTTATTAAAAAGGGCAAAGATCAATTAGATCCCTTATGCAATCAAAATGTAGTTTACAAGATCTCTTGTGATGACTGTGAAGCCAGTTACGTGGGTCAGACCAAAAGACAACTAAAGACAAGATTACACGAACATGTCTCCAATATTAATAAGAAGTCAAAATCTCCAACAGTGATCACAAGTCACCGCATTGACCAGAATCACAATTTCGACTGGGACAATGTGGAAATTTTAGATAGAGAAGCTTCCTTTAATAAGAGATTGATATCGGAGATGGTTCACATAAAACGACAAACTCATGGGCTAAACAAACAAAATGACACAGAATCTCTGCCAGAATCATATCTAAACATTATCCAATCTCTTTCCCCCTCTTAACATTGTCCTTTGTCTCCTTCCTATTATCTTTCCTATTTCTTTGTTTCCTTTTTGTCATAACGTCGCTTGACATCGTGGAGTATAAATGTCACATCCAATTGTATTATGGCTTACTTTTTATTAAATATAACTTTGTTAATTGCATTTTCCTCTCGGCGTCTATCTTACATCATTAAGACAATATAAGGTATATATGTATTATTTAATTTGCATTTTAATTTAATTTACTATAAATGTACATCGATAATTTAATCTATAACGCAATGTTAATGTATTATTTATTTGTGAGATTGTAGAATTATGAAAAGTAAGATGAGATCTCCTTTGATATTTTACATATGGACCGCATTTTATGAATATAACCGAACTTTTTACTGGACATTATAATTTGACTGAATTTCCGATATTTTATGTAAGAATGTTTGTTGTTTTACATTGAAAATGACCCGATCGGTGTCGAAACGTTTGTATATATACGATTATTAAATATCTTACAGTATAATTGGCTCGTTGCCCTTCTTTTATTTATTGATTTATTCTAATTGAGCTCTAATTAAAATGAGAAATATTAACAATTATTTCAATCTTTCAATCTTCAATTTCAATATTCAATGCGTAGTCTGATTTCGGCCTTATAGAAGTGCGGCAGCTTATTAAGTGCAACCTTATAGAAGTGCTTATATAGTGCGGCAGCCCTAAGGCCGGAATCAGACTACACATTGAATATTGAGATTGAAGATTGAAAGATTGAAATTTGACCAATCAAAACAATAGGAGCTAAAATTCTTTTGTCCTCACTGGTCAAATTTTAATCTTCAATCTTCAATCTCAATCTTCTATGCGTAGTCCGATTCCAGCCTAATGCCCGTGTCACACTACGCATTGGAGATTGAGGATTGCGTATTAAGGATTAGAATTCGACCAATCAGG
>NW_017256029.1:436470-436802 GCF_001594055.1 Mycetomoellerius zeteki
CAGCCAATCAGAACAAAGAATTTTACGAATTGACTAATCAAAGAATGCTTCGAAGCGTTTGTAACATCAAGTGGACCGCAGCCCTGGTTCCAATGTGTAGTGTGACACGGGCATAAGGCTGGCGCCCAATGAGCGGAAATTTATAGCGGAACGGAACAGCGAGACCAATCATAATCGCAGAAAAAAAGCAGAGTAATGTATGTTCGCATCGCAAACTCCAACATGCTTCTATGGTCAAAGCTTCTACCATAGTTCCTACTCATTCTATCAAGCGCGTTGATTCGTATGTACCATCGACATCTAGAATGGACCGCTGATGGCAATGGTGGGGG
>NW_017256029.1:437056-448566 GCF_001594055.1 Mycetomoellerius zeteki
CTTCCAACAGTTGCAAAACAAACGTTCTGCTGAACGCAGCCATTATTTTAAATTGTTTGTATTTCGTATGAAAAGTTTCCCTAGAAATAGAGATCCCTAATAGATAGATCCCTAATAAATAGAGATCCCTAGAAGTAGAGAGTCTGGACATTCGGGATTCCGCGTGATTGGTGCACGTGACTTGGTGCTCTCACAATGGCAGCATCAATATGGAACCTTACTCACTCAGCGCGAACGGGAGGAAAATTAGAATCGAAATACATTGTACTCGGAATTTATAGTGGTATCACAGAAGTAATGATGTATGTGTATTTCCTAAAAAATTGAGAAATATATTTTTGGCGAAAGTTTTATGTATACATACATATATACGATGCAATGTAATATACACTGGCTGTGTTCTAAAAATTCACTACCATTATTAAAAATCTATAGTACACATAACGTGAACTATAAGGCTTTTTATTTTTAATTGAACTTCTCGCATTTCTTGCATCTCGGTTTATTTTTTCTCTTTTTTTCTTCGCATTGTACAAAAAAGGTAGAAAGTTGAACCGTGTCATTATTGTTTTTTTTACTTAAAAAAAAGTTAGGAAACTTTCAGAGTGTTGCAAATAATTATAGATAGACACATCAAAAATATTACTTATATAATTTTTATATTAATTTAGGGATATTATATATTTTTTTTGCTATTGCTTATCACAAATTGATATGTACTTATCATAAATTAATAAAAAACCATATTATATGACGCAGCAGCCACCAAACACACACACACTATAGCTGCGGTCGCTTTTGTCGCTTGCAGCGCTGTGAGCATCAATTGTCCTTGTTTAATATTTAATAAACAACAAGGATGAAAGCGTTGTGATCGCCAAAGCGAACACATCTAGAATACACACACATATTCGTCGCCATTTTGAGAACACTTCCGCTGAATGTCCAGACTCTCTACTTCTAGGGATTCTAAAGTCTGCGGCACACGATATTTGTTTTCCTGCTGGATTCCTAGTTGGATTAGAATCTTGCCATCGTATTGGCTGCGGTATTGACAGTGTCAGCATCGTAACCAATACGGAAGCAAGAATTTGTTCTAGCTAGCAATCCAGCAGGAAAACAAGCATCGTGTGCCGCCGGCTTAAAATCTCATGCGCCTAGTACGCCCTCATGATCGTCAACGCAAAAGCAACGGGTCGATTTTCCATACTTCAATCGAGACTACTCAAATACTAGCAGATATTAGTGATATTGTGGATACTGTCAGCATTCTCAGCTGACGCACTAAAGAGAGTAATAATATATTATCGAAAATGGTAAAAAAATACATATCTTTAAATATGTCGATCGACGCGTGCTACGACAAACATACTTATGGTATTATGTGTACATGTTTGCGTTTTTCTTTTAGTCATTTGGGGAAAAAATAGCATCAATCATGCAGAGGCCTGGACAAGACCCTGTTGCCAAGGACGATGTGCCTTGGTGGATGAAATACGCCGGTCGTGGACTTGGCACTGTAGGCAGCATAAGTAAGTTCATAGTGTTACTGTATGGTTTGCAGTTTTCTTCCTTTTGTACATACATCGTACATTATTTCGATCTCTCTCTCTCTCTCTCTCGCGCGCGCGCGCGCACATGTGTACCTGCACTCATGTTAAAAACCATTATTTATTTAATCATCCAATTCACAGCCGTAAAATTATCTCTTTATCTGACAGCCAGTCAATATAGCGTTTGCTTCTTTTTACTCTTTCGTTTAAATTTATACTTATTGCTGCACTGCGTTAGAACTTCCTTTCTCACTTCTGCCAAATGTCAAACGTGTATTTATTTCATATTTTAAATATAGAGAATATACTACTCTAGTTTAATTATTTTAAAAATATATATATGTGTATATATATATTGATCTATATACAACTTTATATGCAATCCGAATAACTGAATCTGTTGAGGATAGATTTTGAAAGTATATGCTACAAGTTTTATTCATCAACAGAATGTCATCAGAAATGATAGAATATAATAATAGATTGACTTCAGAAACTGAACAGAATTTAACATTTTGTATCATTTTAAATAATTTATTTCATTTAGTTGTTAAAAATATTCTGTTTGATCAGATTCTGTTTGATTTCTGTCAACAATCTATTGTTAGGTTAGTATTAGTAGGTTCTGCCAGTGAAACATACGTTTAATACAGATACAAATGGAATTGTTGTATATTAACATTCTACTATAACTTGATTTATTGTCATATTATAGGCGTTTTTCTTCTGGTGATTCTATAATGGGTCGATAATGTGTAGTCTTAAAAGTTAGCTGCTAACTGACTCTTATGACTCACTAACTATCCTTCAGACTCGCTTCTGATTCATTATTGACTATAGACTACCGATTTATTATACAATCAGCACTGGAAATTATAAGGACCTCAGATCTTAAAATGGTCGTAATTGAGTCGTAAAATATGAATCGCAGTCATAGGTCGATCCACAATTTTTTGATCAACCTATAACTACAACTTACGTTCCACAACTCAGTTATGGTCATCTTTGTGCTTAAGTTCCAATATTACTGGAAACTATAAGGCTGACGTCCCATGAACAGAACATTACAACGGAACGGAGTGATTCGTCTCGCTATTCCATTCCGTTATAAATTTCCGCTCATAGGACGCCAGCCTAAGGCCCGTTTCTACCAATTGTAGATTAACTTTAATCTCGGTTTAACTTACTTTTCATCTTTTTTCTAGTTCCAAAGATTCCAGAGAAAAAGAAGAAGAGTAAATTAAACCGAGATTAAAGTTAATCCACTTGGTAGAAACTGGCATAAGACCAATATTTCATGTATTGTAAGATAAGACTTTTTAAGTCTTTTGGTTGGCTGCAGGACAGAGAAGTTCTCTGTCCTGCAGCCAATCAATATGTTTAACAAGTTTTTGAAATATTAGGCTAAGGGCCTAAGCACAAAGATGATCGTAACTGACAATGAATTGCCGAACGTAAATCAGTTGTAGATTGACCAAAATATTGTGCGTTGACCTATGACTATGACTCACATTTCGACTTAGTTATGACCATCTTTGTGTGTGTGTGTGCTGAGACCCTAATACTAGGCCGGCTGTATTCAATTTGGACGCTCATACAGTGTAAGCTCCATTCTGTCCTTATCATGCATTTATATGCAGAAGAAAGATAGAAGCTTACAGCATGAATGCTCAAATTAAAATGCAACGGAAGTTAACTATAGTTTCAGGCTATAAGTTTTCTCAAGTAAAATGTAATTTATGCAAAGATTGCCTTATTTATTTGCAGTTGCAATTTTTCTCGGAGCATGGAATTGTGCGTCGATACTTTTTGGCCAGATTGATTGCTTAATTAGCGGTATGTGGCAAATGATAGCAGGTTTTCTGGTTGTTATGATCGAAGCGCCTTGCTGCTGTTTGTTTATCGATTTTGTACAAAATTTAAGCGATTGGGTGGAGAACAAACCATATTGGAATAGAGCAGCTGTTTATTGTTTGTAAGTTTAATTTTATATCTTTTATAGTTTATAATATAGTAAATGTAAAACTCATATACTTTTCTGTGTACAGTCGTGGACAGAACGGCTACAATACGTTTTTTTCGATGGATTTCGGAACTTAGCCTTGCTCTATAGAAGCTAGCCTTGCTATATAGAATAAGTAAGAAGCAATCAGTCATTGAGCAAGCTGCATTTTGAAACTCATTGAACAAAAAGTGTTGCAATTGGTCTGTCCACGACTGTACAGTCCTTGGATGTATTATTAGATGCATCATAATTTTTACAATTTATTGACTTGCCATGATGTATATTTTATTGATTGATATTCAGATTTATATTTTAATGATTATGATCCATCTATCATTATTGTAATTGAAATATATAAAAAAATGGTATATAATGGATGCATTTAGTTTAATCCATTTATTGCTTAAATGTCCACAATTAAAAGATGAACTTGTTAATAGTTATGTAGAAGTGACAGTAAAGGCAGTGCATGTGTTTTCTGTTTTTATTATAAAAATTCGTTAATTTTTATTCATTTATGTTGGCGAACTTTAATTTAAATATTACATATAATATTATTAGATTTATATGCGAGAATCTATCAAAAAATGTATGTACTAATAATGCAATCAAGGACTATATGTTATGATACATTAAATTATGTCATATCTATTGATTTAGAATAGCATTGCCAGCAGTCTTCCTATGTCCAGGAATGAGTAGTATATTTGGCAGTGGTTTAATATTTACAACGGGTATAATTTATGGCTTGATGTCTTTGGGCAAAAAGTAAGTACAATTTGTTTGAATTTACAAAAGATCATCTAAAATAATGGAATTACTTTATTGACAAAAAAAGAAATGTTCAAGCCAATTAGAAGTGCAGAAATTTAAAAGTATGATTGATGTAATTTATATTTAATCATCAATGTGTAATAACCTTTTGTCAACAAAATCAATTTGATTTGATTGAAGAAAACTGTCAAATTAAATTGATGCAAAAATATATCAAAAGCATTACGATCTCAGTATTGTTACTTCGCATAAAACTGATTGTATTTTTTCCTGTTTTCTAGTTACTTTGGTAATTGGTCTAACTTTTAATAATTTCTTATTTTATGAGCATCAGTTTAATCATTAAACTGATGCACATAAAAGCAATATGTACTTTTCATTAAACTTTAATGGAAAGTGCATATCGTAAGGTTACATGATCCAAATTGTAATTTTACACAAACTTTTTATACAAAGTCATTAATATGTTCATAAATTGCAAGAAAGATTTATATTATTTCATTTTTATTGAAATTATAATTTTTAAATAAGTGTTATGAACTAATTACCTATTTATCATTTATTTCTCTTTTCAATCACTTGTCATGTAATCTTACATTCAAATGTAACATCGCTTTTAATATAAAACTATGTAATGCTTTTTTTTCCTTGCCTTTTGATGTGTACGTTTTTGCTTTGAGGTGGAAGAGCAATTTTTATATTGTGTTTGTGTTTTTGATGTTAGCTTGCTTTGGTTTGTAAAGAAATATTTTTACAAGATAATTTTACGAAAAATTTTACTTATACAAGAAAAAAATGTTAGAACTGCCAGAAATATTTTGGATAGAATTTATGTCAGATGGAAAAAGGAACAACGGCTTGAAAAAGTTAATGGTTTATTTCTAATTGTATGTAACGGTCATCACAATATAACTCTTCATAGTATTAATGTAAAACATGTCGCGTGATATAAAGTAATTTTATCTTGTTCTCGATATGATCTCTTTACAAAATGTTTACTAATTTGTAACATAATAACAGAGGATCCAGGCCCGACCCAGCAGGAAGAGTCGGGCGTGGGTTCCCCACAGGGTACAGTGCCTCCTACTGCAGATCACCATACTACTCTCATGGAAGATCCTGATGTCTGGAGGCCTACGTAAATCATCAAACATTCATTGCATCACTTCACTAACCAGGCAATAATATACATGATTTAATGTTACTATAAAATCTAAGTACAATGCTTTGCTACTATTCCCTTCTCGATACACACTTTTTATTCTTTGTTGTACAGGATGGCCCACAACACTTAACAACTCGATATTTCGGAAATTATTTTATCGATTTTAAAGATTTAGATCTTGAATTGTATGGATTTGAAGGACTTTTAAATGGAACTTCTATTTTTATTGTATATTATCTTAGCTTACCTCGATAGTTTTTCAAAACACTATAACAAAATATTTTTTCATTAAGTACTTTTCGAGTTGTAAAGCTTGAAAGTTACAATACCGTCGACATTTGCATTACCCAAGGTGTCCGACTGATGCAAACCTCTTGAATGTTGTTCAGGATCATAACCTGGATAACATTTGTCAAGATCACATTTTACAGATCAACATTGTTCTGTAAAATGCTTTGTTTCTGAGATATACGTTTGTCACACTTTAACTGATTTACTCTGAATATTGCAATCAGATTTAAGGGTAAATTCGAGCAGAAATTGGCTTATTGTAGAAAACCCATAGCCTATCATATATAAAATGACATAAGCTGCATAAGCATAACATAAGGTTGCTGGACCAATGAGCATCAATGTAAATCAATATGGTGTCTGTCTTTATGTTGAATGCTCACTGGTCCAACGACTTTATGCTATGCTTATGCAGCTTATATTATTTTGTGTGTGATGGCTCTTATACTGCTATGTTATGCTTTTGATAGCAAGTGTGTACTAACATAAATTATGTAAGATATTGTGAACTTAATGTGTGACATGATTGTCTTCTTGATAAATTATAGATGGGAAACGATATACATATATGACGCGATGAGTTAAAAATAATAAATGTAGATTTACATCTATTTATAAATACTATGTTCTTGAAAAAAATCATTTTTGAAAAGATTAATATAATTGTTTATATCTTAGGGCACCTTTTGGTGAAATGAGAACAACAGCAATGGATGTTCAAGCTCCATCATCGAGCATGCGGTCCGTACTAGTTGAAAATACTCAGCCAATTGGTGTTAGCATTCCAGCTAATACTCCAGCTAGTATTGTTTGATTAGGAATTATAATTGGGTGAGCAATCTAACGCTTTTGTTTTGTGCGAATAATTGTAAGCGATAATTAATCGTTTAAATGATCAGTAACTCGAATAAGTGAATGAATTTTATTTTATCTCAGCTTTATCATTGATACAAATTGTGATTCAAATGTCCTAATAGTTTCACAAGACATTACATTTAATAATATAAATCGTATTATAGATATGTAAATTCAAGTGTGTTATGATCTGAGAAAAAATCTATTCTTCTCAGAAAAAATTTCTTAAACTTTAATATTACATGGAATTTTTCTATTTTAATGTTTTTATTTAATGCTTGAGATACATTCGTAAGAGTTGTATGCGTTTGTTATATCCTATGTTTGTATGAAACGTGTATGTAAAATGGAGTGGGACATATTTTGAAGACAGTATAGAAAAGAATTTGTGTTATTCATTTTAATAATGCCAAAGTCAAAGACTGTCATAGAAAATGATGTTCTATGGGCCTAGCTTTCATAGGCCCATTTGTCCATTATATGTCATGAAAACGTTAACAAATGTAACAATAGAAAATTGTAGGTGATGTAACATGTTTTGAAGTATATAATATTAAAATTTTATTTTGCAAACAATTAGTTAAGTAAGTTCAACAAGAGAAACTTCCGCGATAATTTCGCATTTGAATTGTAAAACACATTGTTTTCAGAATATCATGTTAGAAGCGAGAAAGTCATTAGTTTGATATACTTTTTATGTATAATATTATAGATAAGCTTCTCCTCTGCCAAATAAACTATGCATAAAATTTAATTATGTTTCGAAATAGCACTGTTGTATACATATCTTTATGCTGTATTACAATTTTTATTACAGCACTATAAAATTAATTATATAATAAATTGATAAAGCCATGAATATACGTACGCAGGGAGTTACTTCAATGTTTATTTTTACTAATTGTAATCTAAAAATCTGAAATATTCTATTTCATTTTTCTTTACTATCACATTTTATTTTTTACTATTACATTTTATTTTTTGGTGTTATAAAAAGATAATATAATGTGTTAATACTGAAAAAAACCACATGTATGTATATATTGATAAATTAATCTATCTTATCGTGCGATATGGCAGAGGGATCTAATAATCTTTATTATTGTTTTCATGTTTTCACGTATCAACAAATTTTGTACAATCATGAATATATTCCATACTTACTGGTTACGTCATTTTTGTTGTATTAAATTTTAATAAAAGAGAGAAGCTTTTTCATCTTTTTCTCTTGATATTAAGTTAAAGTCGACTGAAAGCAATTAAGTTTCTCTGAAAAAAATCAATAGATTCCAAGAATTCTTAGATATTTATATGAATTATGACTATGCGACATATCTTGTATATATGCATATATTCTTTTCAACCTACCACATTTCTAATAGTTTATTTAAACGATTGAAAATATATATTTTGTAAGTATGATTTTAAACTATACAAATGTTAAAAATTGTAAACAAGGCATTTAGGGCACTTAGAAGTAAACCCGAGTATAATTCTCCAATTTCTTTCAAATTTGGTATAAATAGAACTGTGAGAGAGGAATATTTTATCCATGTTTTTCCATATTGGCCCATAAGTGGTTTTAAAGGTTACTACTTTTTTAATTTTCACTCTTTTATTAGTTAACAGAATAAAATTTAACAAACAGTTGAATACAAGATATGTATAATCAAAATTGGAAGACACATGAATAAAATATTTTTCGTAGTTTTACATTTATACCAAATTTGGAAGAAATCGGAAGTTATACTTGGATAGGTTTACTTGTTAGTCACATGAATATCAGTTTGATATTATTCTCCATACATATGTTTCTGAATTACTGATGTTACATGTGCCAAAAGTGTTTGTTTATCATCTTAGTCATTCTGCATTAGCAAATTTTTATTCATACACGTGTCGATTTTTATAAATTTTTTCGTATATATTTCTTTTGTATCCTAAATATTAAATTTGTATTAAAAGTTGTTTCCCACTTGTCCCACACATTCCTGTATGTTACTTAACTTATTTAAGAAAAAGATGTAAGATGTTATCGTCTGACTTTTACTTGATAAATGATTTATAATAATTTATATTTAGAGAAATGATTGCTCATAATAAAATAAATTCTTGTGATTAATGCAGTCATGTGTGTAATTCCACACAACTCGAAAGAATGTATATGTCTAGCGTGTTATTTAATTATACAAGATATCCCACTTCTATAGAACAAACTGTTAAAATGACAGACTTTTTAAGTAAATTAAAACCCTAGTATTAAATTTTAATACTAAAATATCAATAAATATAATAACTAAAATATCAATAGTTTTTAAATTATAAGCGATTCAAAATGAATGTTTTCCTAACTGAGAAGTTAGAAAAGTAGAATAGTTTTCGTCTTTATTTAATTTTAAGCGAATTGTCATTAGAAATGTTTAAGTCAACATTTCAGTAACTGTATGTATATTGACTAAAAAAAATATTTAATATTTTCATTTATCATTCAATATTTTTTATTGAAGAAAAATTTATAGAATTCATTAAATATTTATCATTATTAATCCTATAAGATTCTTAGTTTAATATTAATCTTACTAGTGGAATATCCTGTATATATGTTACGTATATACATTCGCTGAGTATTTTTAACTTGAATTCTTAAGATTAATCAGTATAGGTATATTAGAATAATCGAATGTAATAGCCTCGCAATTAACGAGTATAGTATGGAGAGCAAAAATGTTCTGGCTATGATGTAATAGTAAAATTGTATCGTGTACCAAGTTTCTTCTTTTACAAATATAGCTTTTTCTTCAAGTAATTGATTAGGTAATCGGCTGTTAAAGTAGAGGAACTTAATGCAAATGCAGTTCAGTCACTATTACATTCGAGCAGAATAAAGATTTTTGCTCTCTATTATGTAACAATTAAACGATATATGTGATTATTATTCTCCAGTTGCTATATTTTCTGACAAAAGCTAATAATTATGTTGTTTAAGTAAATATAGTTCATTTAAAATATAGAAAACAATGTTCTCTGTGCGAATAAAAATTTAAGATATTACATAGTAATGTATACATTGATTTAATTCAACTTTGTATATTTATTGTAAATGCTCCTTTTCCACATGTAAATCTTGTACAAAAGTTTGCATTGAAAGAGAAAGAGAGAGAGGGGGGGGAGGGATTATATTAGAAAACTATCCTTTTTTTTAGTAATGCAGTGAGCTAAGAGACCAGAAAAACTGGCGAAGTCACGGTATTGAAAGAAAAAGTTTACATACATGCCATCATCATTGAGACATGTTAATGTACTAAAGGTTGCGACATTTTTTCCGATTTTTTTTTTTTCAGAACGTGTAAAACTTTTCAGGTCCACTATCTATGGATGTGTAAGCAAACAGTTATAGTATTTGTCAAAATCATACAGAATCGAAGTATACAAGATGAATTCAAGAATGTATTTTGTGCAACGCGAAAAAAAATGCCGATTGGGGAAGACTTTTCCTATGACCTTGACCTTAACATATGTTGTCAAAGTCACGACGCTAAGTGACTTCCAAGAGATTTTAATCATTGCTCGTTATCCATTAAAAAGTTATTAACAAAAAAAGTTTAAGAAATAACGTCTTAAATTATTTACAGTGTAAGCGAAGTGAATGGTTGAGAATGGTCGCGTTTAGCAGACTCAACTTGTTGCAGAGCGGATCAGTGAGCGCTCGTTGCTATTAAATGATGTGAAAGAATTGGAGCGATCGTTCACAGATCCGCGGGATCTGCTCCGCAACAGTTGAGGCCCAGTTACGCAACTCACGCAAGTTCAATTTATTTTTTATCTCTTTTCAATTCTAGAATTGAAAATAGATGAAGAATAAATTGAATCTTGATTAAGAATCAACTGTGAATTGTGAAACTGGGCCTCAGTCTGCTGAACGCGACCAATGGATCGAAAAACCATCTCAGTCCAATCAGGCTCCAAAAAAGAAATAAAGAGAAGATTTTTAACCAAATTTGAATAATTATTTTCAATCTACATTCAAAAGATATGCATTTTTAGGTTAATCTAATCGCAAATATGAATTGGCAAACTTCACAACTTTTCAATTATATATTTTACTTTGGGTAAATGTTAAGAAGACCCCGTCAGTCTCTAATTTCGATAAAAATAGACTCAATCGATGCGTTTTTGCATGAAACGAACGAATCTGGCAGAAATAAGCGTCGCTCTGCCCCGCGAACCGAGATATTTAGCGTTAAAGTTCACGACCGTTCAGGTTAGACCGGAATCAGACTACGCATTGAAGATTGAGATTGAAGATTGACAAATTCAAATTTGACCAATCGAAACGAACGGAGTGTTACGTCCCGGGGTTCTTTCGGCGGATAACCGAGGTTCGAATTAACCCGAGACTACTACGGAGTATGAAGGTAGAATTTGAGGTAGTGGAGTGTCTAATTAAATTTGTCCAATTTATTTGTTATTAATTAGAGTTGTGGGCTCGATACAGTGATGATAGTGGATTCTGGGGAGGTCCAGGGTGTATCATCTGTCCTATCTAAATATGAGAGGAATCTTTCTAATATTTCCGGGCAATCGCGACAATTCGACACGTGATGCACGGTAGCTAACGACACAGAGCATGCGTCACAATTTTCAAACCGTTCAGGAAATCCTAAGTGGATGTAGTGTCGTAACACGCCGAGATATTTACTCTTTTTGGAGGCCGAAAGCAAGGTGTAACATTCTGGGCACTTAATTCCGCTACTTTCGCTATGCCGATAAAACAATGGCTGCGTTCAGCAGAGAAAGCAGCTTTGCAACTGTTGTAAAATTCTTCAATATGATTGGTTTATACGTTTAGATCTGTAAGGAACCAAAA
>NW_017256029.1:448733-463131 GCF_001594055.1 Mycetomoellerius zeteki
CGCAGCCATTGATGATGCGCAACAGGCGCTCCGTACCCACGTAAGGGTCTATTCTCAACTGGCGACGAGAAATAGCCAAGTGCGGGCGCGGGTGTACTGGGCACATGCTGCGCGGAATCGGATTTGCGGCTCGTCGTGTGTGTGACCGAAATAGATTAATTAATAATTTCTTACCTTTTTGATGAAGTTCTGGGTGGCGATGACGAGTCGTGAGAGGATGGGTGCAGGCGGCTTCCAATTTCCCTGTCTCAGCTCTGCCATTGGTTCTCCCGAGTCCGTGGTGATTGGATTGCGGTTTATTAGCACGCGACCGAGTTTCGTCAGTTAAAGTGTTCGCATAATTCAACGCGACGGATTATGGAGAACAGGTTTTATTCAGACATTTTACTCGGATTTAGTAAACCACATGAATTTATTATTTGTAGCTTCGTACACAATCAAAAAATACACATTTTGGCTTAATATTAAGGATGATTTACATTAACGCGGGAATTGAATTACGCTTAAAAATTAGAATTAGAATTACTCTAGGACTTGAGTGAAGAATTTGAAACGTGCACGCGACAATTCGACGTGAGAGCTTAAGATGGTTGGTCAATGGCTTACATGTCCTCGGAGGTACTCTAGACCCGGACTCGCGACTCTAAGGACCGATTGTTCCAACTTCTTGGTAAAGTTAACCTGTTAGATAAGTACTACGATTATCCAATCACGTGCGGGGATTGCCAGATTTACTTAACAGGTAAACTTTACCAAAGGATGGAACAATCGGCCCTTAGACTGTTACTGACTTTATTCTAGTGCCCTAAGGGCAAATTTTAAGGGAGTCCCCTTCCATCGTTGCTCCGCTGAGGCACGCGTGGTGGGGAAAGCGTCAGGTACGGCCCTGGCGGTCTCGCGTACTACGTCAATCTACAGAAAGCGAAAAGTTCGTGGTTCGTCTTAGGGTGGTTTGGACAAAATTTGACAATGCCACAGACATGACAGGAGCTAAAATTTCTTTGTCCTTATTGGTCAAATTTCAATCTTCAATCTTCAACCTTAATCTTCAATGCGTAGTCTGATTTCGGCCTTAAGAAATCTGTCATACCGACTCATACCTTTTTCATGCTGTGACTTAATGCGCATGCGTTTAGCGATTCAAAGGCTGCGTTTCGTTATTCACTGTCAGTACTGGCAACATTACCGTTCCAATATATGTCGCAGTACACTTCCAATATACTTTTCCATCTATATGACGTCATAAATTTTTGCGTCACTTCCTACTTCTATTACTGCGGCTGGCGAGGTCAGGAAATCGCAGTAAAAAGATGGCGAAATTCAACGAAATGGGAAATCAGGAAAAAATTTGTTTTTTAGATGTCGAAACGAATAATGTCAAAAAGTTATGACATATTAATGAATAAAGTAGATGCAGAAAAAGCACGCAAAGATATGAATATAATTAATAATTCCAAATTTTATCAAAATTTAAAAAATTATTTCTACACAGTCCTATCAAGTACTACTAAATCCGTTTCGTTATGCAACGTTGTAACGTCATAAAAGTACTATTAGTAATTTCAAAACGCTTCTGCAGTACTACTTTATGACGTCATATTGTCAGTACTGACAGTGAATAACGAAACGCAGCCAAAATGAATTAGTTACTTGTGCAATGTTTCTATTATTCATAGTTGTATTCCAAATAAATCATAACCCATGTGGACAGTGGAGTGTGTAGACAGTAATGCTTGGGTTCGGGGCGGCAAAGCCGCCCCGAACAAAACAAAAATAACATATCCTACCCGCGTGGAACCTAACCGCGTAGAAGTTACAGTCTAGACAAAGTCCACTTGGAATATTCCTAATCCAGTGAAGACGGTGGGATGTGAGAACAGTCTTTTTAAAAGCACTATCCTCACATCTCCAATTCATGGGTTAGGAATATTCCAAGCGAACTTTGTCTAGGCTGTAACTTCTATGCGGTTAGGTTCCACGCGGGTAGGACGTTATTTTTTTTTGTTCGGGGCGACTTTGCCGCCCTAAACCCAAGCATTACTGTTTACACACTCCACTGTCCACATGGGTTATGCCCGTGTCACACTACGCATTGGAGATTGAGGATTGCGAATTAAGGATTAGAATTCGATCAATCAAGTAATTTTAAGTTTAATCCATTTCGTTCTATTGGCTGAATTCTAATCCTCAATTCTCAATCCTCAGTCTCCAATGCGTAGTGTGTTACACGGGCATTAGTTATAATTTATTTAGAATACAACTATGTATAATAGAAACATTGCACAAGTAACTAATTCATTTTGAATCGCTAAACGCATGCGCATTAAATCACAGAGCATGAAAAAGGCATACTTATAGCGTTTATATCGAGTCGGTATGACAGATTTCCTAACCTGAACGGTCGTGAACTTTAACGCTAAAGCCCGAGACACAATGCGAGGGAATAGCGATAGCGATAGGAATAACACGATTTCAACCTATCAGAAACTGCGTATTCCGATATATCCGATTTCTGATAGGTTGAAATCATGTTATTCCTATCGCTATCGCTATTCCCTCGTATTGTGTCTTGGGCTTAAATATCTCGATTCGCGGGGCAGAGCGACGCTTATTTCTGCCAGATTCGTTCGTTTCATACAAAAACGCATCGATTGAGTCTATTTTTATCGAAATTTGAGACTGACGGGGTCTTCTTAACATTTACCTAATATGTATATAAATGTATATGTATATGTATATGTATATGTATATATTTATATTAAACATATATATATATAATATATATAATATATTTTATACACATGAATAAAGTGGGAAATTTTTTAAGCAGTTTCCACCGTGAAGCTGCTTAAAAAATTTCCGACTTTATTCATATGCCTCTATTTTGCTCATGCGCGCTGCATTCTGGACCAACCGAAGCAACTTCAGCAACATTAGGGGAAGGAGGAAAACGCTGGCTGCAAGAAAGAGGGGAGGATTTTGCGCTATCGCGTATATATACATATATTGACATTATACATACGCGCTATATTGTTAAGTGCGAGAGGCACGTCGACGTCAGTCACTCGACTGCGTGAACCTTACGGTCTTTACGCATAGTGGCTGTAGTTACGTTGACGTGTAATTATGAGTTGTGGATTCGTCACTTGCGGCCCGAACGAGGCTCTCGTCGTCTCAGGTAATGAAGCTAAGAGTCTCCTCCGAACGCTGCACGGATATCTCAATCTCTCGCGTATTTCATTTGTATTTTTCCCCGAATTAATTGCTTTCGTAGAAAAGAGAAAAAATGGAAGAAGCGCTTGAGTCTCCTAGATAATTGATCCGCGTTACGAGACGGCGGTGGGGAAACGCGGGATCGATTCGGAACAACCGCACCTATACTATGCTTTAATCGCATTAGAAACGTATTAGATTATCGTCTGCTATATGCGAATGATCGAATATTGCTCGATTGTATACACATAGAATTATATGCAGCTCGATTCTTTTATTTATATTAATAATTTAATATCGGCTGAATCATTATTTTCCTTGTAGTTCTCCATATTGTCAATTTTTTATTTCTATTATTTTACATTAACTGCTTCTTCCAGGATGTTGCTACAGCAAACCTCTCTTGGTACCTGGAGGCCGAGTGTTTGTTTGGCCTCTCGTGCAACAAGTACAAAAGTAAGTGTCATATAAGTTTTCAATATATAGATAGCATATAATAAGCCTTAAACATATCTTGCTTTTACAGGATTTCTTTAAATACGATGACCTTACAAGTCGAGAGTCCAACAGTATACACCTGTCAAGGAGTTCCAATATCTGTAACAGGCATTGCACAGGTAATTAAAGAAAAAGTGGTTTTATATATGATATGTCTACAAGATATTACATCTATTTACATGTACTCTATATGATTTTTTATATGATAAAATTGATATATATGGTCCGCGAAATTAGATCTAAAATGATTCATAATATAATAACATATCAAGATGTAAGTTATAAAGTTAATAAAATTATTCTGGAAATTTTATTGATGTATATACATATGTATAATATATAATTTAAAAAAAAAGAAAGCTTTGCAAATGTGTTATAAAGAACTTTAAAAAACTTAGCATTCATAGATTGCAAAATGTTGTATTTGCATCAGGTAAAAATTCAGGGACAAAATGAAGAGATGCTATCTACGGCGTGTGAGCAGTTTCTTGGAAAATCTGAAGATGAGATACATAATATAGCTCTCGTTACTTTAGAAGGACATCAACGAGCTATAATGGGTAGTATGACTGTAGAGGTAAGTTAAACGAAAACATAAATAACCTTAAATTGTTGTCTATTAAAGATTATACACAGTAGGCTTATTCTTTGTTGCAGGAAATTTACAAAGATCGTAAAAAATTTAGCAAGGAAGTCTTTGAAGTAGCGAGCAGTGATCTAGTCAATATGGGCATTACTGTCGTATCGTACACATTGAAAGATATCCGAGACGAAGAAGTAAGTTTGCCACATTTCTAATATAAAATAGTTCAAAAACAGATTGCTGGTTTATAAACACACAAAAATGTATGAGTCAAACACGTAAGCATCCACAATCTTTAATTCAGAAAAATAATGCTGATAACATGTACAAGTCATAATTAAATTATTGAAGTGTACATAGTGTACATAGTGTACATAAATATATATACAGTGATATTTAAAAGACCCCCTTTAAACAATTCAATAATGTTTATCATTAATTGATACGTGAGTATGAACTTTTTAAGTAATTAATATAATTAGATCTTGTATATTGTAAATATTGAATACTTTTTTGTTCTGCTACTTGCAGGGGGCAAAGGTACGTTCAAATTTTATTTTATCACTATTAAACTAATATTTCATTTGTTGTACGACAAATTTTTCAGGTATATTGATTACAAGATAGAAAATTTTGGGAAACGAGACTTCTCTATTTTGTAGATTTACTTGACAAATTATCATACGACAAATGAAATATTAGCTTTGCAACTGATATCACAGCGCACACCGCTATGTCTTCTAACAATTATTATTATTGTAAATTCTTCAGATCATAAAAAGACAAAAATTTTCATTGCTTTATATTACAACACTTGTGCACTTGTTGCTGATTCATTACTGAGGTATCTTTAAATAGTAAAATATGAAGATATTGTTGAAATTTATCTTATTTTTTTTAAATAAAAATATATAATTTTAGAAAAATAAAAATAAAAATATAATTTTTACAAACATCTTAACATTATGTTAACTAATTATATAAAATATTATTTTATTCCCATGTGTATCCTCAAATTTTTCTATTTAAAAAATCTCAATAATTGAATTGGAGCAACGATATATACTTATATATGTTGCTTTTATGTCGCTCAGCTATTGCTTACTCAAAATGCTGAAATCATTTATTAGTCATTGTATTATTGTAAATTTTATCACATTGTGCAATAATTTTATGAGAATATATTATTTATAGGGTTATTTACAAGCACTCGGTATGGCACGTACAGCAGAAGTGAAGAGAGATGCTAGAATAGGTGAAGCAGAAGCTCGCAGAGACGCTCAAATTAGGGAAGCTATTGCCGAGGAACAAAGAATGGCTGCACGTTTCCTTAATGACACAGAGATTGCAAAAGCGCAACGTGATTTTGAATTGAAAAAGGCTGCTTATGATGTTGAAGTCCAAACCAAAGTGAGGAGATTTTTAATGCTTTTTGTATGAAATGTTTCATGTATAGTTTTTTATAAAAATGTCACTTGCAGAAAGCTGATGCAGAAATGGCATTTGAACTGCAAGCAGCAAAAACTAAACAAAGGATTATGGAAGAGCAAATGCAAGTAAAAGTTGTAGAACGTAGTCAGGAGATTGCCGTGCAAGAGCAGGAAATGTTGAGACGCGAAAGAGAATTAGATGCCACTGTACGACGTCCTGCTGACGCAGAAAAATACAGGTATTCGATAATGCTTAAAAATAAAGCTTTCGTTGCGCACATCGATTAAGATTTGATTTATAGATTAGAGAAAATGGCCGAAGCAAATAAATTGCGTCTTGTTATGGAGGCTGAAGCCGAAGCTGAAGCTATTAAGATTCGCGGTGAAGCGGAAGCCTTCGCTATTGAAGCAAAAGCTAAGGCAGAGGCAGAACAAATGGCAAAGAAAGCTGCGGCATGGAACGAGTACAAGAGCGCAGCCATGATAGACATGATGCTTGATACACTTCCAAAGGTATATAAATCTTTGCAATATTTAAAAGCGCTCTAATAATAGTAAATATTCTAATTTCAACTCACTTTATAGGTTGCCGCTGAAGTAGCCGCTCCTCTTTCTCAAGCAAAAAAGATAACTATGGTTTCAAGTGGTAATGGCACTATTGGTGCCGAAAAATTAACCGAGGAAGTTTTTAATATTGTACAGCGTGTTCCAGATCTTGTTAAAAATTTGACGGGCGTGGATATTGCGAAGGTACGCATAAAATTTGTGATTGTTTGCTTATAAAAATCTAAGATAAAATTATTATTCATAAATTTTCTTTTTCAGTCGGTACACGCTGCGTAAATATGCGATATGAAGGAAAATTGAATAATTTCCTTGATCAAATTTTTCAATGTACATTTATAAAAAAGTATTCAATGGATCCTTTTGTTATATATACACTTGCTTTAAATATCTTGCCTTATAATGTAGGCCAAGTTTAATTGAGTATTGGAATTTCTGTATTATGAAAATTCAACACTTTCACTGTCATTTTATAGCATCTGTGTAGGTTATTTCTGTTTATTATCCCAAATTGACGCATTATTTTCGGTTTCGAAAGTTAGTTAACCAGTTAGCGTATAAAAGATCTTATTTTTATTACAAAATTTTAAGCAGGGCTGGGCCATAAAATGTATATTTGAAATACTTTTATTTAAAATACACTATTTGCAACACAACTGTATTTTGTATTTCAGCGGAGCATATGAAGGTATTACATATTCTGTAGTTTCATGTGCTCCACTAAAGTGCAAAATACAACATACAATTGTCTTACAAATACGGTTTTTCAAATGAAAGTATTTTAAATACATGCCCAGCTCTGATTTCAAGAATACAGTACCCCGCACAAGAAACTTCGTTATTTGTTCATTTCAATTTTACTAAACAGTGAAAGTGTGGCATAGCATTACTATCGTTTATATTACTAATATTATTTTTATACCAATCACTTTTTAATTAAGATTTTATTAACTACTTAGTTATTAGTATATATTTTCCTAACTCAACGTATTTTCTCAAATAAAAAAAAGTGTGTGCGTTCTCTCTGTCGAATCTCTTGAAGGCCGACGATGGTCTCCCTGTTTGTCTATAATTCTATGCCAATATGTGCCGAATGCCGTTTCTTCAGATATTCTATTACATGTGTATCTTACAAATATAATTAAGCATCTGTTTAGAGATGAAAGTAATGTATTTAATATCGTTCACATAAAGAGATCTTTCTTCTAGTCCTTGAGATAAATTTAAATATGTAACATTTGGCGTGAGCATTCTATTTTCTGTATATGATACAAGATGAAAGAAAAGAAACAGTAATATATTTTATCCCATGTTTATATATATAAGTCATAAATTACTATGATCCAGTCATTTATAAAAAGTCATAAAGTTGTAACTTTTGAATAAAAGCTTCTGACTACATACATTTACTGACCGACATAAAGCTTTGAACAAATATATGTTCGATTTTTTGTGTAAAACAATGACACAAGTAAATATCACGAACATAATTTGTGTGTCTCTTGCTCATTTTATTCGTTCTACAATATTACAATCATAATTTTTAATTATTTTAAGTGTTTAATGTCCATTATGTCCGTTTTTACCAATATAGTTCAAGTTTAATCTCGATTTAACCAACTCTTCGTTTCTTTCAGTTCTAAGAATTAGAAAAAGACGAAGAGCAAATTGAACCGAATTTAAAGTTAATCTGCATTGATAGAAACGGGCATAAGACCAATATAAATTAACTTTAATCTCGCTTTAACTTACTTTTTAATTTTTTTCTGATTTTAAGAATTAGTAAAAGATAAATAATAAATTAAACCGAGATTAAAGTTAATCTTCATTCATAGAAATGGACATTAGGGGATTTTTGAAAAATTTTCAATTGTTTTAAGCAGTATTTCTAGCAGCTGACGAAACAAGTGACTCAAGCAGCATAGTAGTTCTGACATTACGTTTCATTTCCTTGACAGATAATGCAAAGATATGCGATATTTTGATATTAACGCATAAGTACATACGATTAAAAGTATGCAAATGTCGTGTGATTTTATTACGGTCCGCATGATGGACTGTTAATGTCTCAGAATCTGTCGATTTTTGGCGGCTTCCGAGAGAAATGGATTTGTACAAATCTTTTCTGATAGATTTCATAGCAGGCGGTTTATCCGCAACGATTGCAAAGACAGCGGTTGCTCCTCTAGAAAGAGTGAAGTTGTTGCTGCAAGTACAGCATACTTCGAAGCAGATTAGACCTGAACAACGATACAAGGGTACATTAAAATGATTACACCGTTTTGATGGATCGCGTAAGAAATGATCTACATTTTCCGTTCGTTAATTTTTCATTCTTACGTTCATTGAACTTTCATCAGGTATGATAGACGCGTTTGTACGTATACCTCAGGAAACAGGATTCCTTAGTTTCTACAGAGGCAATCTTGCTAACGTTATACGATATTTTCCGACTCAAGCGCTTAATTTTGCATTTAAAGATAAATTTAAGGCCTTCTTTCTGGGAGGAGTGCCGCCAGATGCTTTCTGGCGACAGTTTGTTGGAAATCTAGCTGCTGGCGGTGCTGCCGGTGCGACGTCGCTTTTATTTGTGTATCCGCTTGACCTTGCTCGCACCAGGTACATTTTATATGCACATAGGATATTACAAAGCTTAAAAAATTATGTGATTCATATTTTTATAGAAATTTTCAAGATGTCCTATAAATAAAAAGAATAATGATAAATTCGGTTACTTGCACTACATTATAGATAGTGTACATTAAAGGCTGTTTTATATAAAGTATCTAAATATTCTAAATGTAGTGGCATCATATAAATTTTGATAATAAAGTAATTGTATATTCTATTAAATAATATGTTATATTAAATAATGTGAATACCATTATTGGATATTTAATTGTTTAAAATACATGCTTTTACATTTGACTTTGCTATTTCATGTATAGTTTTTAATATGCACTAATCTAATGTAATGCAATGTAACAATTTGCTAAAAAAAATTAACAATATTGTAGCATAGCTAAATTTTAAGACAGTCTATATTATTTACATAAGACAGTGTAATTTTTTAGATTAGCTGCTGATGTCGGAAAAGGTGAGAAACGAGAATTTAAAGGTATAAACGACTGTATAATGAAGATTTTTAAATCGGACGGATTTTTCGGACTTTATCGTGGCTTCAACGTCAGCGTGCAAGGAATCATTATATATCGTGCAACGTACTTCGGATTTTATGATACTATGAGGGGTATGCTATCCGACCCGAAGAGCACACCATTGTACATGAATTTTATAATCGCCGAGGTAAAAAGAGATCTTCCTTCCGCAATAATTTTTTATTATGTGAGTGTCACCCTTTGTAGATAGTAACAACATTGGCGGGCATTGTGTCCTATCCTTTCGATACAGTTAGAAGACGAATGATGATGCAATCGGGACGAAGTAAGGCTGACATAATGTATAAAAATACACTCGATTGTTGGATAAAAATAACAAAAAACGAAGGTACCGGAGCTTTCTTCAAAGGTGCATTCTCCAACATTCTTCGTGGCACCGGTGGTGCTCTCGTCTTAACGTTATATGATACAATTAAAGATTCACTTGAGAAAGCAATCTCAAAAGATCAAAAACCTTAGAAATTTAGTAAGTATGCAGCATTTTGTATGCAGCATACAAAAGCTCGTCTTATAAAAGATATACGATATATATTAAGGAGCGTTCGAATTTTATACATAATTATCTAAAGATTTTCATCTAAGTACAATAATAAATAATATTATTAAAAAGATTCTATCAAAAATGTAAAGACGATTTGTTTTTTTGCTTTCATAACTAAAAAAACTCTTGAAAGCTATCGTGGCGCAAAAATTATCGGAATCCCTTCGTGAAAAAATTAGTTTTATAGTGATGTAATTTATATTAAGTTTTTTTGCACATATAGAATAACAATAAATATTAAAATCAGAAATATTCACAATTACTTAAAATTATAAAATCTCTGAATATATATATATATTTTTTTCATTTATATCAATTGTGACAGTCTACTGGATAGAATTTTACGAAAATAAATGATCGTCAAAAATAATCGCTAACGCTTAATGTTTACTTTATTACTGTAATATATTATATTTTTACAAACTATTCGCGGGAAGTTTACTTCGAAAGGATCGAATAAATTGTCGTCACATTTAGAAGTATTCTGTCTGTTTGGATATTTTACATACTTAGGAGACAAACTGTTCAACTTAATTCAGCATAGTATGACGATCGTAAATATTCCGCCTTTGTTCCCGAACTTGTCGCTTCCACTTGTCCTGCTGGTGTCCAACACGATTCAAAACATTGCCCCTTTCTCCCATTGGATGAGACGTTCCAGGTGCGAGAGATGAATCATCCTTTGTAAAATAAAAGAAGAAAACATGTATCATATAGACAATTATGTATGATCGATGTTCAGTTGTTAAATGTTACATTTATTTTACATACTCGAACGCAGCAAATTCGGTCACTTGCATTATAGATTAGTATACTAAGAGCTGCTATAATATGAAATTAGCAAAGTTAAATGTAAAAGCATATAAATATTTTAAACGATGAGATATCCAATAATGATATATGTCACGTTATTTAACAGAATATACATGTATTATTTCATTATCACAGTTGATTATATTATGCCACTGCATTTAGATACTTTATAAAGTAACTTTTTCAATGTGCTAATTTTTCAATGTGCTAATCTAATGTAGTGCAAATGGTCGAACTTATTATTAACCGGTTAAGTGGTATTGTAGCATATATGCACAAAAAGAATCCGTGCCAAAAGTGGTATTGTAGCATATATGCACATCTTGAATAACTTCTATATTATTCAACGAATTTGCTTGAAATTTGGTATACTATTGTTTTTTGGGCTTCTGAACTCGATTTTGGCGTCAAATTTGTAAAATTTGATGGCGAACACAACATGGCGACTAATACGTTGAATGAAAATGGCGATTTTTGTATATATATTGCAATTACGTTTTACCCCCGCAGTTTATATACGAAATGAAATCAGCGACCCAAAAAATCCCCAGGGCCAAATTTTGGTATATTTTAGTTCACAATTGACGCCTACCACTTTTGGCACGGAATGTTTTAAAAAGCCTACCACTTAACCGGTTAAAGAGAAAAATAAAATTGATATATTTACTTCTTCATTATTATGCTCATGATAACCAATATTTGCTGATGCTTTGTGTATCCGCTTGTTAAGCAGAGGATCCAAACAAATTAGGAATAACATATAAATTACTAACAATGAGATAACCCATATAACTATTATCACCACGATCTGCAACATAAAATCCTTGTCACATTGAATGATCTATAAAACAGTGATATGAAGAGAGTTCGCCAATGAAGAAATAAATACCTTAATAATAGTCGTGTTCCTATTTTCATATTTGCAGTCGCATCGCGAGCAAAATACCTCCTCCTTGCCTTTTATTTGGTCACCAAGTTTTGGCAGAACAACACTTTCGCACTTGCTACAAATTAGATATGTATTATGATTATATTATATTGATGAAAATTATGAAGTAAATTGTGGAAGCTTTCCAGCAAAGGATATAAGTGATACAAAGTGATACAAAGTTCAATACATTGCTTTTCAATAATGATACAACACAAATAAATACAGCCAAAAAGCTGAGTTGAAATTTGTATCAAATATAGCTATCAATTAATTAGAAAACAAAACATTTCAGTGCTGTAAAACTTTGGCAGCTCTCTGTTTAAATGACTTTATACAGTGCTCCTTTTTTGACACTGTTTAATTGTGACTCCTAGCTGAAAAGTTCCCCATATTGGCAATTGCATGGATAATATAGGGTCCTTATTAATTTATACAAAACACTGGATTTGTTTTCCAGCAAGGAACGTAGGATGTTTTTCATTTAGACACAAATCGACACAAATATTCTATCTTTCTTGACATTCAGTAAATAACAATGGTAGAATGACACTTGTGTCGACTTGTGCCACCAAAAAGAAAGAACCCACAATGTAACACAGAGTATTATTTCATTCTTGTTGTTTGCCACTGTTAAACAAAAATAAAATGATTACTGTCTCTTGCTAGAAAGTACCATTAAGCTTAATCTACAATGTAAAAGCTACATTGTTGATTATCTATATTGTGCTCGTTGTTCCCTGTTTCTTGTTTTTACTTCATTGCCTTTTTGTCTTTTATTCAGTTTTTGTTTTCTGTTGCCCAAGATAAAAGTCAACAAACTTCGAAAAGACAAGAAATATGTGAAAAGAAACGCTATTATCAATAAAACGGTCGCAAAGAAAAAAAGGCATGAGGTAAAAAACAAGAAATAGAAAATAAAGAATATTGTAGATGAGATGATTTAATCTCTTGTTGGAAAACACCAATAATTACCATTGTAATGGTGGTACATTTATAATATATGTGAGACGCTCGGTCGACTGCGTCGTATTTATGACGGAAGAAAGGCTCGGACAGATGCACTTACATCTTTTGTCGTCATATTGCGCCTAGAATCATTCGCAGTCGTTAAAGATATGACAGTGAATTGGATTTAATTCAACCGTGAAAAAGCATCCTAACCTCAGATCGCTGTGACAAGCAGGCGATAACGATTATCGCAACAGGAAAAATGTACTTCAACATTGTGTTCTCCTCATTAGTAAAAAGAAACAGAAATTTTGCAGATCTTTGTTGCAATCGTGCACGGCTATACGTGACAGCGATTACCGATATACGAAATCCTTTATCCGAAACATAACGCACCAAGTTGTCAAACACAGATCTCGTACGTTTTATCAAGGGATTTAAACTTTAAACTAGGGGATTTAAACTAAGGGATTTAAATATGAAATAATTTTCACGCCTCCGATTTTAGCGCCATCTGTAGATGACTCTAGAAACCGAATCTAGAAAACCGAACAAGTCGATTACGAAGGATAGAACTCATCAAAAAGTTTTACAACAGTTGTAAAGCTACTTTTTCTGCTAAACGCAGCCAATGGTTGCGTTCAGTAGAGAAAACTAAGGGTCAGTTTCACCAAGCCGATTAAGCTTAATCGATGATTAATTGTCAACCGTAATTGGTCAATTCTACTGAACAGCAAACACGATTGGTCAGTCAAAGGCCGATTAAATTAACTGACGTTGGTGAAACTGGCCCTAATCAGTTTTAGCCGATTAGCGCTTAGTGATTCTTTAATACGATTGGTTCTTGCCTTTAGTTCTTCCCTGGATCTAAAGGTGCAGTCACATATGCTGGATTCACACTGCATCCGATTTTCATCGTACGATGCTCTGCATCCAATCAGAAAACAGGATTCCGATAATACGAAGCAAAATTCATCGGAATCCTGTTTTCTGATTGGTTGCAGAGCGTTATACGACGAAAATCGGATGCAGTGTGAATTCAGCAATAGAATTATTGGCTAACCGCACCGGATGTCCGTAAAAGTATCTAGGGATTGCGTATGCACGACAGATATTTCTCACGTAATCCGCAACTACGTGAAAAGAGAGTTCTAGTGCAGTCTAGTGCACGTCAGAAAACAGACCATTTGTTGTATTTGCATTAATAACATATATCAAAGATTCATTATGCACTTCTAATTTCAAAATTGTTGTCAAACAAATTAATCACTATTTATAAATTAAAGATAGGTTATGGCACGTTTATTTTTGTTTGACGTCGGAGTGCAATTGCGTTGCGTGCTTACATGCTCCTTGTGTCCCATGGAGCCGCAAAATGTGGACGTGTAAATGTAAAAAAGTTTTAATTAAATCGTCGAATTTAGTCAAATAGATAAAATTAGGAAAAGCATTACTGGTAATAACTAGTAATTTTTATGGAAATTTCATAGGATTACGACTCCATGAGACACAAGGAGGTAAAACACACGTAACGTTACTGACGCAATACCTAGTAACTTTTGCAGACATCCGGTGTGGATTACGGGCTATGTGACGGTACCCTAAAGGCCATCACACGTACAAAAATTTTAGTCGTAATCGTAAGGCCGTAAGCAAATCGGCCAATCACAATCGAGCGTTTTAAAACGCGAGATCGTA
>NW_017256029.1:463163-465450 GCF_001594055.1 Mycetomoellerius zeteki
TTGATCAATCGAAATGAAAGGAACTCAAATTTCTTTGTCCTTATTGGTCAAATTTCAATCTTCAATCTTCAACCTCAATCTTCAATGCGTAGTCTGATTCCGGCCTAAGGGAGCGTTTATATTGGCCGTAACCGTATGCCGTGTACCATAATCTATAAAGGGCTGCGCACAATATAGGAATAGGAACAGAGAATAGGAACAGGAACAGAGAATAAAAATTTCAACCTATCAGAAACTGTGTATTCCACAATACATTATTTCTGATAGGTTGAAATTCTTATTCTCTGTTCCCTGTTCCTTTTATTCTGCGCAGCCCCTAAGAAATGACTAATCACAGTCAAGTATTCCCCTCTTATTCGATGGTAAGAAGGGAATACTCGAAGGTGATTGATCAATTTTTACAGATTACAGCATACGGCACACGGTTACGGCCAATGGCTGCGTTCAGCAGAACGGTTGTTTTGCAATTGTTGGAAGTTTCCTTCGCGCTAATTGGATCATACTTTTAAATCTAGAAGAATGGTCCTATCTCAGCAGACAATCATAAAACGGTTGCAAAACTGTTGAGTCTGCTGAACGCAGCCAATGTAAGCTACGGTCATTTGACGCTACAAAGCTTCGAAGCATTCTTTGATTAGTTAATTCGTAAAATTCTTTGTTCTAATTGGTCGCTCAAACGCTTCGAAACGTTTGTAGCGTCAAGTGGACCGCAATAAACGCTCCCTAAGTGTAGAAACCAATTATATTGAAGAATCACTAAGCGCTGATTAGTTTTCTTTGCTAAACGCAACCATTGGTAGAAATAAACGTAACTTCAAGTCAAAGGTTGCGTTAAATCGCCTCGAATTGCTTGTAAATTTTAAAGCGTGTGTATCAAGCTTAAAAGGACCGCGAATCGCTGCAGAGAGCGCAACCGTAGAATTTCGCAGTTATCGGAAAAAGAGGAAATGGCGAAGTGGAGGGGAAGTCGATTGGCGCGTGACAGAACGAGACGGACATTTGCGTGGCGGAGAAGGAGGAAGAGGCTCCGAGCAGAAGACAACGGTCGCCATTTTTATTCTGATGTTGCCGACGTTGCCGTAGCTACTTAGCTAGTATAGCTAGTATAGCTGCTGCGGTTCGCATTGTGTTTATTCGTGTGGTGATCTGTGTGCCTCTTTCTCTCTCTCTCTCTCTTCTCCCCTCTCTTCTCCCCTCTCTGTCACTTCCAAAAAGTGAATCGACGACAACGGTAACGTGGAGAAAGAGAAGTAGAGGAAGAAGGAGGCGGTGGTGGAGGGAGCGACGACGACGACGGAGCGGCGACGACGGCGACGACGACGGCGGCGACGGCACCTGGACGGTCACTGTGTAGTGCGCATTAAGATAAGAGTGCAGAGATAACGATAAGACGGACGATCAAACGTCAGTGATAGATCGTGACGGCAACGGCAGCGGCGACATTGGTGGCAGAGGAAGAGGAGGAGGAGGAGGAAGAAGAAGAAAAAGAAGAAGAGGAAGAGGAAGAAGAGGAGGTGGAGCAACAGCAGCAGCAGCAACAGCAGCAGCAGCAGTAGCAGCAGCAGCGGTGCGACGGGCGCTTTCGCGCGAACAATCCGTCTGTTGCGCACGATCGGTGCGAAAAGAGAATTCGCGGTTTTGACGGACCGTCCGAGAATATCGACGAGGTGACGGCCACGGGAAATCGCGGTGATAACGACGACGATAAGGACAAGGACGACGGGGACAACGACGACACGCTATATCCGTGTACGACGGCCCATCAACGTGACAACAGGCATTGCCCGTCCAGGTGCCGCGTAGGTTCCTCACCTGCTCCGCGACGACGACGACGACGACGAGGTGGGGCATCGTGCTCGTCGTTGGTAATCGTATTGCCGTGCACGGTCCACACGGTCACGCGCCACCGCGTACATCGGCAGCAGCGCCATCGGGATGGAGAGGCGAGCCACTTTTGTGCTGCTGGGGATGCTATATTTAGCGGTGGGCACCCTCGTCACGGTCCAGGCAGGTGAGTCTCTCTCTCTCTCTCTCTCTCTCTCTCTCCGCGACACGCGCGCGCGCGCGCACACACACACGCACGCACACACGCACACGCACACGCACACGCATGCACGCACACAAACTGAATTCTCTAGCTCGCTTTTCGACGCCTCTCGATCGGCGACTCGCGACGACCATACGACTGATACGACCCGTGTTCGCGCACCCGACGGCTCACTTCTTTCCTGCGACTCTTAGTGTGTCATCATCCCTGACAAGACGCCGAGTTCAATCAAAGTCTTCC
>NW_017256029.1:465589-471067 GCF_001594055.1 Mycetomoellerius zeteki
CCGATCAACCAAAGTCATCCCGTTCCTGCTTTGACTCATCCAATTCTCCGTCCAAGGACAACGACGAGACTTCACCTTAGAATACGAATTCCGTCGCGATCGATAATGGATGACTCACGCAGCACAGTGATTAGTATATAGTTGACGCTAATTGATGTGTACACGATGATTGACAAGTAACTCCGAGACCAAAGTAACGGTAACGATGACCCCAGCTGTGTGAAAAACTTGCTCCGAACGCAAAAAAATTTGCCAACTTGCTTAGATCGGCTGTCGCAAAAACAACCTGGGTCATCCTTTTAGAAGTGATTTATTCGAGTTTTTAAAATAATAATTTTACATCATTGACGATGTTTCATCAATAGATTGCAATACGTTGAAAGTCCGTATGTCTGTCAATGAGAAAAATTCTATCGCGCGGCGATACAAAACTCGGAGTAACGTTCAACCGGCGTCGCTACTTTTTGATCACGGTCGTCCTTCATCGATTGGACAAGCTATAAGTCCACTTTTCGTAGCACGGTCAAAGGTAAACCTGAAATTTTCCTTAAACTGTGGATCAGTATGCGTGTTCGAGGATGGCGTCCGATTGACTCGCAACGGTGCTCATTAAGACCGGGCTTGATTTGCGTGACAGACAGATTTAATTAAACACGAGTTAACGATTCGCCGCCGCCTCTCGGTTCTCGCGGTTGTAATACGAACAAAGGTAATACGTTATTAATCGTGCCAAGGTGGTGAATGACGCGTTAAAAGTCAAAGCGTGTTTAAATGCACGCTTTGAAACTTTAAAATCAAAGTCACGGTTACAATGAAACTCAAGTACGCTTCAACGAAAGATCGTCCTTAATTCCTATGACTTTGATTTCTACAAGTTTTTTCTCAGACAAAACTATCTCTCTACACTCAAGAAAAATATAGTGATAACTCCGTTAGAAAATATGGAGATGACAATCATACAAGTTTTATTGTATATTATGTAGAATTAATGTACCACATTTGCATGTTACTATTACTCGAGTAACATTCGTAGTTATTAATTGCTGATGTAAAATGCTGTAGAATCGCTAGTTTATGGTATTTGACCTTTCAGAGTCAGAGAGCCATTGGGCAGCAGAAATATTAGTTAAATCCAATTTTAAAGTACCAGTTGTTAAAACCAGATTTAACTAGCGTTTATACGACAGTTTACGTTAGCATTAATAATAACTACGGATATTGCCAAATCCGATTAATAATTATGTGTAAACGTATCATATTATATATGTATATATAGTTAAGTAATTATTTTATAGTTATTGTGACCATAAAATAGTTTATTCAACTATGTACATTAATTCTACATAAAACTTCTAGATATAAATATTAAAATATATAGTTACACACATATATTAATATACTTATAGTTATACACACATATATATATATATATATATAAGTTTATAATATACTATACTTATAGATATAAAACTATACAGTTGTATAATTGTCACCACTATATGGTTACCACTAGTACATATTTACTTTTCTTTAAATATAACGTATAGTATACGCGATTATTTCAGATGCTTCTATTGAGAAGTTGAATTGTTGAAGAAGACGAAGCTTTATTCGGAATTAAATATGGCCGACTGTCGATCGTTACTCTTTTATTTCACGTCCGAACTTGCACAATATGTACGTGAAAGGGGAGAAAGATAAAGTCTAGCGTTGAATGTATGATGAGAAACCGGGCCTACGGTTCTAGATACGAAAATGGAACATCTTGGATCGCGTTTCTATCGAGTGCGACGTGGATTATAAATTCCTGTTTAACTTGAAGACAACAGACGTTACGTGATTGCAGAGAGAAATCGCAATATTTATTATCTCGAGTACATTTTATTTTACAATTGTACCTCTATCATGTGGATTTTGTCCATAGATTAGATTGCTCGTTCGACGATAATAACCGTACGATTTTCGTAGTTTGCTCAACGAAGTTTTGATATTGCATTGTTTGGAACTGTCTGAACTCTTGGAAGTTTTGAAGATCTTTTAGACCAATTTCTACCAACGTAGATTAACTTCAATCTCAGTTTAATTTATTTTTTATCTGTTTCTAATTCTTAGAACTAAAAGAAGATAAAACGTAAGTTATACCAAAATAAAAGTTAATCTACATTAATAAAAATAGACATTAATGTAACTTTTTAGCCATGCTATTGTGAATAAGAGCGTAATTCTAAAATGACTGTAAACGCAAGTATGTAAAATTAGATTTAATATGAGATTCTTATTGTTTAGATTTAATATCTTTTATATATAGATTTCATTTTTTCATTACTATTTTATTAAATGTACGTTATACATTTCGCAAATTATACAAAGATTAACAAGAAAATTTAAAAAATGGGCATTGGTGTACTTTTATGCAATTATTTATTAAATTTTATTGATTTAACGGAGTAACTTTTCTACTTTTAGTTTCTCCTCTGTGAGAATCTGCAGCCTGAATCTTCTCATTTTAATTATTATCGTGATAATTGAAATTATAGGAAGTCAAACAATCCGAGACAAACGAAAATGCAGATATAAATCAGTCTTTTGCGCAATAGATATTTTTTGTTTATACGGAGATAACATTTGTAGTTTTATCGCGTAAGAATGTTAAACTGATATCGCGTCGGGTATTTGCTTTTTCGACGTGATTTCGAGCTGTAAACTGAAAACTTTGTGCCGCGATTCGTGTTTACGGACACACATAAATAGCGGGTTTCGTACGATCTTTCTTCGCGAGCCAGTAATATTTATGATTCTACCCCTCGATGTGTCTGTCAGAACGAAACATCCACAATTCGAAGGGAGCAACGCTTTGAAGAAACTTCCGGGCGATGAAACCGAAAGTTTGATTTTCATGTAAGTAACACGTGTTGATCACGCACAAAATGTAACACGCGATCGCGCATTAAACGTGAGAAAGTGAATGACAATAGATCTTTCTTTTCTCCCTCCCCAGAGCAGTGATGAGTAAGATACTTTTAAAATGATACATAAATTAAAATGTATGTAGCTACAGATTACCTGTCAGATACTTCAAAAGTATCTCATATATACATATCAAATCTATACCTGTTTCACGATGTTGATGCAATATTCGTAATGTTGCGATTCAACATTTCTGAGATATTGATTCAACATTAATGTGTTTGTATGGGAAATGTATATAAGGCCAATGACTGCGTTTAGCTGAGAAAGCAACTTTGCAACTGTTGTAAAATTCTTTAATACGATTACTTCTTATCTTTGATTCCTTATGGATCTAAATATATAAATCAATCATATCGAAGAATTTTATAACACTTGAAAAGTTACTTTCTCTGTTGAACGTTACAGTCAATGTCGCAAGCGTGCTTCCTGGACGGCCCGAACGTTACTTGTGTACGCAAATCTATAAGGCACTTAATAATTAGATAAAAAGTGAAAAACATGTTTCTTTTGAAGAATATATTTTTTCACATTCTGAAAAATATTAGTATAGATTTAATATCATGCGATCTACATAATTCTTAACATGTTAGGTAATGGTAATTAATATTAACAACATGGTGTGGATTTAAAATTCCAGTACCCAGATTCTATAATTCTTAACGACAATTCAGTATCATTATGTTGTTGCACATTTATTTAGATACATGTACCTATAAGATAGCATATCCAACATTGTCCCGGAATGTGTTTCGTTTGAGAGAGCTACTTTCATTTAAGGAAGGAATAAGATAAAAGAAACGGAGGAGGATTTTATCTCTACGGAAACTATCTTTGAGATGTAAAGGGACAGTTTTTAAATTACCTTTGAAATATAAAGGATGATCTTTAAGTAAATGTGCGACGGGTATATCAATAGATGTTTCTTCGTGTGTCACAGCGGATGGATTTGAAATTTTAACGATAAGATTCAGTAATGAGTGAACGGAAAGTTTTCAAGCGGAGGCGTCAGTGGGGCGTTTATTAACGTAATTTGCGGTTTGTTGAATATATCTCGTGGCAAGGCGTCGCTTTCTAGGTCGCTTTAATGAGAGTTATCGACACTGACGGGACGCGTTCTAAAAAAGTTTAGTCGATAATGCTGCAACTGTGCATCCTCGCGAGTCACGGCATGCTGCGCCCATCGCAAGTCCATCGCACACGCTCCTTTGGCATAGTTCTAATCAATCTTTATTTCCCAGAATTCGGTAATTTGGAAGTTTACAATTTCATTATTCCATTATTTCTTCATAATTTAATTTATTTATAATAATAGAATAGAATAGACTTATATAACATAATATAGCCATGTTATGTTAATAATAATAGATATTAGAATAATATATATATATAATAACTCAGATATTCTGTAGTAAATGATGATTGAAATAATAACGTCTTTCATATCGACCTTCACATTGTTTCTGTTTACGGTTGTTAACTTGGCATCAATCTTTTGAATATTGACATTTCAAAGTGTTAATTATGCATGCATCGATCGTCTCTATCAGCGTTTGGTATTTAAAGTTACATTATCATTTGATGTTTTTCGAATATTTCTGTTATATTATTTTGTTAGAACACTTGAGATTTTTAATGTCCAACCATTAACTATCTTCAGCATATAAAAGAATATTTATTATCTAATGTATGATGTTTTTGACACGAAGAATATATTATTCATATTTGTTACAACACAACTTAAAAACAAAGATTTCTAGAAAATGAATTTGAATATTTTAAATCGTTGAAATTTTGTAACATTAATTTTGAAGTACAATTTTTGGTGTAATAACTACCCAGATAGACAGATGCGCATAAATTTTACTGCAATTTTACGTTGTATTCGATCATCAAATCCGTAATAGGTGAGGCGATTGTGACCCCAAATATTGTAGTCATATTTAGTAAATCAGAAAATGAAATACTATGACGCAAATATGATGTAAATATGACAAACAAAAATCTGATTCTTAGTGTCTCATATTTACATCATATTTGCACATCATGATATTTCGTTTTCTGATTTACTAAATGCTGCTGCAATATTTCGGATCTTAATCGGCTCATCTATGAAGCATTGGATGATTGTAAGATAAACGTGAAGTTGCTGTAAAGTATATGTACATTTGTCTACTGAGTATATTTTAACGAAAAAAAAATTTAATTATAATTTAATTTGTTTTTATTTTTTTTAGATTTTATTTTTTATTTTCGGAATAATTATTAAGTTTATTAATTATTTTTCTGTACATACAAATTCTTATAATTATATAACGCAATTATAAATATTCTTGAAAACGCATGGAGTATCGACGGGATTTGAACCTACAATCTTTGGGGTGGTAGCCTACCTACGCTAACGCTGAGCTAATCGCACGCTTGTCTGAACACTTATAAATTTGACATATATTGGATTTTATTTTGTCATTCGTACTGATCATATATGTAATATGCATGTTTATATACGGG
>NW_017256029.1:471423-489785 GCF_001594055.1 Mycetomoellerius zeteki
TATCTTACTTTATGCGGCATGAAATAAGTAAAAGTTTACAAATCATTTATGCTTACTATGACATCACATCAGGATTACGAATTCTTTCAACAAAATTCGGTATATCAAAATCGACATTTGTTTACCCAAATTTTACAGTATATTTATCTTACTTTATGCGGCATGAAATGAAGAAAAATTAAAAAATTATTTAAGCTTTCTATAGCATCACATGATAATTGCAAATGTGCATCATTATACGATGTATTTCATTTAATTATGTATGATGTAAATATTTCATATAGCAATATCGTAAAACGAATATTATAGATCTGAAGATATATTTTCATACATATGTTTTTGTAATTCTATAACAAAAAATTTAATCATTCAAATAACCTAAATTTTATATTTTCCTTAATATAAACGTTTTCGCTTTTATAATGTCATAAATGATCATAAAATTGTTCTAAATTTTCAGTAAATTAATTTGTGCATATCGTGATCGTCATACAAGTCTATCTGGGTAATTATAGAAGTATGCTAATATAAATAGTATGCTAGTATAAATGTATATTCTTTTAAAGTATATTTTTTCTTTTTTTCTTTATGTTTTTTTTCTGTAAGCAATTCTAGAATTATAATTTTTTAGTTATATCGTTGTTGTGGCAAATAAGCGATATGTTAATCATTTTCATTAAATATTTATTTAAAAGATATAAAAATGAAGCTTGAGGAAAGAATTTCTTATCGGGTCTTCTTTAATCCTATATTGGTGGGATTATCTTGTTGGATCTTTTTCTAATCTTTTTCTAACCGGAGGCGAAGAGCGTTTTTTTTTCCTTTTTTTTATCTATGATAATAATATAATCGATGCGGCAGTAACTGGGTACGTCATCGCGCGAACATTACTTTCACAATGAAGAAGAACTCGCAAGGTGCCGTTGCCAAGGTTTGAATGTCTCTCGTACAACTCGTATTCGATTCCGCATACACGCGCGCGTAGTAGTGTAAAGTATATCGTGATGTTTCATAACGAATGATTGCGACAATTGCATTAATACGCTCTGAAGTCTTCGGGACCAAGTGAAGTTTTGAAACTTTATTATCGGTAGAATTAGTAAATAATAATCATTCGAAAGTTTTTTTGGTACTTCCTAGACAACATAAAATCCAAAATCGGGATACATATTTAAAAAATATCAAAAATATCTTTGCAGGATCAGTCTAAAAGATGTCTTATGAAAAGAACAGTTTTCCTGAAATTTTGTTGGATTATTAAAATAAATATGTAGGACTTTATCTGAGTTGATTTTTAGAATGTCAAACTTTTTTATACAAGCATTACTTGAATTTCCTGCATAATTATTTTGATAGTTCAACAAAATCGTTCTTTTCAATAATGTATAGTCTCTGCAAAAACTGGAATTGAAAATTTATACTTTCCGCATAAAAATGAATAATAGATATGAAATAATTCAATGTTCACATTTTATAGTTTGAATGAAATTTTTCTCTCTCTCTCTCTCATTTCATTTCAATTATTTTTTAAAAACATGTCTACTTCTTATAAATAATTTTTGGTCAGAGTTCTAAATCGCTGTCAAATTTTTTGTATTCCTTTCAAATATAATATAACAAATTATAATTTTTTCATAATTTTTCATTTTATTAAAAAAATACATATACACTTTTAAAGATGTTTTCCCGATTTTAAACTTTATTATCTGTATTACTATGATTGTAGACTACTTTTGAATGAATAGACATATTTTTAGTTTATTTATGATTGGTTAAAAAAACTTAATCACAATATGGTTGTTTTCTCGAGCGTCAATAAAACTATATGATGAAAAGCTTAAGGGGTATCTCAGAAATCCCTGTGTGATAATATACGAAAAATAAATGTGTATCTAGGGAAATCGCGATGTGAAAAGCAAGACACGCGCGTCACGCGGCGGATACGCGGGTCGAGGTGGAGGATGACGGCGATGGTGAACTATTCGCGCGCCGCGGTGACTTTCGTTGCGCAACGACCCTATTTTCCGTTCACCCAGAAAACTCGACTCGTTTCCCGCGAATGGTAACCCATATCGTATCTGTCCGCCGAAGGGATCATTATAGATATTAGCCCTGATATATACGACGCAATGACATCAACGTTGATGGAATAAGGCAAACACGTTGAACGAACGTCGCCCCTGACTGTTTGCTTGCTTACGTTTGTGCCAGACGCATGAGAACGCTAAAAAGTTAACTCTGGATAGCTTGCACGGTCCGACTATTTTTACATCTATAAACCGCGAGACACAGCGAATCATAATGTCCCGGATCGAGTCGGAATCGGCGCCGAAAAACGTGACTACCGCGATTTCCCGTGGACACTTTATGATTAACAAGAGGTTTGTTTGGAATGCTTGAAACTTCAGAAATTTTTGCACTTGAAATAAGATAAATATATAAAAAATAATAAATAAGGCAAGTTTCTGGGGCAAATGAGAGTTAAGCGCATTTAATCAAACGCACACTTTGAAACTATTCTTATTAAAAAAATAAATAAACAAGTTACAAAAGTTTTGGTTTCTCTTTGGGTCATTCTCAGTGAACATACAAATTGAAATTGATACATTGAGATTGCCTTGAATTGATATATTGAGATAAATATACATTCAGGCGTTGAAAAGAAAGAAAGCGAAGGTACTGTTGTAAAAAGCGCGCAAGATAAATCTAAGGTCAACCTGTGGATCTTACGGAATTTGCTCACATCTTCGAAAGACCGTTAGTGCTCTGCACTTGGATGACACTCGGAAGAAGTCGGAGGATTAAAAGAGGTCAACAAACTTGACCCAGAAGTTAACAAGAATTTTCGAATCTTAACTCTCCGGAGCTGACGGAATGTATATCTTTGTCAAAGATGTCAAACAATTCAATTTTCTTTATGTTACATCTGCAACTTTGGATTATTCTTATTAAAATATATTTAGCAGTTATTCTTTTTCGTACGAGTTATGCCATTTTAATTCCTTCAAATTAATTAATGCTATTTAATTAACATAAGTTAAATGAATCTTCCAGATCCAGTGTCAATAATATTATGTTACAGATTTTGGCTTCGGAGAGTTAAGCATTGACAAGAATTAATGAAATATATAAACGGAGTAAAGACACACACTCGCTATATTTAAGAATGATAAGAAGTAATATAAGAAAAAATAAAATTAAGAATATTGAGAATATCAGCACATCCTCTCCTAATACTTCTTATTTTACTTTCTCTTCTTATTCAAAAATTAATAAATTTCTTTTTTATTTTATCCTTGAAAATATACTACTACAAATTTTATTCAAGAAATCGTATTCTTAGATATTAATTTGTTTTCGTAATAACTCTTCTGACCAGCTCGCAATATCTAGCCACTACGTCTGGGTGGTCATGAAACGTCTCTATTCTTGAACACCAGATGAGAAACACTTACATCTCATCCTGCAAGGATGCATCTATTTTTACGGTTTCCCAACGTAACAGATCCCATAGTTTCGCGACGTGTTCGGAACACAGAAGAGGCCATGTTCAAGATTATGTCCCTCAAAACGAGAAGACGAGTCTAGGAATATACCCTGAAAGTGTGTCACATGTTGCCTTGATTACCTCAAAAATGCAACACTGTGCGGCATGAAGTTTCGGCCAGCAAAATCGAGATGGTTGCAAGCTCAGAAAGAGACATGTTCTCGTTTTGCGAGTATTTGCCGTTCATTCATAACTAACGGCAGACAAGCGTAAGATAAAACGGAATGAACAATGCGAAAAATATCTCTGACTGAAAACAAAATTACAGGAATTACACCAGGCTATCAGTTTTTCTCTCCTATGAGAATTCTTTGCGTGCAAGCTGCGCCCGATAGAGTCACGCGTTTAGAATGCGAATTGTGACTATACGCTCGAAGGATACGTCCTTCGACGGTAGAACTCAACTCGCCTGAAATGTCATTCACCTAAAATTTAATCGTTTATTCCAGAATCGCGTCACGCACGATTCTTTCTCGGAGTTCTTTCTATTCGATCCGAGCGACAAACCGCGTCTGGCTAAGAATTCTTATTTAAAAGAAATAAAAAGTGCGATTAGATTCTTCGACGTTTCAATTGACAGACATTTTATCTTCAGGCTCGTGAACCTTGTGTGCGGATTTTCAGCTGCGTGGTGCCGTCGTGAAAGCAGGCTTAAAATAACATTCGTAGTTTATTGATTTTCCCGGAGTTACCCCGCCGATTCACATTTGAACGCTGTGTCAGTCCGCCGGACAATCGGGACAATTTCCCTCTCTATCGAATTCGACTGGATTTTGCTTTGGAAGAACGAAGGAAAAGAATCAGAATATTATTTGGTCGCGATCACGACCAACGGCTAGGGTATTCAATAACAGAAATTAATGTTAGCTCAGCAAAATACATTATGGTTTGGTTATCAAACCATACGATCTGTGGCTACGATTGATTGTATTCGTTATGAAGATATGATGCTGATCGTTTAAATGTTACTTGGTTGGTTGTTCGAGAATTCGCGTCAGGTATAAAAGCAACCTAGAAGATTATGAACACGAGGAATTGATTTATGGCGAAATCAAATGATGTATAATCTATGAATACTGATCTATGATCTATGAATATTGATTTAAAGCATTGATAGTACCTTTACGGTCTTCATAACTTTTTGATGAACAAATGTACTGAAATATAACAGATTTAAACAATATAATTCAAGTCTGTGAAGGAAAAATGCGACCAGATATGTCCAAATTAAAAATTAATATGTCTGAATTTATTAATGATTCCTCTAACGATTATTATATACATATATGATTATTTTTTATTTTCTAAGAATCTAATTTTTCGAAATGTATTCAATTTTATTTTTATCAATAAGCAAGTTTATAGGGAAAAGCTTCTGAAATATTAAAATATTGTATTAAACTTTGTATTGTAAAAAATGGACATTGAACGCGGCTGTGAATAATTCTCTGCGATGAAAATAATTGAACAATGCAATACGTCGAATGATCTGTTCTCGGAATTTTTCCTCGTTCATTAGATAATTCTCTGACATTCACGTGTCGGTTATCAGTGTGTTGAATCTGTAATCAAGATGAATTTCGCCTTAATCTGTTCGGTGACATTAATTGTTTGACATTAATAATTGTCAAACGACGCCGTCAACATTTATTTTGATCACAGAGCTATCGTGCCGCGACTCGAAAATAACGATTTGCGTTCTGATTCACATTCTCACTGACCAGACTGGCTTTGTCAGTATTTATCACAGTGAAACTACTGTGACACATACATACGCGTACGTCATCACATTGATATAATTCTGCTGATTCGTCATCAACGCATGACATTTCTGTTACCGAAAGTAGAATTTCACTTGAGCTGTCCGTCTAAAAGTCTTCTGATTTGTATATATTATATAAACATTACTTTCAGTATTATGTATGATTTGATTTGAACAAGGAATCAACAAGGAATTTTAGCAATGAGAAAACGAATTAACAAAGAAATGCAAAATTAACAAAAAATTGATAGTAATTAATTTTTCTTATGTTTCTTCAGATGAAATGCGCGCGTGATAAATAGAATCTGAAATTAATCTTTCTTCCAAATATAATAATACTCTTCAGTATCGCGTAATAAATAAATAAATTAATTGTTTAAAAATTGAATTTAACAAGGTTTAGATACTAAATTACGAAAGAACACTTCATGAAAATGAAAAGACATATGCGGAAAGAACGCTTTTGTTGAAGTGCGTATCTAAAAATTTAGCTAGAGATACAAATCTGAAAATAATTTTATTAGATCATCAAAACAATTATGTATAACGCTTAAACGTAGCTGACAATGTTCCAAAAAGTTTTAATTTTCTAATAACTAATTTGAGCGTCCTACATAATTATTTTGATGGTTCAAACAAAATTATTTTCAGATTTGTATTCAGGTCTGTATCTAGCAAAATCGATTCCTTCCATCTATAATTCAAATGTCAAACAATATATTGAAGTAAAATTTAATAAAACGCTCTAATTTTTATATAAAATTAATTTCTTTATGCGTGCTTACATGTTGTCCGAGGAAATAATTCATAGAAGTAATTCATTCGCAAAACTTGCGAGCAGCAGTTGTTCACGAATATTGCTGAGAGTAATTAGCTAAATTGCTACTAATTATCTTTCTCGCGAAAAAATTCCGGTTTTCATTGCTATGCGGTATACTCGCGAGGATAATTAACTGATTGTACACGTGCGATCGATAGTTTGTATGGTCATACCGAGACGGCTAAGAACCGAGAGAAACCGTTCTCGCACCGAACACCCTGAAATGTTAACATGCGTAAACACGCATTCCCTGTGTGCGGACGATCGATATTTCTGATCGTTCTCTCTCGCATTCGAAATAAGAACAAATATATTTCTGCCACACCTATTTTCTGCGCGTCTTTCACATAAGTTTCCCAGAGTTCAACATTTATCGACCCGCGCAGGTATGACAACGTCGCGAGTTTTTAAATTTTCAGTTTAATTTAGAGACGGAAATGTACTGGTTGATCTTTCTCTGACTTGCAAATCGGAACACTTAATATTTACTAGATTTAACTAAAACAAAGAAACTTAACTATTACTCTGTGTAAAACTTGATCAATATTATCTTGAACACAGAACTGCGGAATTACAATGGTTACAATAGTTGCTAAAGTAATGGTGCATTTATCTACGATAAGAATTCTTCGGTACTTTATCTTACCTTTTATTCAACGCGAGCTAAATACTTACTTTCGAGGGTCGTCGTGTCCAAGGTTAACCATTTACGCGAATATCAGTTTTACTCTGCGTGACTATAACTTCTTTAGTCACGAGAGAATAACGGGTGATGCATTTTCTTTGAAACGATGAGCCTACAATGGTGTTTTTTTACTATAAAGAGAGATATAATTATTTAGCACAATAATTATTTATAAGGACTTGTTATCTTTATTATTAAAGACTTTAAATTTATAAATTCATAATTCTATATTTCATTTCGTTGTCTAATGTGCTAATTGCTAAAGATTAATTAAAAATAACTTGGCAATTGTTTTCTTTGCCATTTCTAAATTTTTCACAATTTATGACAGGAATTTAACTGATAAATAGACTTAATCAAATGTATACATCTAATTCTGTCCTTATATGGACAGAATTATTGCATCGTCACAGTTCTTCACACTTTACTGACTTATAAATAAATTTGAACATTTTCTTTCTCAATTAAAATGATGTATAGGTAAGACTGATTTAGGGTAGAGATGAAAATGATCGAAAAAAAAATTAGAGACTTTATATTAAAATCTTTTAAATTTCAATCTTTTAAATTTCAATCTATTTGTTTATTGATTAAAATCTTTATAAAAAGCAGTTTTTTTTTACTTCGACTCTAAAAATTGTTTACCTAGATACGAGCCTAAGTATATTTTTTTGGAGCATTTAATGATTTTGATGCTGTACTATTGATCTAGAATTTAGTTGTTGCATCCAAAAAAAATTTTGTGTAAAAATAGCTTTAAAAGTAAAAATATAGTACAATGATTAAAGTGACAGTGATCCGATGGATATACATTATTGTCTATGATTATTTGAACGATATTTTATACACAGTACTCCCATTTTAAAAGTTAAATAAAAGTTTCATACTGTTATATAATATTAACGCTGATTTCGTTGTATAGGGTAACTTCGGTATATACGCCGCACCTATCAAAAACTTAATTTATTAAATATTATTTACTATGTTTAAAATAAACGAACTATATCAGTAAAAACTTTGTACTGTCTACTACTATGAAAAAAATATTAGAAATCCGAAATATATTTACTTTTCATATTAAAAAATGAACTTTTTGAAATCCTTGCATTTTTGCCGTATATCCCATAGGGATGGGATATATGGCTACTCATAGGAGGAGGGGGATATGTACAGCTTATGAAAAATTTACAAATAATGCTTATAAATAAGACGTAAAATGACACAATAACTTATAAAATGCGTTTATAAAGTTTTATTAAGGAATAAGAATGATAAATATGTATATGAAGTAATAAATAATAATCACAATCTTCCTATATATATTACAAGTGTTATGACATGAGGTATATATTTCATGTAATGCGTTTATTGCATTTAGTGCACTGAATTCAATCTGCGCAGTTTGTATGCTTTGGGCATAAATCCCATTCGCTAAAAATGCCGTATATCCCAAATAGATGGAATGTACAAGACAACCAACTAAACAAAGAATACGAAAGCGAAGCACTTGTATCTTGTTATACAACATGCTTTATTATTCCTCTACACGTATTCCTCTATCACGAAATAACCACTAAGTCTTTTACACGCCCTACAGTAATCATTTTATGTAGATTGTAATTTATGATGGCGCTTACTTATTACAATGATAAATCGATTCAATTCACAATAATTTCATTAATATTAACAGTTAGAAGCTGAAATCATAACACAATACTAATATAAAGGCATATAACAGAGTAGTTGCGAGAAAATTACCCCCACTCCTTCTATTTTTTCTGACTTCTGCGGCGTAAGTCCCAGTGCGGCTTATTTGCCGGAGTTACCCTTGGTTGCAATTATACATATTCTAAATTTAAATTAGAGAGACAACGTTCATCGAAATATCTTCAACTATTTTTTAATAGATATTATGTCGGGACATTGCCTCAATAATTAAAATTTAGAATACATACAATTATAATACAAACAAGTATACGACAACACAGTGTCAATTTTACTAATGAAGTATTATTTGTTGACGACATTATGGGCCATTGCTTGATTAGCTTTTAAAATCGGAGTAAAATATCTATTGTTCAAACAATTATCAACGGTATTTAGATCTGTTGAACAATTTAATGACAAATATCAAGAAAAATTAATTCTTTACATTGTTTATAATTCTATATTATTATAGTTAATAAAACGGTTTTACAGTAAGAAACCCATTTTTTATTTGATGCTTTTCTTCGAAGTAAAAAGACTTGTTTTTTTCATCTTTAATTTAAAATAATTAAGCAATTGTTTGTTTGCCGTTCCTAATTTTATAAAGAAAACTTGCAAATTTATTTGATCAATTTAATTAAATTAAAGATAAAATTATTTTGTCACAGTTTTAACTTGTATTGTATATAAATTTGAATGTTTTTTTTTAAATAAAAGTGCAATATACGGGGCCGACGATCGTGCGCGAGGGACAACCTTGGAACATCGAGTGCAACGATTTGAAGGACGATGATCTCGTTAGATGGACCAGGAATGGTCAGACGTTGGAACCTGAGTTGTCCAGTGGTCAGCTAGTTGTTTTTTCAAAGACCGACGCCGGCAGCAGCAAACTCTCGGCTTCCCAGGCGACTGAGAGTCACGAAGGAGATTACAAATGCACCTCCGACAGTGCGGAGTCTTTCCACCTGTCGTTATACTTTGGTTCGTAATGTTATGAGTATATATGTCATTATTTTGATAAATTATACTCTAATCACCTAAAAACTCTGTCAGTTAGAAAATTCTACTATAAAGTTTTTCCGACACCCTGTACACATTTACGTCAGCATTTTTCCCTCTATGCGACAATATGACGCGCGTTTATTACTGTTTCCATTAAAAAGATTAGTATATTTTGCTATTACACACCTACACATAGACTTATGCTCGTTTTCATCAATGTAATGTTTAATCTCTGTTCAACTGACTCTTCATCTTTTTCTAAGAATTAGAAAGATATGAAGAGTAAATTGAATCAAAATTAAAGTTGATCTACGTTGGTGAAAACGGGTATTAATATTTTATTATCACGTTTGTTATGTACGTGTTTATTGTAGATTCGAGTCTGATAAATAGCTAAATATCAATTATCGGTTAAATTAATAAGTCAAGTATTTACACCTCTACGAAGATACGTGGCCTATATCTGAAATCTTTTCTCGGTAATCTTTTTTCTGTGATAATATTTGATAACTGATATTCTGCCTCGAAATAAACTCCCAGTTATTGCTTTATTGCATGTAGAATTATTATTTTATTCATTTTTTTTCTCAATGTATTCTCCGACAAATTCATGAATATTTATTGCATTATTTATCGAGCGTATTATATTAAAACTGGTAACGTTAATTATCACACACATCTACATGCAAGCGTTAAGAACATGAAAGATTTATGTTGATTACGTAATAATAATATATCTCATTATTATAGAGTATTCAAATCGTCCTTGTACATTTGTAAATAATTAATAATCCATGTTGTGTATGTAGAATTGAATTATATGCACATGAAATTCTTACGACAGAAAAATTCGTTACTTATCATTATATTAATCATATGTCTCGCGTATAAGATAATCACTATGTCTTACGTCATACTTTATTATAGATAATAAAAATTTTAATTTTGTTGTAACTGATATATGCAACGTTTACACATTACACATTATTTTTTTTCTTTGACATCATAATTGCATGGTTAAAAATATAAATAATGGTATACCGAAAAACATCTTTTTGTTTGGCGCAGATATTAAGATTAGAGTACTTATGGCCAGAGACATACCTTTGGTGCTCGAATGTGCAAACAGAAGCGCCGGCGATAAAGTGCTATGGCTGAAGGACAAGACACCGTTAAGCACGGCGTTTGCTGGCAACGAAGATATCATCAAGATTGATAATGAGACTGGCAGCCTGGAAATTTTAAAGGATAAGGAGGAAGCTCATGGAAATTATACTTGTAAAGCGGCTAACTCCACAATCGAATACAGAGTCGTACGTGAGTACTCTGCTACAATGTTTCTAGATTTATAGAAATATTGTTAGAAGCAAGCGGCTTACGCTGGAAACATTGTATGAATTTAGTCGCCACTGTTAAGGTACCTACTTTAAAAAAAGAGAAAACCAGTTTTTTTTTAAAGATATTTTACCGGAAGAAGTTTTGATTTTACATTCGATGCTCTAAAATTTCAGCAAGGCCAATGGCGCATCTGGTTGAATCTACCAATGTGATGGAGGGTGAAAAGCTACACTTGGTGTGCAGCAATCTTCGGTATAGCCCCGGCGTAAAGATATACTGGACCTTCGGGGATCAAAATTATACACGCAGTAAGGATCGCGTGAAAATCACCAAAGATCCAGAGAGGGATATTTATGGCGCCGTTCTGACTGTCGACGACATCAAGATGAACGATCGCGGTAATATTATCTGCAGAATGTCATACAACTGGTCTGATCCCGTATTGGAACATTCATCGGAGGCCAAGACATTCCTCAGGGTGAAGGACAAGCTTGCTGCACTCTGGCCCTTCTTAGGCATTTGCGCGGAGGTTGTTGTTCTGTGCGCCATTATTCTAGTGTACGAAAAGAAGCGGAACAAAGCTGAACTTGAGGAATCCGATACCGATCAAAGTCCTGATACGTAAGTGTGTTTTGGAATTTGATTATCCCTTTTTTTATGACATATTATTTTATGAAATGTAGAATTACGATTTTGTATTTCTGTTCGACAGAAATTCATTATGCAGTCTTTGAACTTAGTCCTAATGATGAACTCTCGGAGTGATATATTCCTTTACATGAGCCTCTCCCATCCGATTTACCTCTAATACCACAGTTCCAATTCACCAGCAGCATCCATTTTAAGTCTACCTTGGATAAGTTTCAGAAACAACATACTCTAAAATCGGCTTCAACTTGGCTAAATTATTTATCTCGATTGTTTACAAAAAGAAAAACGTAGATGAAGATTATTTTTCCTACTCCATTTCAATTCTATTCTACTTATTTATAATAAAACTGCTTATTTATATTATTTATAAAATATGACATAAATTATATTAATGACGAACGCTTTATATATTCTTGTGCGTAGTTACTACTTTGCCTGATATTCTGCTTTCATTAAATTTATAGCAAACCGACACCTAACAAGGAATCCGATGTCAGGCAGAGGAAGTGAAACAACAAGTAAATGAAATAGAACGGTACGATAAAAGTTGGAGAACGGGTCGTCATGTGTAGAGAGCTGCAATGGAAATCTGTAAAGACAACGGAACACGGCTTTTGAATGAGAGAGAGAGAAAGAGAGAGAGAGAGAGAGATGTGTCGTCATAAATGTGGAATAAACACTGCAAAATGGACAGCAGCGAGCTTGAGTGGGCCATTCATAGTGCGCACCTGTGTGAAAACAGGCGTGTGCAGCAGACGCGTACAGAGCAAGATCACACAAGTTACTAACAAATTAAATTAAGCCTTATTACGGGGGTGTTCACTCCGTTTATCAGATGTTCGCCTGTTCGTATTCTTTAACTACACTGCTTTAACCAAAAGATGTGTCGAGTTATGTACAAGTGCCGATGATGACACGAGTGCGTGCCAGGGAATGGAGGGTATGTGCGCGCGTGTGTGCGTGTGTGCGTGTGCGTGTGTGTGTGTGTGTGTGCGCGCGCGTGCGCGCGCGCGCGAGAATGTGTGTATGTATGTGTGTATGGGAAAAAAAGAGGGGGAGAGAGAGAGAGAGAGAGAAATAATGCGTATGAGTGACAAGCTAACAAGTAAACAGACCGATAGATTAAAAAAAAGCAGAGATAAAATGCAGAGATAAAATATGGCGTACCCACCGAGCGCGAATACGTGCGCGATTACATATAATTTCTTACAAAACGCTTCGAGGTGCATTCTAACGAGCACCATAGTTCAGTCACGCGTTTACTCGTCACATACATCGCTCTATTGTTCCGCGCGGCGTTTGCATTCGCGTTCGTGGGTATGCCATTATTATTAATATTAGATTCGTAGAACTCGTTTCTCAAACTTCGCACGTGTGACCGAAGAAAAAAAACTTATGGTAGAGCCGAACATATGTGCTCGATACTAGTTATGTAATAATAGGGAACGCGGGCAGTGCGTGCCACAATTGACTTCCGGATGTATGCTCGCGTACTTTTAGAGATCGCAAGAGAGAGAGAGAGAGAGGGAAAGTTTATCTTTGGCGTCGCCTTATATTCCATCGCTCGTGAAAATATTTCGGAAGTCTGGCTGCACGCGACGCCGTTGTTAATGACATTAATGTAATTAATACTGTAATATTATTGCCATCGTTACTACTGCTGCTGCATCTATCGTTATTATAATTATTACAAGTATTATATCGTTAATTTTATCACTCTATTGTAATAATTTATAATCCGTACCAACACGATTATCTATATCCACAATGTCGTCATTGTCACAAGCATTACAATTTTTATCCATAACGATTATTATTAACCGCTTCGTAAGTATTTTGCTTGTTTATCGTTATGATCGCGCTACCGCTTCTCTGAAAACTGATAGACCAACTGCATAAGTAAAACAGTATGGAAATAGGATTTTAAAGAAGGTAATCCATTAAAGAAATTCAGGACGCATTTTTGTTTAAAAATGTACAAATGTTTTATTGCTCAAACGCGCGTTCTCGCTTGCTCTTTAGAGTAGATGATGTAAATGCATCCCATTGAGCATGTCGGCATTCTATTACGCGATATAAACAGACGCATCGAATGAGATAAACTTAGGTACATGTTTTTTTTATCGGTATTTGAATTTTCGAATTTCAGGATTATTGAATCCTGTTATTCTAGGATCCGTGGGTCTTTCAAGTCTTATTTACTTCATGTTAAGTTATATGGCCCTTGGATCTTTCTTGAATCTTCGAATACTTCCTGCTAAATCGTAAGATTCGTATTTTGGACCCAGGGATCCTCGGACAGTTCGGACTATCAGATTTTCGACTACTATATGAAATTTACTTATATAATTGTACAGTTTCTCTACCGCAAAAGCACAAAAGTTTGACGAGAGTTCATGCGCTCTATACAGAATTACAGGGCGCGGGCCCCATGGATATTTTCTTTGGTCGTAAGCGCCACTTCTATGCTTCCTACGGGACAATTTCTCTCCCCGTTTTCTAAATCCAGCGACTCGATTCAGTTGGATCTTCAGGGGAGAGAAATCACGGGGAAAGAGAAAAAAAGAAACAGATAAAATAGCACCGCACAGGGGTTGCGTAGTCCTTTCTTCGCGACCTCTGTCACTACAACTCGGATATGTACAGATCGCTTCGATGAAGCGAGTAAATCGTTTTCTCGCGATTTTTGATCTGAACTTTCTCTTGATTACTTCGGCTGGTTGCTGTAATCCACATAAACGCGCACAACCTCGCCGCTATACTTTCGCTGGCTGGGCATGAAGTAGAAGTCTGGTTGATTCGCTTGAGTTGCTATGCCTGAATTGTGCATGCTCTTAGGTCGCCCGTAATGATCCCTGCGATCTTGCGTATAGTAACCATGCTGGATAGGCGCCGAGTGTCTGGCACCGGGAGCGCGTGGAAGACTGTAAGTCGCTCTGGGTCCGACCATCCTGTTGGGCCCTTCGACTGCATCGGTACCGTTCATGCCAGTCATGCCGTTGCCGGTCATCTCCCTGGTTCTCGGCAGGCTAGAAATCGGGGGCGGCGGCGCCTTCTCTTCCGTTTCGAACGCCTCAAATGCGAAGTTTGTGTTCGCGCCGGAAGCGTAATCCTTCCAGGCATTACTGGCAATCAAACGTTCCTGCGCAAAAAGATATGCTTAAAATGTGAAATATGTGCGTAGATAATTTTACCAAAATTTTATTTTTTTAATCATACCCTCGTCATTTCTTTATCAGAAATTATAATCTTATGTATTTCACACATATTTGTTCGTCAATTGGCACAACAAAAAATATTTGTCCACGATCTGTCGACGCATATATTTAAAAAATAGAAATATCCAAGTGTGTGTGTGTTAATTTAATCATCCTATATTAGTGGAAAAAAAATCAAACGGAAGAGTTTGGTAGCGAAGTCATAAAGGCGCAAAAATGTGCGATTACAAAGAGTTAGGAAGAACCAGATAACAGCGAGTTAGTCAAATACTTGGGTTAGAGCGAAAGAACATAGGGATGAGTGTGACATTGCGCACCGATTATACTCGACGAGAAGCTCTACCAGCTGGGATTAGCTCGATGCAATTCAGACGAAGCGTAGTGATGCCGAAGCTGATGTTGATGATGATGATGGTGGTGGTTGGTATTGTTGTTGTTGTGATGGTGATGATGATCGCCGTTTTGTTGTCGATGGTACCGCGCCGCGTTCGTACGATGAATCGGGTTGGACGCATCGGAGGAAGCCAGAGGCAGCGTGTACACCCTCTTTTTTTGGTCGCGGGAAGCGCGAATCATGCAACACAAGCGAAGCAAAAGATGTCGGGTTCATTAGGGGATGGAAGCGTAGTTTTTACACTACAGAATGTCCCAAGAAGACGTACGCGAACAGCAATCTGATCTTTCAGGTTGTTTTCGCGAAGTAAGAGAAGAAAAGAGAAACCTGGTATCCTCTAAATGTATTATGATTCTTTTATAATTCTACGATTAGGATTTTTTTAGCATCGAGTTATTTTAATTAGTTACGATATTACAGTTATTTAGTTAATATTACTACGATAAGTGCAAGAGTTCCATCAAAATGATGCTTAAAGGCTATTTTCCTCCGGGATAGAATTCCGATAGCGTTATACATTTTTCTTGGAACACGTTAGGGATCACCACAAGATTTCGTTAGAGAAGGAGCAGAACACAACACTCAGGGGGAAGACCTGGGATGCGAGAAAAAGTGGAGAGAAAACAAATATGTGAAGAAGAACAAAAAGTTTCTAACGCACACAGAACATACCTTGGTTGCTCGTTTTCTTGAGCTCCTGTAGATAGTACAACTGGCTTGGAGCAGAGCGAGAGCTAGCAACGCTGCTACACAACCAACGACGATATAAAACTTCGTCGCGCTCAAGAACAAGTACGTCGCGGAGGGCGGCCGATCATTTTCATCTTCTGTCTCTATGTCGTTTACTGAAAATAAATATAATACATATTTTTATCTTGTGAAGTAACGATAGATCAATGGGGATGATGAGTATCTTAAATAATGTGAACAAATCTCCATTTCTTCGTAATATTAGCACTTAAAAAATGCTACTTAAAGCTATATAATTGAATCATACAGTTCTTGAAATTTTAAGACGATTACTGTTGTAATATCTGGAAAAACCTGAACAAATCTTTATTTCTTCAAAAAAGATGAAAAGTCATCTAATTTTGGATCTCAGTCTAAGATGGAAAATTTATCGAAGGAAAAGAGAGTTTTGTGTTAGAATTAGTATATATGATATTTAGGATTAGTTCACAACTCACAGTTAACTCTTAACCAAGATTCAACTTATTCCTCATTTCTTTTCAGTTCTAGAATTCTAAAGATGAGGAATCCCACATAGCACACAGCGCCTATAAAGCGTAAAAAAAACACTAATAAGGTATATAAGCGCTTTTTTAATTAGCGCTTTGTAGGCGCTGCTGTGCTATTTGGGATAAGTTAAACTTCGATTAGAGTTAACCATGAGTTATGAAACTGGGCTTTAGAACCTCAGTTGAAACAGTGCTTACCTCTTGGTGTTCTTACTATTAAGTATTGCGGATCGACGCCGAGTATACCGACTTGACCGGTCACGACCGCCTCGCGCAACGCTTTTTCCACTTCTAAACCGGTGTCAGCGGGTTTTAACGATCTACCCTTGATTTCGTTCTTGTCGATTATTAGGTTCATGCGCGCAATCACTCCCCGTTCGTTATCTCTGCAACAAGAACAGAAGGGAGTAGTACTTAGCAAACTTGTTTCTTGCTACTTGTTTTTGTCACTCTTTTTTGCTGTCTTACTTTCGTAATTCGTTGAGATGGACGTGATGGTAACCCGGAAGCATCTTGAAGACCGGTTCAAAGCTCTCTGATATCTTGTTCGAGATTAGTTTGAAATCGGGACTATCGGATTCGGGAATCACAAATCCGTCACCCAAGCTGACGAGCTTGATTTCAACATCGTAATAGAATCTTGGAGGTGGGACCGTGCTTTGATCTTCAATTTCTAAGTGGACAGTTGAATGATTTTCTTAATATATATGTATAATCGCAGATATATTTTGAAACACAATAAATTAGCATTAATCATATACATTAATAATCATAAGAAATGATGTTTTAACGAAAAATTAATTAAGTAACAATTACATTCTAATAACAATTGGACAAGAAAAATTTCGCTAATATAATTAAACAATAATACATTAAATCAACGTCTTTTTAAAAATTATATTGTGCGTCAATAGTTGTATCGGACAACTTTAACAAACAACAAAAATACAGTAATTGATATTTACCTTCTTGGCCGCAAGACTTGATACATATTCTATCTGAAGAAACGACCGGTTTTACGTCGTGTTTTCGAATCTTCTTATTGATCGGATTAAATATGCCTCCTTTCACCGGGAACATCATATATAAACAGTGATCATCTGTAAATGAAAAATCTTTGACGTCTTTCGTTACGCGCTTTCTAGAGAACCGGAGGGTGGTTACGCCATTTTCGATGCGACCGCTGATGTTATATACGTCTTGTGATGGATCTAGCAACGGTGCATTGTAGCCGCTGATCCAGGTGTCCATCACGAAAGCCTGACCTTTTGTCTTATCGACCCAGCCGAGTATGGCATCGGTTTGTGACTAAAAAAAAAATACAATACTACCTGAAAATTTCATAAGCTCCGACCTTCCTCTTTAAGCGACACATTTCTTTTCAAGGAGAAAACAAATTCGTTAAACAAATTATCGAGAGAAAAAACAAAGTTTTGTCTCTTTATTTGACAAAGTCTTACCATGTTATTGTCATCAGAAAATCCAACGCCGGTCCACGTATTGGTATTTGTCGTGGAGATTACGAACGTTATTAGATCCTACGAAAAAAAAGTATTCATAATATCAGTTTCATCAGAGTAGTTTTATCTACACAAAAGGAAACGCCAAGGAAATATGAGAAAAATTACCGTTTTATCCTTGTATGTCCATTGTATAGCATATTCACAAGTGTTATTTTCCGGTGAGCAATTTCTTGGATAACGCCACTGGCCACCGCAGATACCATCTTGCGATACTACACCGCCAGCGAATTCCGGTCTTTTAACTTCATCTGAACCGTTCAAAATATTAAATATTATAATCCAAATATTTAATGGACACGTTATATAAAAATAAAGAATGTTTTAAGAGTTAATAAAACATTTTTTCTGCATAATAAAAATTATTAATAATGATTCAGAAAGACCGAACAAATATACTTAAAAGCGAAAAGTTTTGGAACGCATTGAATCGACATTCACAGTACACTAAAGGCGTCATTGATGCCTTTCAGCTTGAAA
>NW_017256029.1:489845-530219 GCF_001594055.1 Mycetomoellerius zeteki
ACGCTGCTAAAAAAAGAAATTTGCTTCTATTACACGTAAAAGCAAATTTCCTTTTTTTTTAGTAGTGTACAGATATAATGTGTACGATCGGAGGAAATTATAAATTTCAAGCTGGAAGGCATCAATGACGCCTAGTGTACAATGTATGATTTTAAATGCCACGCTAGACACACGCGAGCATCAATAATCTCTGGATAAACACGGCGGATGCTGAACAGATGATCTCACCGAAGAAATTCATGGTGACCACGCCTCTCTGCATTCCATGGCCGTGATATTTGAGCTCGTCCACCTTGTAGAAGTCTTTGACGCCGACCTTGGCCTTTTCGATTCCGCTAGCCGGCTGGTGTATGTATCTGCCCGGCTCTTGACCTTTCGCCCAAATCACCTGCATATTGCCATCGCGGATCTCGTGATCGGTCGGTTCGTTTGCGGCCAACTTCCTGCGGAAGAGTATCGTCGTGACGCCGTCGCGTTCGTAGCCGAACGCAGCCGTCAGGCTGTCCTTCCCAGTCTCGTCCCAGTACGCGTCCTTGCGCGGCGTCGATCTATCCCTCGTGTAATAATCGCCGATCCTGTAACTCGTCCCTCGAGCCGTGCCGATTATAATGTCCGTGCAGTCCATGGGGTTGAAGTCGTGCTTAGGCGTGTATTTGTGTCCTGGCGCCGGCAACGATGCTTCGTGTGTGCAAATAAATTTAGTTAACACAAAGATCCGAACATTGCGAAAATTCGCCGTAAAATTATCATGTAGAATGCCTATGATGAAACTGAACGGTGAACTAATTATGAAATGCGTTGGATATATTTTTCGTCAATCGAATGTTTTGTAACTTCATGACTTGTATTTGTCTAAAGAGAAATTAATTTTGTATTATACATATATCTTGTAGCTTTTTTTTCAAATTGTTCAGCAGTATTTTCTCTTATTATTCGTACAGCTTTTTTATTAAGAATGTATTATCAAATATTTTTTAACAAAATGAAGAAATTATAAAAAAATTACAAATCTTTTTATATTGTATTTAAAAGTAATATAAAAAGTTTGGCGGCTAGCTACTAAAAAGTTTAGACTCTGGACAAAAAATTGTTTTAATAAGAAATAGACATGTTTAAAAAAAATAAGAAAATAAAAAAGTTTTCATTAAAACTATAAAATTATTAAATATAAATATTGATCTTATTGAACTGTTTCATATGTATACATATATATAACATTCGTTTTTGTACTGAAAGTATAAATTTTCAATTCCATTCATTTTTTGCAAAGACTATATACATCTGATACATCTTCAATTAAAATATTTTTTGTACACACACTTTAAGTTTTTTAAAACTTCAGTTTTCTTGTTGGTGCATTTCAGTCCCGACATATTAATTCTTAGTCTGGAGTGAGATGAGTCGATGTTATGATGCGGGAGTTAAATGATGTCCTACAGTGTCATGAGAAAAATCGTGACGGATAGAAATCGAGACACGTGCAAATTTCGTGTCAAAATAATGCATGCTGCAACTCGGAAGTTATTGATATTTACAAGGAAAATATAAAATTCTCGTGGTGAGCAGTGTATATAGCGACGGGGACGTGAAGCATTAAGCGTTATCAACATTATTATCTTTGCATACAGTTGTCTACTTTTTGCTGCTGCGTGCAAAGACGCAGTTGGCAAAATTAAATCAATAGGAATTTATGCGGAATTAGGACAATTGCATTAACATTTTAGATTTTACATCCAGCTTCGGTATCCGGTGGCGGAAATGGCGGACGGAATAGATTACTCTCACATCTTATCAGCACGCTAAATACGCTTTCACGGTAAATATTTGCTGTTGCAGTCCTCACGTTCCACTCGTGCAAACTTTTACCGGCTGCCACACGGTCATCGTGAAAGTCGCGAATATCGAAAGGAATATGAGCAATGTACATACACCCTACTGATTATCTATTGAGATATATTCTACAACTACGAGAGATTTTACATTTATCACTGAATTTGTTTTCAATGTTGGTTCAACGTAATGTACTTGTGTAGAATATATACGTATCGGAATTATAACAATTCTTGTATTTCTTTTTCATTACAATGTCAAAAACAAAAATTAAATAACTAAAAGTTAGAAAGCGAAAAATCTCTGGTAGCTTAGGAGTTAATGATATGAGAGTGTAGCATGGCGATATGTGCGAAATAAGCGTTAAATCGGTCCTCGTTACCTTTCGTCGCTCCCGACTTTGGACCCACACTTGGCTCCGGTTCTGAGCTGGGTTCTGGTTCAGATTTGGGTTCCGGTTCAGACTTTGGTTCCGGTACAGAATTAGGCTCCGGTTCGGATTTTGGTTCTGGCTCGGATTTTGACTCCGGTTCGGATTTTGGCTCCGGTTTGGATATTGGCTCTGGCTCGGATTTTGGCTCCGGTTCGGATTTTGGCTCCGGTTCGGATTTCGGTTCCGGCTCAGATTTCGGTTCTGGCTCAGAGATAGGTTCTGGTTCAGATTTCGGCTCCGGCTCGGAGCTAGGTTCTGGTTCGGATTTTGGTTCCGGCTCGGTGCTAGGTTCAGGCTCGGATTTTGGTTCCGGTTCAGAGCTAGGTTCAGGCTCGGATTTTGGTTGTGGCTCAGAGCTGGGTTGAGGCTCAGATTTCGGCTCTGGTTCGGAGCTGGGTTCAGGCTCGGATTTTGGTTCTGGCTCAGAGGTAGGTTCTGGCTCAGAAGTGGATTCTGGCTCAGAGGTGGTTTTCTGCTCGATAACATCGCTGACCTCGCCGACTTCTCTCCCTGTGCAACAAAGCATCGTACGTCGTGCGAACTATCTACTTATTGGGACCATCACCTTGTGCGTCGTGTCTCGAAAGGGGGTTATTGTTACACCGACTACTAGGATTTCTCAGGTAAATCTACATATTGCTATTAAATTCCTGAGGAAGCGAGCGACTCACCGGGGCTTTTTTGGACATAAATACATAATACATACATACCAAGCGCAGAGGCTGCGGATGATTTTGGAGATCTCCTCTTGCGACCTAAAAAAAGATTAATTTTCAACCAAAAATATTGCGAAGATTACGTTACAAATTATCATCTTTTTTATTCTCTTGAAATTGTAAAAATAATTAAAATTTCCTATAATAATTATAGTTAACGTCTCATTGTGATAAATACGAAGAAATAATTCTGTCTTTAATTTTCATAGAATTTGCAGTTTGGAAATAAAAAATTATGCGTGTGCATGTTTCACATTCGATGTACATATTCTCCGACTCTTGCTTTACGTAGTGTATCATTATTCTGAAGCGGATTACTTCTGCTTGCATTATCATTTTTTACAATCGTCATTTATGTAATTACGAACTCCTTGAACTCTGAACGAATCATGTATAAGACGTCAGAATACATTAACTAGTACTGATAGCGTGTTAATGATTGTGTCGCCTGTGCGCGATATGGTAGAAAAAAATCGAATAAGAACACTCTAACAAATGCATATCACGTATGTATATGTTACCAGACATGTTTTCTCTTCCTGCAGAAACGCGTAGAAGTTCATTTCGTAAATGTATAATACAAGAATATTGCATGTTGCAAGAAGTGACATATGAATTTCAAGAAACACGTGAAGAGAGTTGTAGCGGAATCTATTGCAACTTCCTGAGATACTCTACGACATAAACATTTTGCAATATCGACAAATACTTTCTTTCCGGGAAATAATGACGTGATATAACACGATAAATAGATCTTACCTTGTTTTGTGCTAACTTGATAGGTCACGCTGGTCTGTACAGTAACATCAACATCCGGTCGCGATGTTACTCCGAAATTCGCAGCATCTGCCTTCGCCGATCGTCTCTTCGCTATCGATTTCTCACCTTCCACGCCAGGTTCTGGTTCCGGTTTGGGTTCTGGTTCCGGTTTGGGCGTCGATTTGTCGATGGGTTCCGATTTCGGCTCCGGCTGCGGAAGTGGTTCAGGGAACATATCTTTAATCGTAGGGAAAAAACCAATCCACGTTGTGGAGTTGGCTACAAGAATGCCTTCCACTTCCTTGCTCTCCTTCAATATCCGCCAGTAGAATATGATGTCGTCAGAGAATCGCTTCATCGAATACGCATCCAAATTTACGTCGATACTTTTCACCGGTGATCCTGAAAGTGGAATTATTGATAGAGCAAGAACGATTGTCACGGACGATTTCACCGCAAACTTGTTGAGACAACGCTCGCTACGGTCTGAAACCTTCTTAATCACTTTTTTTTCATTTGATGAATGTCAGTGCTCGCTCGCACTGGCAACTATTAAATCACTTCTGTCTCTAAGGATTCATTAAAAAACTAATAGATCATCAGTTTTTAGCTAATACAGCGTGATCAAGAATTGATATATATAGTTGTGAGTAAAATTAATTATTAAATCTCACAACAAATGTAAATATGTTGAATATATTTTTCACACATATTAAAGAATATAATAATAATATTTGCAATGCGAATTTGCTAATTTTTAATATGTTATCATCTATATTTAAAATGCAATTAATAAATCAGAAGTTTTATATGCAAAAAATTAAAAAGAAAGGCAATTAAAAAATTAATTTGTTCAAGGCAATTGACATATAATTTAATAAATATTTAAAAGTTCTATTAAAATGTGTTTTATTATAAATCGCTAAACATAATGAAAATATCACTATAAAATATTTGATGCAATTTCAAGAGTTATTTAAAAAGATTTAATTTAACATAAGATAAAAAATAAAAAGATATAAAAAGCGCAAAGTTCATATTGTATCGTAAAAAAACTCGTGTCTTATTTTTTATGTGTTGGTATTAGAGAAATCAAAGTCTTTGGAATCTTTCCCTTTCTTTTCCAATCACGTCCAGATGTTTGATATCAAGATCAGCCAGACGTTGATATCGATTCGGCATAAGTGCTCCAGAAGCGATTGTCGCAGCTTATGCGAGAAATTCTCGAAGGGAAACTTACTCTTCGCGCAACCCGGACCAAACCATCCGGCGTTACAGTAGCACTGCTTGGTAGGCACGGTCGTGCCACCATGGTCGACGCACGTGCCCAGAATACCGCAGTCCGCGTCGTCCACGCACTCCTCCTTAATTTCGCACCTCGCGCCGTGGTAGAGACGGTCGCACCTGCACCTGCCTAGCAGGTGACGTCCATTACCGCTACAGTTCTCTTTGTAACCCACTCTATCGAGAATCTGGTCGGCGGAAAAATTATACATTACAGACCATCCGAGTGGAAACTCGGAGAGACAGAGGAGAAGGAATTTTGCGACTGCGAGGAAATTTGTCGTTAATTTCATATCTACGAAGATAATTGCTAAGATGTTTTGTGAAACATCGTTAGATGTGAATTTTCCCAAGCAAGATGATGTCAAACAGCATCTTAATAACGTTTTAATGACGTCTTTAACATCAATAAGACATTAAATAAGTTATTAAAACGTTACCTTGTTACTTGGACAAAAATGTCTAGTTGGATTAATTGAAATGCTGGTTGAAAATAGATAAATCAGATTTTTCTGGTTAACTCTACTAAAATTCTAATTAAAATAACCGGAATTCTGATTGATATAACCATTAGACACATTAAAGTTTAAAAAATTCCGTAATAACACGATTACACATTAAAACAATTATAATAATTAAATATATTAGTAATTGAAAAAATACGTTGATAATTTTTAATGATTTTATATTTTCGTCGCGATTATATATAGATTGCAGTAATTACAATAACTATGATACATTGTCAATTCGAACAAAACTATCAATACCAAAATACGTCAATAATTTATTAACAATTTTATATTTTCGTTTTTTATACAACTTTTTTGTCTTTTTTTTTCAGTTTTGTTTAGTAGCGAGTAAAACGTGTTAACGTCGCAATGTATCATGCTACTCAATTTCATTTTCCGTCGTTTCGCTCATCAATTAAATTACTCTGCGTTTAATCGGGTTAGAAGCTACATTTTCCAAGAGAAATCACGAGAAACTCACATCGATGTCGGCGCACGACCAAAATCTGTAGCTGGAGCCCCATTCCTCGGCCTCCCGCAGCAACCTGATGGTGCAGTCCGTGCAGGTGAAATCTTGCGGCAGCTGCACTGGATACCTCTGCGCCCTGGAAAATCGGAAACGTCAAGCTTAATTAGGTAATCAGACTCGAGAAGAAGGACGCATCATCATGCACTTACGTGGCATCGCCCTCGACAAACTCGCTGTTTTTTGTGATGGGCGTCAAGTCGATCAGAGGTCTGTCATAAAAGTCTAAGATTTGAAGACGAAATCCTCCCTAAAAAAATGCATACGTGAAAAGTAAAAAAAATTATTTATTTGAAAACATATATTTATGAAGATATATGTATATTTAAACTAAATATTTAAGCCTATTTATTTTTTAATATATTAAAATTAATATATTTTATTATTGATTAATAATATTGGTATCTTCACACACATTATTTTATTTCTTTCTGTCAAAATTTTGAATCTTATAATTGTCATAATTATCGCGCTACTCAACATTAAAAACAGAGGTTCAACAGAAGGATTATATTTTTGTAAGGAGTAGATTCATGCGCCTGTCACGTATCTAAGAAATGAAGAATATGCTCCACAAGTCGTGAACTGAATGTCTGTCCATCCATCCATTTCTATTGTGCCCATTCATGCCATTCCGTTAAATTTATGGCTTTTTCCTCCTGAGTTCCGCAATAAATGACACATCAGAACGAGACAACACAGTACAGCGGCTTCGATACCAGCCAATACGGAATTGATGCAAGCAGATTCCGGTCGTACAATTTCTCGATTTTTTTTCCCCTCATAACTTGTCGAGTAGCAGAAAACATTGCGGATAATTCGTTCCGTCGCCGTCAATTGGCCACACTATCCTCAATAAATCAACAATAACGGATAAAAATTTCTCTGTTTTGAGTTTACTAACACAATTAATGTTATTATTCTATAATTTGTCATTGATGTGTTAGCAATGACTATATTAATCTTAACATTAAACTATGTTAATTATATTAAATTAATAACATTATTATTTTCTGTGATGGCCATTCCACTATACTTAAATAATTTAATATTTTCAAAAATTTTAGTTGTAATTCAAGATGCCCAATTTATTTTAACAGATATTCCGGCCTTCAGTTATGGCTAACAATAACAAGAACGTGGAAATTATGTTATTATGAATTTTGACAAAAACACTCACGTTCATAGCGACGCAAGGATGTCGACAATTAGTAAAAAGAGTCTGATTGCATTAATTAAATAATTAGAGTTCTGGGTGAAAATGAACAAATCAGAATTTTGTGATTGAATCTATTACAATTCTGGTTGAGATAACCAGAATTCTGATTGATACGTGATCAGAATCTTCTGGTTTGTCCATTTTCAACCAGAAATTTTTCTCAGTACGATAAACGGAATCACGAGCGTGTCGCATGCGCGAACGACGCGGAACGACGCGTGTTTCTCGGTCACGTTATTTCTGTTAACGTTGACTCGTAAACGCGCCTCGCAATCACGCGCTTGCAACACTCACTTGGCGGTTTATGAAACGTGTCTCGAATTGAGAGCGCGCGACTAACTTACGGAGGGCACAAGCCCTCCTCCTTCTCCCCGTGGATCATCCAATGTTCGCACTGTCCACGGGAGTAACTCGAGTAACGACGGCATAACGACAGCGGGTCTAATGAGCGGGTCGGACGACTGATTGATATGCGCCACTGGTTGCGACACCGTGAGATTTTTTTATCGTCGCGTCTCGAGTCCCGAGCACCGTTAGGAAAGTGCGTGGTGTGCTTGTATGCAGGCCGAAGCAAGTTCATAAACGCTATTGAGTAACATCCGCATCCGTCTCGTTGTCCGTAGGAAGCAACAACGCAAGAATTATCGCGACACGATTAATAGCCGTAGATGCTATTGTAACTTAATCGAGGTGTGCAACGTGTAATTCCTCTTTCGGAATCGACCATCATTATTATGGTCATCGGATCGAGTCTTTATAAACCTATATGATTATCCTTAGCCTCGACATTGTTCTGATTACATTAATTGACAATGATTGTTCAGCGCGAGCGTGGTATGGCAGATAGCGCATTGATTTATCTGGTCTATCATGTCAGAGGTTGGATCTCAGTAGGAATCAAAATATTTACGCTCGCTCGTGTCTCCTCTCGACAAAAAGCCGGCAATCTTCTGAGAATATCCTTGCCCACACGGAGAAAAATAATTTGCTAGTATGATTGTATGAGCCAAATAACTTTGCTATAATAGCAACTTTATTTTGTTAGCAAAATACAACTTTAGAGAATTATTCGAGAGAAATAAATAGGCACAAATAAAAATGAAAGAAAAACAAATCAAAATTAATTTTTTTATTAGATTTGTGTTTGATAAATAAACACGAGCCAGAGGCCTAAGAAGAAGAGAAGAAGATTTTGTTTAATTGATATTTTTGGCTTATGTATTTTTCAATGTTAATTTTGAAAGTGAGATTAGAATTTATCTTGCTTTAATTTTTTGTAACCAACATATTTTTTTTTAAAACTTATATAGGATTAAATCAAATTTTATGCACATATCTAATAAAACAATAATAAATGTTTCTGCAAAAGTTTATTCGGATCCACTTATTTGTTAAAGTTATTGACTTAAAATTGCAGTAAAATATATTCATTTTGCCACATAAAACCATTATAAGCCAAATTATTTGTTTTGCAATTGTTTCAAGACGTATTCACGAGCTATAACGTCGTCAAAGTTTTTTTAATTATATTGGCTGATTATTTTAATTAAATTTATCTTCTGAATATCTCTCATGTGACGTCTATGATGCGACGAGCATTCGCGCGGATGCAAAAGACGCACAATGAACGAAAACCGGTGGCCGCCGTCAGCGGTGTTTCGAGTTTCAAGAGGTCGCCGTGAAGGAGAAAGGGAAGCTACGAAGTGCCGCGTGGTACCGCTTCGCACGGGGAACACACCTGCACTCTCGGCAGGCATGGTTGTTATTGTCGAATTTTTCTCGTGCCACAGATATTTTCACGGCAACGGAGAGGGGGTCTACGGGCCGCTGCGCCGCGCCGACGGCCAAGATTTCAACCTGTCTCTGTCGTAACGTAATCCACGCGCGGATGTTCATTGCGGGTGTACCTTTCATCTTTCTGCTTCGCGAAATCTTCCTGCGAATGACTACAAAAGAGATTTTGCAAAATTAAAAGCGACTCTTTTTCCGCATTTTTAACTGCAGTAACTATTAATATATTTTTTTGTAAATCTAGACGTATTGATAAAAAAATAGAAAGAAAAAAAGAAAGAAAAAAAATGCAATATTTAAATATTTTGTTTACTATATTTTAAAAATTACAGTCCAATCCTCTGATTAACCTTTATAGAGAAGCTATGGTATAAGAATATAAAGGCTATGTTCCAAAATTTGCCAGTACTGAAAATCTATCTAGTGCACGTAACGTAAACTAGATTTTCAATATTGGTAGTAAATTTTGGAACACAATCAAAGTATTCTATTACGCATATTACGCATAAACTAATAGAACAACCAATCAAATGCTTACCTCAAAGTTAGCGCTAAATTCAAATACAGTATTGATAAAAATATAAATGTATAACAAATATAAGACAAATTAAAATTCTATCTACTGTGGCTAAATGAAAATTCAAAAAATTTTATTCGTGTCCGCAGTATCTGCACTTTTCACTCGAAACAGTCTTCTATAATGCACCTACAATCTAATGCACATGGTAGCAGCCAGTAGCAACCATATTGTTTTTTTTTCTTTTTTTAAAATACAATTTAGAACATTTTAAATGGTTAAAGAACAGCCACCATGTTTTGAACTACTGCGCATCTTCGGCAATGGAATATCTTATATTCTTGTACCATGAGAGAAACTACTATAATAATGTTGAAACAGTGTTATATTTTAAAGCAAAAATGCAATGAACCATAAAACGTAAATCTTATTAAAGGAAAAGCTGTAAGATTTTTAAAATAAAAAACCCCTCTCTCTGCCCTCTAAAGGTTAATTTAGAATAGATTTTTTTGTTAAGTTTTATTCTTTTAAACACTAAATGTCTGTAGAATTAGTACAAATTTTCTTCTACGATTTTTTTAAGGTTTACATGTACATTGTCCATTGTTCTATTATCGCATATATATCTGGTATGATGTTTATTACGATCTGAATAATATTTTTAAGAGAGAGCGATAACTCGATTTTACTCTTTATGCGGGGTCTACAATAGAAGTCGTAGCGGTCGTAGGATCTTAAATCGTAGATCCCGCATTACATTTATCCAAGAGTTGCAAAGAGAAAATGTAAATATCGCCCGATAATCCGTGCCGCAAGGACGAAAATCGTTTCGAAAACGAGGGCTTGCTTCGTTTCGCCGCACGCTTCGCTGAGCAAGAGAATCGAGGGTTTTGCACGTTAGCCGAAGGCGAGGGACAACGCCTTCGTGCTCGAGCGATCGTCATCGGCGACGTTCGAGTTACGGTATCCAGCATACCGATCTGTTCTGCCTTAGAGACGCTCCAGGCTGCACACTCTGCTGCCTGCTTGCCTATACCGCCTCTATTCGTCCTACTCGTAGATCTACATGCCTACGAGGAGACCACGCTCGTGAATAATTCAGCGCGCGTCACCTTGAGCGACAAGCGCGTGTAGGCAAAGAAAAGAGGAACCTCTTCGGCTCGGCGCTCGGCACTCGACACGTCGTCGCGTCGTCGTGATACTCCTCTCCTTTTCGTAGAACCACGTGCGGGCAAATTCGTAATGTCCTGCGTCGAGTGTCCGAGTGATCGTTACGTTGAATACGAACGACCGGCAGCGATTATCGTCGAGCACAACGAGCACGTCGGACGAGCGTTTTTCCCGTTTGCCTGATGGTGCAGTTAATGAACAATGAGGAGGCTGTTATTGCTGTTGTTATTATTATTTGACAATACCTACGCGCTTTTACTACTGCGCGCGCGTCGAGAATGCAATAAAAAAGGTGAAATAAAGGTTGCTCATCGTCTTGAACTGTGAGAACAGTGACGCTCGTTAGAAACACGATAAATAAATTATTGCTTTTGACCTGTGACGTTTTAATGATTTGTAAGCTATCAGATTTGATGGATTTATAGTCATGACTGTGTAAAAAAATAGCGTAGAGATTTGATTGACAGAAGCTTCTCTCTTAGTTAAGAAGTCAGTTTATAAAAATCAAGTTTGTATATGTAGGTGAAATCAATCAAGCAACTTTAATATATACCACCTTGATCTTTGAAAGTAAAATTAAGGTCACTTATTAACCTCACCTATCGCATATGCACTATAATAAATAGATTTTTATATGGTCCTGCAAAGTTTCTGATATAATTGATAACATATGTGATCTAACTATTTCTTTGCAGCGCAATTTCTGAATTTCTGCAAGGGCTCGTAAAAGTTTCTCTCTCAGATGTTAATAAAAGAAAACGTATAGGTTTCTTTTATGGTCTTGTATAATTTTCTGATAATATACAATGTCTCCGCAATATTCTCAACGTTTCGTTCTTCGACAGTGCTTTCCACGAAAGCTCGTAAAAATATCTCTTTTTCTCTCGCTTTCTCGTAATTGACGGGGACCGACAAAAATTAATTTTAATAAAGCAAGGGCCATCGTTTACGGTCTCTCCTAAAGTTCTGATAACACATGGCGCCTCATTAATCTCACGCTTCACGATCAGTTAATGCTTTCTCCGAAGTATCGCAAAGCTTTCTCCTTCGGTCGATCATAGGTATCATGCGTTCAACAAGACTGCGTCATGCAATCGATGGGTAATTTAAATTCAATTTATCCGGATTTAAATCTAGATTTTAATCGCTCTGTGTTGCACGAACTTTAATTTTTAGCTACCTAGAAAGCTTACTCCTTGAAAACGGAGTACGGACGGTAGTCATTATAACCCACTGTGCACTGTGCAATGTGCGCGCTGTGTAAAAGGATTAATTACCGAGATATATAAAGAGAGACAGAGAGAGAGAGAGAGAAACCTCGAAGTGCGGTGTTACGCAGGTACCCGTGCGGTACGCGAAGAATGCTCCATTATGCCAAACGCGTTTTACATCCGCATCGGCCGAGGACGCGGAGCGACCCGGAAAGTGGTCGGCGCTACGGAGAAAGTGGTCCCGATGCGAAATAATAAAACGCACGGTACGTGATTTTATCCCGTCTTCACGTAACCGCTCATATGACTTTTAAACAGCCGGTAGTTGCCTGGAAGTGCGGATGTGTAACGCGCGGCAAATTTAACGCTGACGGCGATGGTGACCAGGCATGTTACGTTTTGTGTTTCTCCTTTCTCCCTCGCGTGAAGCCGCGAGAAATCCACGAGCGAGACATTTCGTACGGCATGGGGCCGAGTGATGTACAAGGCGATGTAATCCATTCAGAAACGGGTTCTTCTGTGTGTGTGTGTGTGTGTGTGTGTGTGTGTGTGTGTGTGTGTGTGTGTGTGTCGCACACAGTGAAAATATTTTATATAGATTGTGTTAGAGAGAGAAATGATCCACTCACATTTTTATTAAAATTTATTGTTAAATTTTTAACGTATCCAAATATCAATTTTATAATATGATTATGTCATTTGCCTATTCTGTGTTAAATTGATACTCAACATTCCTTAGTATCAAAACAACATAATTTATAAGTAAATTAACAAGTTACATAAAATAATAGTAATGCAGTCAATAAAAATAATGTATTTTAATACGTAAATTCTAAGATAAATAAATATAATAGAAAAAAGTTATTAATTCAACATATTATAAATGTTTTGTTTTACAGAAAAAAATGCTTCTACATGGAAAGAACGATTTTGTTCAAGTATCTAAAAATTTAGCTAGATACAGATCTGAAAATAATTTTGTTGGCTCACCAAAATAATTACGTAGGAAATTCAAGCATGATGAATAATCTACAAAAAGTTTTGTCATTTTAACAATCAGCTTGAGTCCTACATATGTAATCATTTTAATAGTTCAACAATTCAACTAAATTACTTTCAGACCAACCTAAATTTTTAGATACTTCGGCAAAATCGTTTTTCCTGTATGGATTTCAATACTATGTTACTTTATTCACATTGCTATAATAAATCGATTAAAAATTTCGATTTCGTTGCTATAATGCGATAAAAAATTTCAAATGACTTGTGAAAGTTTAACTTACCCTGTGGGGATAGGCGAGGTGCCATGTGACATTAAACTTGCTTCCTGCCAGTAATGATGTCTTGACGTGGCCTGAAAAACGATATTTGAAATTAAAATTAGACTGCGACCGTAATCTTGTGAGTAAAGTGAGATCGGGCATTAATAAATAGCACTGCGTTTCGCATCATCGACGATTGATTCTGAAAATTTATCGCCATTAAAAGTCGCGAGGCCTTATTTTGGCCTCGTTCGAGTTTGTCGCAACCTGTTCGGCCTGTTCCGTAGGTCACGTCGTATCGCTAACGCCGATAAGTCGCAATTTAGCACTCTGAAAATGCTTGTCACGGGACATTTCTAGCCTATTAATTTACATTCAGCCTTCTACCGAGCATTCTATCGAGCATTCTATCGAGCTTTTCAAACGAGACGAAACTTCGAAATCAAGCTGTACTAACTATAGGAGAGAGCGAGGAAATTGCGGACGCGAAATAAACGGACGATACTATTATAGTATATTAGAGTAGCGATAATTTCTCATTTTTCGTATTCAGTGACAATCCGATATATGATTAGTATCATTCAACACATGACCATAGAACGTACACACTGTTTAAGATTTACATGTTTACGGTGATTTTGACAAAACTAATTCGGCGTCAATTTGCGTGACGGTGGGTAATTCCGAACGGTAAAGGTTTTGTTTTTTATTTAAATTTACAGTTTATGTAGATAATTTATAAATGTTAATTATTGTAGTTTAAAGATAAATAACTAGAATATCTACTTTTGAATAAAAACTGTTATTAATTGATAAATAATTGATAGCTTTAACTTTTCCTTAGGTGCCCGCAATTCTCCCACTTTCCCCTGGGCTACATAAAATTTCACCGCTCGCTTTAAAGAAAAAGAATTATGTAAAAAACAGATGATCTATTACGTGCGTAAACGAATTTAATCAAGCATACTCGTTTTTCGAAGATTTGTTGAGTGGATATTCTGCTAATATTTGAGAGATTTTGAAAGAAATTAGAAACTAACAATAGAACAAATATTTTTCCGTGCAGCATAATCGCTTTTCAATCAATATTTCACATAATATTTCGGCTTTCTTTTTATTACGATGAATATTTAAGGAAAAAGGGAGCAGTCTGATATAATAGAACGTCAAATCCGCGAAGTTCATGCATTAATTTAATATAAATGCAAATAATTGATTACCCTCCGGTACTGTTTTAATCAACTTTTCTGGTATTACCGCAATATCGGTCTCTTCCGCTTCCCAAGTCAAGGAAGGAAAGCAGTTCTTCTCTTCTACTGACCGAGCGGAGCCGTCAGAGCGGCTCGATTAAATTATAACCGCGGAAAGAAAAATTTATTACTGCATTCGCGCAGCCGGTGTGCGTTAGCGCAATCGTGAAGGCAGTCAAGTCAAACCGCGGCTAGTTTTAGTCATTATAATTCAGAATTGAGTGTGAGGTAAGGCAACGTTAATAAAAATCGCGAGGAAACATTCAGATAGATTTCTACATACCCGCAGCAACAAAAATTTTCAAAACCTTTCCCACATAGAATAGCTTTGCTGAAGTAAAAATTTAGTTAGGTACAAATCAGAAAATAATTTCATTGGACTATCCAAATAATTATGTAGGATGTTCAAGCTGATTGCTAGCATAAATTTTTGTAGTATTGCTCATCGAGCTTTCTACATATATAATTATTTTGATGGTCCAACAAAATTATTTCAGACCTGTATCCAGCTAAATTTTTAGATACTTCAGCAAAATCGTTCTTCGTAGAATTCGTAGAATTCGTCACGAGCAGCATTTCTTATTCAAGAAATTATAATTACAATTAAAAAAATTGGACAGACTTTAGATAAAAATATACTTTCTTCTTCTATTTCTTAGTGGATTTTTCAATTAGTCTATTGAGTAAGAAACAGGCTCTAAACATCAAGGAGTAATATAATAATACGTAATTGGACTGCCTAATCAAATAGTGTCGACAAATGAGAAAGATACAATTGTAATCTTTTAATTCGTTAATTGTAGTTGACGTAAATGTCACTACGCAATCACACGCACTTACGTCGCGTGACGCGCGCGTTCGAGCCGCAATTTTCTACGACCGGTTACGCGACTTTTTCGCAATTTCGTGCGACGCGTGAGAGAATGAGAATAGCGTGGTACAAATTAATCACTGCCCCGATAATGAGCGGGGAGGTGGATAAATGAGAGCGATGGGGTCAGTGTACGGAGAGAAGTCTCCACGAAGAAGACTTCTTTTTCTCGAGCTAACGAATAATTCGCGTTACCCACACGAGATAGAATAATGATATCTCTCTTTTCTCTCTATCGTTGCATAATCCGTGCAGTACCATCTACGGCGTAGTCTTAATTACGCTTTCGCAAGGAAAAATGTGGGGGAGAAGGGAGGATCGATGACACCGAGCAAAATAATTGTGACGACTTCACGTTGTCGCGCGATGCAACAATGTGAAAACGTCGAACATAATAGTTATGATCTACGTTTTCTTATGGCAGTTTTGTTTTTCACTTCGTTAGTTTTACCATTTTAGATCGAAGTTCCAAAAGAAGATTAAAAAAAAGTAAGAGTCCCAAGAGAGAGTAAATGACAATCCTCAGTTTTTCGATATACACTTCTTGTCGTGAGAATGTTCAAAGAGTATGATCGAGAGTTCTTTGTTTTGACTCTTTCGCTGCGAGTCTTGAAAAAGAAAACATACAGAAGAAACGGTTTTGCTATTTAATCCCTGCAGGACTGATTTTATTGAAAACATGTTAAAAATATTTTTTTTTTAAATTCAATTTAAGAACATTTTAATAAGTAATTCATACTAAACAATTTTTTCAAAATTTTGACTCTTTCAAATTGAATATTGTATAATACCTACATGGTTTACAATGTACACAGGTTCTGAAAAGATTAAAAATTTAACTCGACACACACACACACACACACACACAGATCTAAAAATAATTTTGTTGAACTAAATAATTAGGTAGGACACTCAAGCATAATGATACAAAAAATGTTGACGTTCTAGCAATCATCTTGAGCGTCTTACATAACTATTTTGATGATTCAACAAAATTATTTTCAGATCTATACCTAGCTAAATTTTTAAATTTCATTCCAGCAATACTGTTCTTTCCGTGTATGTTTTTCTTAGCCTTTCAAGGCCCACAGCGAAAAAGTTAAAATGAAGAACTCTTGATTGTGTGTAGAAATATAAAATCTCATTTTTCTTTGCGTAGAAGATGAAATATCTATTTAATTATTAATGCCACTTTCATATCATGTCCATCTCTTGCATTTCGTGTGTGTTCAATCTTGCAGATATTCTTTCTTTGGAGGGGAAAGAAGGTCAAGTTACGATCTTCCTAACTATCACGGTCAGTTTCGCTCTTCCCCTCTGTATATGCGGCCCTGGGTATCAGCGGTTAGGTACGCGTAAAACATGAAAGGTAATGCCCGCGAATACCGAGAGGCTCGCGCTCCCTTCATGCAAGCCGGTGAAAGTCGCTTCGAATCGGACTGACTGGCGGCGACGTCGGCGGTCGGCGGGCTGTATTCCCTACCGGGAGAAGGAGATCGAGCGTCCACGTTAATGTCGTTTTCCCATAGAAACCCGTGCCCCCTGCGCACCATGCATTCAACCCTCCCGCTCCCTGCTCCATTCCTTTAGATGAGGAGCGCGCGACTCTCGTACGAAAAGTGCCTTCGCCGCGGTTTTCGCAGAACACGAGGCGCTCTCGATCAACGAACTTCCGACTCTCAAAGAACTCTAATTCTTGTTTTCCTAATTCCCGTGTGTATTACGCTTCTACCTCCCGCGCGATTCCGACATTTCGTTGAAAGTTGAAGTTCGAAAAAAAAAGATTTTGCTGAAATATCTAAACATTTAAGTATCACTGAGAAAAATGTCTGGTTGAAAATAGACAACTAGAAAATTGTGATTTTATCAATCAGAATTCCGACGTTATCATAACTATAAGAATTTAATAGATTTAACTAGACAATTCTGATTCGTCCAATTTCAATTAATCCAACTAAACATTCTTTTCAAAGATACAGATCTGAAAATAATTTTCTTGGATGATCAAAATAATTATATAGGAAATTCAAGCATGATGATGCTGCTCATTATAAATGTCAAAAAAGTTTTGACATTCTAATAACTAGCTTTCTACATAATTATTTTAATATTCCAACAAAATTTATTCTCTGCAAATTTCTAACTAAATTGTGTTAGATACTTCATCCAGACCGTTCTTTCTGTAAATACTTTTCGAAAAGTACTCGATATAATTAACATTTCGCAATGTTTGATATTATATTTTACGTTCTAAAAATAATTAAAAATTCGGTTTCGTTATTAGTAAATTAATTTTCGTGTTTTAGATATATTTTATCAGACTTTTGTATACTTTAAATACATTTTTTGACAAAAAAGTTAGGTCTATACATTGGAATAGTTTTCTCGATAACGATGATAGATACGGCTTCGACGCGTAAAACTTTTCTTATAAATCTTGTCAAGAGTGGAAATAATATTCTGGTATTATACCGTATCTGTTGTTTTCCAGATAACAATAGTTTGTCTAGATCTCTGTAGTGCGTAACTTTTTTTATCAATTTAAAAATATGTAAAAAATTTTTGTTTTTTTTTTAATGTAAAAAGGTTTTTATTTGGTTTTCAGAAATAATTAGATTAAATAACATATATTTTCCAATTAATACATCTCTTTACTCTCTAAGAAAGATCTGATTCCAAATTAACTATTAAGGATTATTTAATTTTCGTAAAATTAAGGTAAATATTTAAAATGTGGAATATATCATACACGCGGACTAATACGGAACAATTAATAATAATGGTTTAGTAGCACTCACCACGCGGCATGCCGCACGGTGCCGGCGTTCTGGCATTATCTAGGAAGTCCAGATCGTAGTGCCTGGCTGGCGGGAATGTCAGAGCCACGTGAGCGTGAGCGGTTCGCCAGAACGTCATCGTTATTAATGTCATCAGCAGCGTCAGGAACGACGCGAGGAGCGTCGAGCGTTCCGTTCTGAGCGACATCCTTCCGTGGAAGCTTGTTTTCGCGAGGGAAAATAGTCTCTGGCAAAAAAATGACACACCCTTCACGTTTCCACGTCTTCTGCCAATGATTTTTTCTCACACACTGCTGAGATCCACCTGCTACTGCTATTGCTACTTCTGAGTCCTTCCGCCCTGCCCGGCATGAGCGAGTCCAGTCGCTCCTGCTTACTTCGGTAAGGCCGATCTGAAAGTCGAACGATGAACTTTGTTATTTACAATTGATCCTCGATCTCAATTACCGATCGGAGTAACAGTCGTATTTTCTCAGGATCCGTATCCCTATATAAGAAGCGTATTCAGTGCGATAAATATTATTATCCAATTCTCGTTTGTATTACATTTGGAGTTAAACTTACGATAATTAAAACATTATACGGAAACAGAGAATTAAACATGTCTAAATTTACCTTTCATATTTTTCAAATATTTACCTTTCATATTTCTTAGATCCAAAGTTTTCTCTGAAATAAATTTGAAGTTTTTTTAAGATTTTCTAAGGTAAATTTTCTCAATAGTTAACTAGAAGCAGATATAAAAATAATTTTGTTTGGACCAAAATAATTATGTAGGATACTCAAACTGATTACTAGAATGTTAAAACTTATCATCAATACTTAATAGCCATTATACCATGTGCTTTTTGTTTTCTGTTTCTTGCTGTTTGTCTCTTGCCTTTTGGTCAAAAAGGCAAGAGACAAACAGCAAGAAACAGGAAACAAGGAGCACATTGTAAAATGGCTATAAGCGTTCGATATGATTATTTTAATCGTCCAACAAATTATTTTTAGATCTGTATTTATAATTTTTAGCAAAACCATTTTTTCTGTGCAAGAATTGAAAAGCATAAACAAAAAAAGAAGTTTAAGTTCATAATTTTATAAAATTTATTTTGTCTCAAACATGCATAACCTACACTACCGGTGAAAAGTTTAAGTTCACCTCTCGAAAGTACACAAACTCGAAGAAAAAATCGATAAAATTGAGGGAATTCTGGATAAAACACGATATCATTATATTTTACAACGTCATGCCTTTCCATTTGGAAAGAGAATAGTAGGTCGTGGTTTTATTTTCCAGCAAGACAACGATCCTAAGCACACGTCAAAATTGTGTAAGAAGTACATCGCGAAAAAAGAAAAGCAAAAAGAGTTGAAATATATAAACTGGCCCCCTCAGTCACCTGACCAATTGAGTTACTATGGGATGAGTTAGACAGGAATGTGCGAAAAATACGACCAACTAATAAAAATAAATTGTGGGAGTTTCTGCAAGTGTGTTGGACTCAAATTTCAACTACTACTTTACAAAAATTAATAGAAAGGATGCCTAACGTATGTGCTGCTGTTTTGAAGTCTAAAGGAGGATATTTTGAAGAATCGAAAATCAACAAAAAAGTATAAAATTAAGTTTCGCTTTTACTTTGCATTGTACAACATTACTTTTTTCCTTTAAATAAAGTTATTGAGCCAAATTTATTGAAAAACTTGTGTTATTTATATATTTTTTATCAATCTGAACTTAAACTTTTGACCGGTAGTATATTCTATTTGCAGATCATCGATCACGTAATCTCTTCTCTCAAAAGTGAGAAGGTAAACAGTGAAAGTTTCGCCTGTCAAAGAATGATAAGGAATAAAAATCTTCACATGGATTTGCCGAAATCGTGCTGGAGTAATATTTTTTCAGTGCGCGAACACGTAAGAATTGAATGGAAGAGAGATTTATTCGAAAAATACGAAAAGGTGAAAAGTGAAAAGTGGAAACGTTCACGTGTAGATTGCACGATTGACTGCCTGCCCGGTCGCATGTTAATTCATCCGTTCGCGAAGACGCGTGGGAAATAGCTCATGTGAAGATAGATACGCTTATACGAAGAATCGGCAGAAAGAAGACGCATGAGTGCCGTAACCTTGCCGTCATACTGAGTTTTGTTCGCAATAATGCAACACTAGTTTAGTTTGTAATATTAACTTGATTTTATATTACATTAAATTAAAATTTCATGCGTCACGTTTTATTTCGAAAAAAATAGACAAAAAAGATTTTTTAAGCATTTTTGCCAAGTGTTGGATATAAATAAAAAAATAAATTTCGAATTCGTAAATATTCAAAAATCCATAGACGTATCTGTGAAACTGTTACTATATATCTACGGTTTAAAAAATAGTGAGATAGCTCGAATTATATCGCTTTCTCTCGCCCTATCTTTCTATCTCAGTGTAGATAAAAAAGAAACAGATTTAGTAATAGTGAAATTTCCATACTTTATCAAGATGCCACTAGACAGAAACGCACCTACGTAAATACATTCACAAACACGCCTGCCAGTTCTTCGGTAGCTTTCGCCATGTTAGGCGCTTGTTTCTTTGCACAACTCCGATGTCCGTTAATCGGTGATGATGTACGTCGGCATGCCAGGCACGAGAACGTAATAATTGCAAAATAAACACGTAACGAGTGGATCAGAAGAAGAGCCTGACGTATGCGACGGAGGCAAGTACAAAAGGAGAAGGAGAAGCAACAGCGTACTTTTCCTCGACCCGTTATCGATCTTCGCGATCGTACTTTGCCAGCTGAGATCTTGCAGATCGTATAATTCGAAGGATACCCGCGTCTCTTACATGAACGTCCTCCACCACTACCATCATCTCCTCCTCCGCTTCCGTTGCCGAGGCAGAAGAACGTGTATAGAAAGAGTTCCGAGAGGGTCGCCAGAACAAACGAAAGAAGAAAGAAAGAGGTTGAACGTGTTTAATGTTTGTGCGTAGTCGAATACTAAAAATTATTAAACAATATTAAACTAAATATCTTATAGAACCATACATGTGAGTACACAATCAATAGGAGATAAATACATTTTAACAGTCTAAAGCTGGATCTTAAGTGCTCTCTCTCTCTCAATTCTATATGAATTTATATACTACGTATGTGTAGTCCTTTAAACTGCGCGTCGAAATGATTTTTCGGTCTTGAAACGCTCCACTGAACTACAGCAGTAACATATACAGGGTGAGGAAAAAGTATCGGGACACCTAAATAACTTCTGAACGGTTCGAGATAGAGGCACGGTTGCCAGGTCTCCAGATTTCGACTGGAGACTCCAGTTTTCGGGACCAATTTCCAGTTCTCCAGCAGACGGGAAAGATCTCCAGTTTTTCGCTCGCGGGTGGTATCTATTATTTTTACTATCCATGTAATATTTAAATTACGTGGAGAGTAATAAGAAAGTCTGTGATTATGTTTGCAGTTTATGTTATTTTACGAATAATAAAAAAGTTTGTAATTGTGTTCGCACTTTATGTAATCTTGTAATAATAATAAAAAGGTCTCTGTGATTGTGTTGACACTTTATGTTGGTCAAATATTAATAACAAAAAGAAAGTCTGTAACAGTGATCGCAAAACATGAATTAAAACCTGCGCCTTGAATTTTATTCATATTTTTATATTTTTAATGTCCTTTTACAAATTCTTCATTCATTTCATTCAAAATCGCGTCTAATGAGCATAATTTTATTAATATTGGAGGTAAGATAGCTAAACTAAATAATTATCCGACACCGTATTGACTGGTCAAAGGTATACTATCAGTTACTAGTTAAAGGTACAACGCTTGCTCACTTTCTATTTGTTACTTTTATAAATTATAGGTTAAGATTAACAGTATTAAATTTTAAATTAATAATTTTTTCTGAATATCTATTTAACATTTTAGGCAATTCCAACATAAGCAGAATATATATACAACATTTTATGAGATCAAAAAGCGTCTTGAAATTACTTCATTCGAACGCTTGAAAACAATAATGATTTTTCCTAGGAGTATAATTCTCTTTATTATTATAATTATAAGTTATAAAACACCTCTGGTACTCTTACTACGAATTACATATTTTTACTTTTACAAATATCCAATAAATTTTTTATAAATTCAAATAGTTGAAGGTACAACCGGTCAAAGGAACACCATGTTCCCCTATATTTCAATTACTTAATCGAAAAGAGTTGAAGAGATAACAGCGTAAAATGAAAAAATTTAATTAAAGTAAAATAATGTTTAATTGAAGAACTAATGTCTCCTTTTTTTCAGCATTTAGCTCCGTTCATTTGTATCACTGTGAGTCACTTCACAGAACTAATGAAAAATTGATCCGGGGAAATTTTTTTGAGTACGGAGGAATTTATATTTTCGCGATAATACACACATACGCACACAAGAATTAGACACAATTTCGCAACGCAAATTCCGGCTCGATTTATTTCTTGTAGCTAAAACATACTTTCTATTGCATACGTTATTCGCTGCGCATGGCGCGCTCATGAGTCATCGAAGTTGAGATACCACCGTCGGAAGAACCGTACGTCCGGATCGGTGGCGAACAATGAGTGCGCAGCAGCCACCAGCCGGCAATTATCTCATCGTTAACTCCTCTTTCACGAGTCGCGGACGTGAGAAGCCACCACCTTCACGGGAACCGAAGTCCCCAGGAAAGCTGTTCGATAACATTTGAACATTAAGTACTTAAAATCTAGCTTGACCGTTAAAGGCTTTTATTCCCTATTTTTATTTCACATTTACGGTCTTAAGAAATTTTTTATTTAATATTGTTTATAATATTTTAATTGTTTATGATATTTTATATATTTCTATAGCATTCGAAGAATATCTCTGTAGCACATGACGGCATATTCGTGTATGAAAAAGAGGCGACAAACGCGACATATGTGAGGAAACTCTTTCTTGTCAAGTCCTATCACGCGAGTGTAGTCAAACGGCGTGAAAATATCGTGGATTGGAACCACCTGCGCGTTGCATAATTCGCGACTAGAATAGAAGCGTGAAGACACGATGCATCGAGGACGATCTTCCCATCGCTATGACACATCGAGCGATGTCGATGACGATGAAAGGTTTTATTCAGGCATTGGATTTCCACGTGGGAAGCAACGCGGGAGGAATAAATATGCGTACAACGTGGTGTATTGTTCCTCAAACTGCAGGCAGTAAAGATGTACCACAGCAGGCTAATTGGTAGAAAGGAAAAGGCTTGTCTGCGTAATGGATAATTAAGAATTTCGCAGCGAGTTAAATCTGAAGTGAATTTCTGCTAAAAGAAACGAGAAAGCATCTGAAAGATCCTTACACTGAGAAAAAAAAAGTGGTTGCACTTACTATAATTAAAATACAAAGAAAGTTGTAAAGAATTCTTGATAATGTAAAAATTACATTTTTATATTTTTTTTAGTCGCTGTCGCTCGCGTACACAGTAATGAGTCTTTCTGGCGTGATTTTTTATTACTTTCCAACTTTCATTTTCTTGGAATTGATTAACATTCTAATGTTAGATTTTCTCATTTGTATCTTGAAAAAATACTAGCTAAATCTAAAAGTGACTCACTGTGTCTGATACTGACTGGCCAACATATCAAGAATCGGTTTTTGAATTATTAATAGTAATGTTCGCGACATGGTGCTTTGTGATCACGGTGAGCGTCCTTATTTTCGGGATAATTAATTATATAATCTTAAGGTTTTTTGATAAATTAGTGTGTGTGTGTGTGTGTGTGTGTGTGTGTGTGTGTTTTCCATATTCTCTATTTCGATGTTTCCAATATTTCCTTTCTTTTTTCTTTTCTTTTTCTTTCATTCTTATTTGGGTTTAATTTCTGGCATTTAAATTCTCGATGTAGAGGAGCTCACCATGACAAGATAACTTTTATTCACAGTTTACATATGTTAGTTTGTGTTGTCTCTGAAGAAGGCTCAAAAGTGAGCCGAAACATGTAAGCGCGTTTAGTAGAATAAAGAAGTTTTACGCTTTATGGGTGTATTATTTGCGCGACGTCTTCTGCACCTGATTCCTATTGCCCTTATTCTTTCTAATTTCTTTTGATTTATAAGGAGTCTTTATTAGTTTTATTTGTTATACGGATTATTTTTTAATATAATTTAATGCTTTATCTGCAATTTGACTCTTTTCCGATACAAGCGAAGGTGTGAAACATCTGTTTTTTAATGTATTTTGTGTCTCTAAATTTCGAATCAAACTGTATTCTACACGATGCTATATGATGGGACATTAATTTCAGAAAAAATTTAAGTTAAGCATAGGGGTTTTGGAGATACGGGGATCAAATATAAATTGGACCTTATTAATTCTCGATATCTTCAAAATTATGCTCAACTTAAATTTTTCTAAGATTAATGTCCCATTGTATAACATCAACTCGAGAGAGCCACAAAATAGATTCTCTTTCACTCTCAAATTTCACCCTCATTTTTTCTGAAATTTCAATATTTATTAAACATTTGAGTTAAAAAAACTATTTGGTAATGTAATAGATATGTTAAAAAGTGTAACCATAAATCTTTTCACATTTTTGAAAGCCTAAAACAATAAAAAAAACTTGGGCTGGACAAAAAAACCCAGATTGCAAACGGAGAGAATAAAAATGTGATTGCAGACGCAGAGTAAATTTATAGTCATTTTTTAAGCTAATTATATATTTTTTACAGAGCTATAAATATAATTATTATTATTAACTTTATAGCAGTAACTAGAAAAATAGAGCTTATAACCATAATTATTTTAGCATGCAATTACAGTCTCACCATTACTGAACACTTTTCTTTCACAATCAGTATAATTAAAAGAAAATTAATCTAAAATGTTTTTTATGGATATTTAATTACCAGGAAGAAAATTATCAACATAAAAACTAAGTGATTATAATCGAACTTTAGGTTAGGCTTCTTATTAAAATCGCAGGAGAAGAACAAAAATTTAAAACACGTCAGAGAGAAGCTCGAGGCCGGAGAGTTTGAGAATTCTTCGCATAGACAGCTAGGGCAGTTCCCTCCTTCGCTACGGAAAGCGAGCACGGATACCAGAACATTCCGATGAAGTTCATTCCCTCCGATGACTTTGCTCGCGAGAAGCAAGCACATAAAAATAACAGCTATTATGGAATCGTCCAGAGCGGAACGACAGCACGCAAGAACTCGACTTATTACCGATTTCGCGTGCCAGAAAATGAACGGGTCATTCGACAGGAGCTGTCAACGCGAAGCGGCGAGGTAGATGCGTACGAGGAAGATAATTAATGGACGAAGTACCGATGAGAGGATAAGCTCTACAGGGAGAAAGCACGAAGATAAAACATGGCTGCCGTTCCTCTTGCTCGGCTGTATCTTGTGCCATGCGCTTTTATTAATGCAAGTCATTATTTATTGTCGAGATCTGTATGAAGATCCATTACCCCGAAGTTACGACAAGGCTAATCGATAGAGACAATGAAAAATTGATTTTCTTTCAGCACCCGATTTTATATTACAAGAAAGAATATAAGATATTAAAAGTTGATTTAGGAACTCTATAATTCCTGTCTGAGTGGAAAATAATTTCGAATAATTTAAAACTAATGCACAAAAACATTTCGCAACGTATTTGACTAATGTACAAATTAGATTAGGTCACCAAAAATTCTTTCTAGATATGTAGTTATATAAGTATAGATATTACAAAAAAAGGATGAAAGACTCAAAGTCTCAAGGACTCGATTCATTTTGATGGGTCTCGACTAGTGATTCAATATTTGACCTCCACATAACTTCTCCACATAACAATCTTCATCTCGTTGAATCAGTTTTCTGGGAATTCGATCGACTAAAAGAAAAATCACGAAACAAATAAAAATATATAATACTTTCAGAAGAAAAGTTAATACAATATAAGTAAAATAATTATTATATAAAATTATTCAGAACAAAAGAGAAACAAATCGTGTATTTTTAAATTAATTATTTACGGCAGTATTAAACATAAGTTAACTAATATATGTGTACCATATATATGGTACATTAATCACAAATTGAGACTGATCCGTCGCTGTTCATCTCGAAGGTGACTTCCAACCATGGGAAGAAGCTACCGATCGTTCTCATTGATACATCGGTCCACATGCACGAGAAACGGTGTAAACGAGCGGGCGAGCGGCGCCAGGAGATAGCTCGGGAGCGAGAAGAAGAAGTAGGAGATTAAGACCGCAACGTACGTGGAACGGTTCTCCTTCGTTACGTCCTGGAAAGCTACCTGGCATTCCAGCAAACGCGATGCCGTTGATCTCGTTGATTTCCCGTTTCCATTGACGCATTCAGCGCCGGTGCTGAGAAATTCGTGAGGACTCACTCTGACGGAAGTCGATGCGACGCCGGAAGTAGCGACTGCTCTTCGTTCTAATCATCGGTACCATCGCAAATTTGTCTACTTCGTAGATAAATGACACTGGATACGCGATACTTAGTTCGTCCTTGGGACTTTTTCGCATGAGTTCTAACGAGTTTCTTCCGGGAAAGTATAGAAATTAATAGTCAAAGAGTCTTATGCTAAATTAATAAATCTCTTCGTTCACGATTACATCTTTCGTGTATAAAATTAGCAATATTATGAACTTTTTAAATTTGTCTACAACATTATCTAATAATTATTTAATAATTACGTTCTAAAAAATGTGGATTCTATACATTGATATAAACCACCAATATGGTGTGAATTTTCACTATGGGTTTTAAATCCATATCATGATGATATTGATATAAATATTAAAGATTTTAAAAAATCCACATTATGATAATATTAACCAACATGGTGAGAATTATATAAACACCGCATCATATTAAATCCACACTCATATATTTTACAGTTATATTTCTTATAGCATTTTTCACTGATAGAGCTGGTGCGCACTCAATGCACTTTAAAGCCGTTGTACACAAATCGACGTAAAGATATACGTTGAATAAAAATATAGAAACGAATTAAATCGCGAAATCCTCAATACATTTTATCGTGCTATTTGATAAAATATACATTATGTATTTTATTAATTGAGGTATCTCACTTTTACATTCAGATTAGATTAGTATACAACAGCTTTAAAGTGCACTGAGTGCGCACCAGTTCTGCCAGTGAAAAACGCAATTAGAGTGTATTTAATAATCCTCTTTACTGTATTTATTTGTTTTTATATAAACTGAAATCCGGAGAAAGTACTGTTTTGAAGAAAAAAGAAAAAAATAGCGATAGTGAATTCTAACAGACTTTGCGACGCCGCGCCAATTACCGACTCGATGTCGAATCATACGAGGACGTTATTCGAGCGGCCTTGGCCGATCGGGCGTTCCTACCGATCGTGCTCGTTTGCACTCCGCGGTCTTGCTTCTCCTACCTACATACCTCTGGACCGGCCGGTGGTCGCGATGTTATCTCGCGTATCGCGAGGGGGGAGGTGTATGCAGCGCGAGGTCGGGCGGGGGCCGCGAGACGTTTATGGAGAACGCCGCTGCAGAGGCGATGTATGTATTATGAAAAGCGAGCTCTGGCATTCCATAGTGAGCGTCGTCGAACTCATTAACATCCCGTGCTCGTTGGCGGCGCGGCATGGCACGGCACGGCGTCCCGTTTTCCCTCGAAATAAACAAATCCGTTGGCGTTACGACACCGGAGCTGAATAGAAACGATAACGTTTCTACGTGACGTCCGGCGTAAATCCGGCGCGGAGTTCCTTGGCGAGGAAAAAACGGGAATTAAAGTGCAACCCATCTGATCGGTTTCATATACGGTACTATCATGATTACTTTCGGTACGGGAAAAACGATTTTCCTAAATTATCTAAAAATTTAGCTAGATACAGATCTGAAAGTAATTTTGTTGAATAAATTTGTTGAGTAAAATAATTATTTATGCTTGAACGTTGATGACTCTGCTAGAAAAAGTTTTGACATTCTAACAATATGTATAATTTAAGCGTCCTACATAATTATTTTAATGGTCTAAACAAAATTATTTTCAAATGTATATTTAATTAAATTTTTAGATATTTGAGCAAAACCGTTCTTTCTACACATAATTAATAAATTAAGCTGTACACTGTAATCGACAATTTTACATAAGTAGATAAATATTACGAGGACTTATGAGGCGGACGGCTCAATTTTCTCCTTAGTTTAACAGCACGTTTTCTCATCTGATATATAATTATTTATGAACAATAGACACGTTCTCATATTTATACAATACAAACTGTTCAAGGATCAGCGCATTTATTAATTTTAAATGCGTCTATAATTTTTTCATAAACTTTCATTTCTTCTAAATATATAAATATAAATTTGATTCCAAATAGAATTTATATGTATATAAAATACACATTTTTTATGTATAAAATATATTCTTTATATTATTTTATATATTATCCGAGCTTCAATTTTAACATCTTCAAGTAAGTCTTCTCGACGTAATATTAGAGGGATAACGTAAACTCGCGGAGTAGTTTCTACCCTTAAACTTTAGCAACAAAAGGCAAGGGATTTGCGAAGATTTCTTGCTAAAGAATCACGGGAGCGATACTCAACTTCTACGGTTACGTCATATTCAACGGTTAATTAACGTCAGTTTATTTCTCATGGAGAACGTAACCAGCCACCATGCGGATGACGTCGACCTCGTCGGGTCGATGTTATCACACGCCGTACGTATTTTCATTCAGTACCGATCTTCATGGTTATTCATCGGCAGTACGTAACTTTAGAAGCGTCCGAAGTGTCGAAGACTTTAGATAAGCTTAAGCTCAAGTTACCTGGCTCTGACTTTCGATTTCTCTTCGTTCTCCGTTTCTTCCTTTTATCTTCCTTTCTATCTGCGCGATTGGAGGATCCTATCCAAGGCGTTTCTGTGTCGACGTCATCGTCAAGAAAGAATAAACCCTGGGAACAAGCACCGCCTGAAAAGGGTTCAGATCGCACTAGGAAACCCGGGGGAGTTTTCTCAGCGCGCGGCCATTTTGGTAGCGGCCGACCGGATGTTCGAGCGTCCGCGGGAGGCGAGAAATCGCGAGGATCGAGACAGGCAGGACCACTTATTCGCGAGATGATACCATCGGCCACCGCGACACCGCGGAACCGCGTAGACGACTGACGGTGACTCGCTTCTGCTACGCGAGCGAGCGAGCGAGCGGGCGTCCGGGCGAGCGAACGCCGCGAGCGAAAACTCACTTTGCACTCGCCTCCACTACCACTTTTGCCTCCCACCTCTGCGAAGCCGAGGACTCGCTCGCCCGCTTTCTTACCTGACTGCCTTACCTCTTGGCCCCTCTGCTCTCCGCTGCGCCAGCTAGAGCTCGCTCGCTCGCTCGCCCGAATACTTGCCTTCCTCTCGAACGAGCGAGCAAGCTCGATACGAAGAATTGTGAGATGAATTACGCTGGGGAGTAGACGGAGAGGCACTCCGGACCTTTACTACGTGCCGTAGTAAATTCGATATCTGTGCTGCGCAGAAGAGCGGTCGTACGGCGTTCGGTAAGCCAAAACTGGAATCTCCCGTTCGGAGTCTGAATTTTTCAATCACGCGCTTGATGCAATAACAGACCGTATGGATTGAAAGAATTAATGCTCTAAGTGCAATGCGGGAATGCAAATTATACAGAAAGAATAATTTTACTGAAGTACCTAAAAATTTAGCTATTTTGACAGATTTGAAAATAATTTCTTTGGTCCATCAAAATAATTATGTGGAACGCTTAAGCGTTGATGACAATGGCTGCGTTTAACAGAAAAAGCAGCTTTGCAAATGTTATAAGATTCTTTAATATAATTGGATCTTGTTCTTAATTCTTCATTGGATCTAAATATATAAATCAATTACATTAAAGAATTTTACAACAGATGTAAAGTTTTATTCTGCTGAACATAGCCAACTGGAAACAAATTCAAAAGACGAAAATTGAATGAAATGTGCTAAGTTTTTTAAAATATGGAAAGCGAAGTTACAAAGATAGGAATCGGTGGTCTAAATCAAGTGATATGAATTAAACGTCAATAAATATATAATCTTACAACATACGACTATGTTCCGAAGGAATTTCTATTGCGCGATATGCAATTTTAAATACAACAGGTGTTGTAAGATAACATAGCGCAACCGGTGCAGCGACAACATCGCGACAGTTGATTTTAATATATCTCAGAAATACTAGACCCGAATGAATCATAAATGAACGGTAAACGGATCAGCCGGTTTTCGTAACTTCGTATCATACTATAATAAAAAATAATTAGCACAACATACGTAATAAGCTTCTCGCGCTGCATAAACATAGGAAAATAAACGTGTTCTATTTATATTTATTTTCTATTGCTATGACTTAATCCTGCACTATTTTATTTTTATATTAGATTTAATTATCTTAACTTAATGTTTTCTTCCATCTTATATATTTTTGTATTCGATATGCATCCAAATTGTGGTCAAAACATCTGCGTTTTACTTATGTAATTTACTGCAAATGAATTTAATATTTTAATAATATTTCGGTATCCGCGTTGACTCTAATTGTCTTAATATAATAATTTTTCTTTATTTATTTGTTTTTATTTTTTTATAGTTAAAGCCTCTACTATTTTATTACCGTTTATATTTATTGTATTATATTAAAATGTGTGATTTGAGAGAATTTATGAGGAGAATGCGGCCATTCCATTTACAAGCTGCACCCTCGTTTCAACGAGACGTGAAGATATTTACGCGAATGTGGAAACTGTATATACTATATCATTTCCGCAAACCCGAATTACCTTGAAACGTCACGTCGCGTAAATAAAAATGACAGCGTTACATAATTCTCAGGAGAGCCGCGTCTCAGATGCAAGCGTCTTGCTGGTGAATCGCGCCAGCGAATTGCATTCACACGCGGCTATCCATGAAATTTTACCAGGCTTCGACTCGATCGATCCTCCGTGATCGGAATTTCAATCGAATTGCAGGTCGTCGCATTCGGCATTAGGCAACTACGCTAAATCGACGAAAAAATTTCGCAGGGTCAACATGTTTCCTAAAAAAAAAAAACGATCCGAATATATTTCGGATCTTCGCTTCTTTTTCCTTTCCAGGTCTGATCGATTGCATGTTTCAATTCATTTAGCGTTTTCTCTCTGGGTAGAAAGGAACGAATTTTTCAATGGCTTTCATTTAAAATTGCTATGATCATCATCTATCCATTTGAAAAATGTATTTTTTAAATCTGAGAATAATTATTTGAAATGTTTTTTACACTCCAGCGGTAAAAAGTGTGAATTATTGTAAAATATTGTTTTGTATGTATTCTTTAACATTTTCTTTCTTTTTCAATTATTATTCTTTACAAGTTCTTTTTGAATAAAAAAAAGTCTTTATTAAAAAGTTCTAAAATATAAAATATAAAAATATAAAATATATAAAACACAGTTTTACCTATAAAGTTTGTATTTGAAACTGTCAGCTCATGTCAATACAAGCTTGACATTGATGTAATTTCGAATTTATTATTTTTTCCGAGAATAGACTGTTAAAGATTTTTTTCTTAATCTACATGGAAAGAACGATTTTGTTAACGTATCTAACGATTTTGCTGAAATATTTAAAAATTTAACTAGATATACACACAGATGTAAAAATAATTTTGTTGGGTCAACAAAATATTATAACTATATAGAACATTCAAATTGATTGTTAGGATGTCAACTCATCATGCTTGAGACTTTATGTAATTATTTTCATAAATCAACAAATTATTTTCAGATTTTGTATGTAGCTAAATTTTTAGATACTTCAATAATCTTTTTTTCCGTGTATTTTGTAACTTTTAACGACAATATTACTATCATTATAACATCGTTGCTCAAATTTTATATATGATAAAAACTGCGCAACTACAATGTGACGATACCACTAACACTGTCATTAAGAATAGGGACCTTAAAAGAATCCCAGTACTTGCCGATAAGCAGTCTTGTCTTAAAAATTTAAAAAGACAAAATATTTTTTTATCTCTCTAAAAAAGGAATTCTCTGCAGAGCAACAGTTTTTCGAATTCTTTACGAGCAGTTACTTAAAATCATAGTATAATTATAAATTTTAAATCAGTATAAGTTCGTAGTTATAATAGTAGTGAAGATTGTAAATAAATTTCTTTTTTTTAATAGTAACTCGCGAATATATTACATTGCATTGCATAGTCGGTATGTATTCGAGAAGTGGTCCACGCGGCCTTCGTGGCATCGATTGTCGATCGATCGGAACGCAAAACGAGTATCAACGTGTCTGGTGACGTCGAATCGCCAAACCTGGATTCTCGAGATGCTTCACCATCTTCGTCCTTCCGCATCTTTTTTAAACGGCCGCGAGATTGGCGAGACACCGGAGCATAACCCCAATACGATCGGTGGGGACCGCGCTCATCCGTTAGCGGTACTCCAGTCCCAATATCGTTATCCAATTAGACGGGCTATCAGGCCGGAGCACACAGGTGCACGCAGGTGCGCCCGCTTGAAATTTCCCGTACGACGTCGCTCCTTACCGGTGCTGCGCGGCGACGCGGGAGATCGGAATGGAAAGTGGTAGGCACGTAGAGGGACGAGAAACGTAGTTATGCGTGATCTCGCTCGCACCGATCGCCGTGATATCGGCCCGTACGCAATCCCATTTTTACATACCTTCCAAACAGAATAACATGGAGAAGGAATGATTTTATTGAAGCATCTACATAAAACTTTAGCTACATACAGCTTTGAAAATAATATTAATTATATAGGAATGTTAAGCATAACGAGCAATACTGCAAAAAGTCTAACACTCAGCTTGATCGTTCTACATAATTATTTTGATAGTCTAACCAAATTATTTTCAGATCTGTATCTAACTATATTTTTAGATGTTTTAGCAAAACGTACCATCCTTTCCGTGAACAAGTCACATTAACTTTAATTTTAAATTAAATCGTAACTGATCATTATTTTGACGTTAAAATGAATCGAAAAGTGATTTTTAATAATCATTTTAAAGCCATTTTAATGTCACGATGACTTTATGTTCTGCTTGGGCTCTTCAAGAATCGCGCATTCTTCGACCGTTTTTGCAGTCAAGAGAAAATCGAAGGAACTTGCGAAGAAAGATGGCCACTTAAACATGTGTAAACTATTTTTTGCGTAACACGAATGAAAAAGTTATAACAATTTGTTCGACAGGTGCTGCTTCGAATAGAAAAATAAACGTAAGTCCTATTAGGTAGTTACGCAACGAGAGATGAAGGAAGCTGTACTGTATGACTTCTTCATCGAATTGAGCCTTTTTTGTTTCAATACTCGTTATGAAACAAGTTGTATAGGTGCTTTTATCTATTCAAGTATTCTCTGGATAATATAATGCGGGACGGGCATCATTATAAAAAGCATCAATACCGAGTGGCATCGATAGATATGGTAGATGTTCCCAGAAATTAATAGAGAATTTTTAAAATAGGAAAAATTGACCACCAAAATTGAATGAAATAACAAGTTCCTTTTGAAATAAATAATTATTTTAAATTGTAAAAAATATATACTATATATATATACATGAATATAGAGACTTGATTTTTGTGCAATATCATATATCATATTCTTATAAAAATCTAATACTGATCAATTTATTACTAAAAGACAAAAATTAATTACTTATTTAGAGTACTAAAAGCACTATTGTTTAGTATTAAAAGAACAACAATGCTTTTAATATTGAAAATAAGTAATTAATTATTGTTTTTCAGTTTTTGCTAGTATTAGATTTTTGTAAGGGCATGCACAGAAAAACCAGTTTCATTAAAGTATTTAAAAATTCAACTAGATACAGATCTGAAAATAATTTTATTGGTTCGTCAAAATAATTATGTAAGATGCTTAAGTATTGATAACAATATTGTAAAAAGTTTTAATATTCTAGCGACTAGTTTAAGCGTTTTATAATTATCTTGACGGTCCAAACAAAATTATGTTTAGATCTATATATGTATATCTAGCTAAATTTTTAGACACTTCAGCAAAACCGTTCTTTCCGTGTGTGATGAATAGAAGATTCTTATCCTTGATAATATAAATGTATTCAAAGCCGTCGTTAACAAGCGTTAGCTTCATACACGTCTCGAAAGAAAGTCCGAACATAATTTTTTGACAAACTGCAAACAGCTATTGATTGGATTCTATATTCTTTTTTGCATTCGACTCTACGGCATCACCGCTTGGAATTGTACAATAAAGAATCAAATAAATAATCCTGCACTTATAAACGGAGATATATTACAAGTTAACCAAATAGAGAAAGAAAACCTGTGCTATCCGTAAATAATACGTCCCTGAGGGAGAAGCGAAAGAGGAATTTCGCAATGCCTCATGATACGGTCACTTCGCAACACGTCGACGGCGACATATCGGTGAATGATGCGGCAGGTTGCGTTCTCGATCGACGTGAAATTTCGTCGGCGTGTTACGGCAAGACAGTGTTACGGATGCGAATGAGTGTGCGAGAAAGAAAAAGAGAGAAAGAAAAGCTCACTCGCTCGCTCGCTCGCTCATTCGACCTCCGAAGGCTTGCCTGTCGTCCCGCAGGCTAAGCGCGCACGAGCTTTCTCCCGTACGTGGCTCGGAATGCGGCCTCTCCCTCGGTCGGCCTCGAGGAGAAGTCACGGAGGCACGTCGTCCTTCCTATCCACCGCCGTTGCCCCGCTAGCGCGTTTCGCCGATCGATCGGCGCCCGTCTCGCTTGCTCGTCGGGATCGTAATGACCGCGCGCGTATTACGTGTCATCGATCAATCGCGAATACCGCGTGCAGGCAGGACGGCGCGGATCCGATATACGTGGTATGGCACATCCATCACACGAGTAACGAGTAGCATTGCGGTGAATGGACTACGGAGATTATAACAGCGGTTCTGTATTTTTACACTCGTGATCTCATGGATCGTGAGCCCGCAACAATGATACATCGAGATCTTTTTCCTTATCGAAGAGAACTCGTCTTCACGTTAGAGAGTGTGACCATTGCGTCGACCACATACCCATTTCAAGAATGTACATTGAGAGACAAAAATGGTTGTAATACCATAATTAACTATAATTTGTAGTCATTTTGGGACAAGAATATATTTATATTATTTTAATCATGCAAATACGCATGCTGCTTGAAAATCTTTAATTCTTTTTTTTAAACATATTTTTTTAGTCATTATTACCACATAAATAGTGTTTTAAGAAAATAATTATATTCATAATAATTACGATTGCATTTGCTGAATAATAATGTTTATCTTATTTACCATTTATGTCTTGCTATTTTACTATATTTAAAATTATTATAACTTATAGTAAAATATGTTCGTTCACGTTTGAGAGAACTATATATTATATTATATTGTATGTACATGGTTATTACTAACATTACAACAGTAATAACCATAAAAATGGAGCTCTTAATCGTAATTATTTTATCATGCGATTATATTACTAAACACTTTTCTCTCAGCATATTCCTTCAAGAAAAGATTATATGTATTCTTAGAACAGCAGCGTTGCTATCTAATCACTTAAGAGGATTCTAAAGTGAAGCCCGAATTCCTGGAGAACTGCACTGTAAAAAGAAATGTGTTTTCTTGTCCCCATTTTTTAAACACTTAAAGATGTTTTAGTTTTAAACTTTTTAAATATACATAATACTACGTGTTAAATAAACAAAACACTATGCGTTTTAAATCCAAACACGTAGTGTTTTGTTTACTTAAAAAGTTTAAAACTAAAACATCTTTAAGTGTTTAAAAAATGGGAATAAGATAATAAAACACATTTCTTTTTACAGTGCAGTTCTCCAGGAGTTCGAGCTTCACTTTAAGTGTTTAAAAAATGGAGTCAAGAATAAAACATTTTAATATCTTAAAATTAAACACTTCTTTTTTCAGGGTGCCCGGACGAGATCGCTGTTTTACCGACAAGTGCGACACATCGACATAAAAAAATAATTGTTATATAAAAATTATTGCGTTTAGTCGGTAAAGCAGACGACTTCAGGATCTGTTAAATCACTTTTTGTAGCCTACTTTACGGATCTGAATGACATTTTAATTAACCGTAATTGAAACAACTATTAATGTATAACATACATGTTAATGAAATATAAGTTTTTAGTAACTTAAAAATTAAGTGTATTAAACATACACTAATTAATACACTTATTAAAAATTAAGTGTGTTAATTTATTTCCATTAAACTGTTCATTAATGCTTTTTGCGTTTTTCCATATTCTTCTTCGTTCTTAATAAAACTCTCCGAAGAATCCAAATCTAAATGTTTCTCCCTGCAAAGGAATTCGGATAACGGCGCATAACAGTTATGCGACTCGATCCCGTTTCTTCGATAAATCGTAAAATCGTTTTGCCAAGATTAGGCACACCGCGCATTCTCTTTCGGGCGCATTAATTAGCGAACGGCTACCGCTCAGAAATCTCGTTTCGCGCGCACGCGATAGTTGCATAACCGTGGCTACGCACACACACGGCAATACTTACCAATTTTCGCAGCGTAAGAAAGGCGCGTCGAACTGCATTCCGCGCAGAGGTGGTACTTGCTAGCTCTTCCGGCGCCTTACCTCACAATCACACTATGCACTTTCTGTATTTAGTTGTGATGCATTTCGAAAAAACTCTCATGATTGCCAAAATTATATTATATTTATTAAATTATATTGCGCCGACTATGTACTTTTTATTTTTTTTTTGAACGCAGGTGTTTTTTTAACTGGACATGTACATTATGAACTGTCCAAGGGCCATATTCTCGAAAAATATTGCATATAACAATGTACTGTTAGTATACGCTGCGTACAACCTTGGCCAAAAATAATAGGCACTTATATTTTTTCATTAATCTAAAATTCTCTTATATTGTTTTCTACCGACATTATAATGAGTTTACGGGGTTTTTGAAACAAAGGATAAAGATAAGTCACAGCAAATGCCATAAATTAATTTTTGAACTATAAAACTGAATAATGGTTAATAAGATACTTAATATTATATGATATAATATTAAGAATATTAAGAATATAAAACCGAAAATTTTAAGCCCTCGAACGTATTATTTCGACTTCACAAATTTTGCCCAGACAGTTGTCCCGTGACGCGGAACGTTCCATATATATATGGGACAAGTGTCTGGGCAAAATTTGTGAAGTCGAAATAATACGTTCGAGGGCTTAAAATTTTCGGTTTTATATGGTTTAAGGAAAAACGTGGCATTTTTTAAAATTAAAAGCGGCTGCTCCAATATGGCGATTAGAATGAATAAAAAAACTTATGAAAATTATCGGAAACGTTTATTTCATTAATCAGGTGGTCCAAAATTCATTCGATTTCCATGAAAATCGATATTTTTGGGTTTTTTGGATCATTCGTGAACAATTCGTAGTCATATTTCCAAAATTCGAAATGACGGATCTAGTATAGCGACTATAATGAATGAAGAACTGACTGGAATTCTTAAATCATTAATCAAGTAGTCCAAAATTTATTCAATCCTAAAAATCGATATCTGAAAGTTTTTCGGGTCACTCATGAATAACCCGCAGTCAGATTTCCAAAATTTAAAATGGCGGATGTAATATGATGCGGAAGAAGAATTGACTGGAACGCTCAGATTCTTAATCATGTGATCCAAAATTGATTTTTTTTCTATGAAGATAGATAGTGAGGGTCTCCCAAGATGCATTTCGTCAAGATTCATAGATTGTGAACAAAAATTTATAATGAATTGGAAAATACATTCTCTATCCGTCATTTCGAAATTTGGAAATATGATTACGGATTGTTTATGAGTGATTCGAAAAATCCACAAATATCGATTTTCATAGAAATTGAATAAATTTTGGACCATCTGATCAATGAAATAAATATTTTCAATATTTTTTATAAGTTTTTTATTTATTCTAATCGCCATATTGAACCAGCCGCTTTGAATTTTCAAAAACGCCACGTTTTTCTTTAAACCACATATAAAAACGAAAATTTTAAGCCCTCAAACGTCTTATTTCGACTTCACAAATTTTGCCCAGACACTTGTCCCCCTTTGACGTGGAACGTTCCATATATATATTTTTTACGTTATTTTATTGTATAATAGAGATTTTTATGTCGTAATAATTAATGAATATTTAAATATATTCATATTTTATTTAATAGTTCCATAATATGTGCTCTATAATCCAATTTACGTTATAATTCCCTCCGCTATTCGCCATTATTACTTTATTCATTGTTTTTTATTACTTTTTAGCTATTTTTATCTTTTCTTATTTCTGTCCATATATAAAGTGTAAAGATTTATAGCTTATGAAGCAAGTCTATGTCATGATTAAATATGGGAATTAAATATCTGTAACAGAGATTGAGTACCTGTGGCTCCTTCTATGGATATTGGATCACAAAATAAAAAATCCTTGAAATCTTGCTACGTTGTATCAAAATTACGGTGTACACGAATACTTACATTCCGATCACCCATTAATCTCTCTTAATCAAGATCTATAGCCACTTATTCAAGATATGTAAATCTTAAGAGGACAGCTTCTTGTAGCATCGATCTTTGAAAATATCCATTAAAATACTGTTACTCAATTTGCAATCATAAAATATGTAGCATTAAATAATTCCATAGTTAACTATAATCTTATTTTGTTATTTAGTAAATTGTAATTTGTATGTATAATTAGAAATATCTTTCTCAATATTCTTAAAAAAAATTTAAAAACGCAGTTGTTACACAAAAAAAGAGACAAGTTTTTTCATCTTAAGAAGAATGGATAGGTAAAAGAAAAACAAGTAGTCATCTGTTCACAAACAAGACAAACCTGTTACGTCTTAATCAAAGACCTAACTTATCAGATCCTGTCGGACATTTCTATCGTTCAATGAGACTGACATAATTCAAAACGCCGATTAAGAAATATATCAATCACGCACGATCGTAAGTATACGTATGTTAATGACCATCTTTCGAAAGATTCCAAATCTAAAATTTTAGGACCTAATGGCTAGAATTTTGACGCGCTGTCAAATGTAATATCTCGCCAGGAGTGTATAATGTACTCGGATGAGAGAAAGCACGAGTACCTCCATGAGCTAGAACTAACACTGTGAATGATTCCCTAAGAGGGGCTACTACTTTCGCTCTTTCCGTCACTCGACCGTAATTTCAATTTTCGCTCTTGTCCCGCCGCTTTTACTTGAAGATTTCCATACCGCTCGCATCTAAATATGAAAGTGAATGATCGATTTGTTCAGCCAAATTGAGACCAAGTGCGCCGCATTCTTCCTCGTTTCTGGATTCGTGATGGAGAAACCGCAAATAATGCAGCGATTTCCGCAATTCGAATATAATTAAATTAGTTTCCCTTACATATTAGTTAAACAAAAATAAGAAAAAGAGAGCATTTTTATTAATAAAAAATTCAAGAGCTTAATATATATATTGCGTAATATTTTTGCTTGATAAAATAGAAGAAGAGTGAAACTAATTAATGTCATGCCTTGTATAATTTCAAAGAAGAATAATTATATATTTAATATTGTATCAGAAAACTTTCTACCGAGATAAGCTATATGATAAGCGTTTTGCATTGCAGTTTATCATTCACAACGATTATGCTGGCTAGAATTTTCACCGTTTAAGGAAATGATTCTTGACTAAAGCGATTATCGCATTATCGCACAGATAAACGATAAACAATCGAATACAGCTATGAGGATAATGCTGTATAATTAGAAGGTATACTTACGTTAAACAGCTTCAGTTCTGCACGCGAATAGCCAATTACAGGTAAAAAGTGAGCTATTGCAGCTACTCATAATAACAGCGCATACTATTGTACTTTGATTTCGCAACACAGGTAAAATGTCAATGAAAACAAAACACACGAGATTATTATCATTATCATCGTTATTATTATCAAATACATTAATAGGGTATTAAAAATAAAGGGACGCGACCGTTGGATCGTGGCGGTGCGCTGATCGCGTGCCCCGGAAGAGAGCTCACAATATTTACAGAAATGAAATGAGTATTATTTTCAAGTTGTCGTACACGTCCATATGCTTGGCGTGCATGTAAGACGTGCTGCGATGCTGCAGGCG
>NW_017256029.1:530271-547735 GCF_001594055.1 Mycetomoellerius zeteki
TTTGTAGGAACTCTTTCTCAGACGTCGTTTGTAGTTCTCCTAATTATCATTATGCTGGAGCGAGATCGAAACTCGTAGAGTACCGAAGGAGTTATCAAGATATGACGCATTTTTCGGTATCCCTCTGAGCTTGATTCGATGATGACGAAGAAGCGGGCGCGCGTTTTCGCGCGCACGCCACTGCGTCGTTTGGCACGTAAGAAATCCGGACGCCGCCGTAAGCTCGTCGTGGTGGTAGCGCGTAAGCCGCGGCCTCGTCCGAGCTGCTGGATGAGCTGCATGTCGAACAACAGCTTTCGACGTCGTCATCCTCGCCATCCATTCTTGACCTAGACGTGCCTGCCGTTCCTGCAAAGATATGTTTTGGTAAATGAGAACAGAACCCATTTAACAAGAATGGTAGATACTATACAGTTTTTAAATGATATTAATTTACGTCTCTTCGAAAAGTTGGAGGATTAATAAATCGGATTTTAGTAAGGCCATTTTATATATATTACGGATTTTTATACCAATGCTTTTTTGTTCAAAATTGATATTTGAGATGATCATGATTAACTGTGGATTTCGTTTTCAAAATCTTAATCATATTTTCTGAGCTTGCCCTAATTATGAGAATTATAAAACTGAGTTGACTCAATATTTGATCTTGAAATTTTTTCTCCTTATTCTATAACACATGTGGCTGCTAAGGCGAGTGTTAAAGCTTTAAATGGTTTTAATATTATTTATTAATAATACTAATTTTTACTCTTATAAGTCTTATTGAAACTAATGTTGTTTTGAGTTGATTTCTCGCTTGAAAAGTACGCTTTTCGGGTCGGTTTCAACTAAAGTTGAATCCTGAGGTCTCTGATTTCGCTGTTTTGGCATCAAGACTACGGAAATTTCAAATTTTTGTGGAATATTTACGTGTGCTCCCCGAAGAGGCATACGCTGGATCAAAAGATCCATCTTATCGCATGGTACTATGACCCTTATAAGTGGCTTGGAAAGCCATACAGGAGTGTAAAGAAGAAAAAAATCATCCATCAAAATATAAATCATCCACACATTTTTTTTAAGACAAGGATTTTACCCCAAGACGTGCTAGCGACCTCCTCGGGCTGCAGACTTCTTGATCGTGACACGTTCGTTCTCGACAGCGACGTGGGCGAAGGCGACGATGACGAATTCCGGTCGTTGGTTGGTGAGAGAGGGATGCGCGACGTCGCGCTGTGATCGTTGACATCTAGATCTCCCTGAAATCGCACACGTCTCGACGTCGGCGTCGGCGGATCCGTCTGGCTGGCTCCAATCCCGGGATTGGCCGGTGACGTCGCCGGCTCTTGCGACAGAACGCCGGCGGACGCCGCGCCGGCGGTCGATGTTGACATTGACGCTCCCGACGATGGTCGCGGAGGTGGCGGCAGTTCCGGCATACTCGATGCGTGGGTAGGTGTGCAATTCTGGATACATCTCAAAGGTTCTCGATCCCGCGCTTGCATCAGCCTGCAATACAATTGCGATTTATATATTAATGCATTTCTTGAAAAAAAATGTGAATGGAAGTGTAGGTTGAAAGTATAATATATATTGATCATACTTGCAAATTTCGATCATTATAAATTTCGATTATCACTGTTTAGATCTATAGGGTAAACAGAACAAATAGATTTTTAGATACCTCTCTATTTTTAGATTTTGGTGGTACTTTTACTTATTTTAGGTGTTTCGAAATTTTAACTCAAATGTTGCCTACTATATATTTATAGCTCATTGAAAATAAATCACAGTACTCAGATCACGCTGTTAATTCGAGTTTTCATATAGTAAAGTGACGTACCTTCCCAACTCACTGCAGTTTTCGTCAGGATTAGAGCCACGTTCCTGCAACAGTCTCTCAAGATTTCGCTCCAAAAGTACTCTGTCGAGACCACTGGGTCTGGAACCGCTGGAAGGAAGTCCTTCCGCGCCAAACTCGGGGCTCAGAGCGTTTTGGGTACTCTGGGTGGGCGTCGTTGCCAAGGAAGCGGAAATTTGTTGATGTCTTCTGGTCATTCGAGGCGAATTCCTAGGAGATCCGAGGGTATGCCTCGAACCTGGAGGAAGCGGAGGTGGAGGCGGTGGAGGTGGACTCGACGAACCCTCGCTCGTAGCCATCGTTTGCCTCCTACCACTCCTAGAAAATAAAAATATATTAGATTTTATCATGTAATTTGTTAAAACAAAAACAATAAATATAAAAGTGATGATATTTAATATAATTAAAAATATAATTTCGACTGCTGTATTTCGTAAAGAGATATCTAATTATAATAACCTATTTCTTGATATTCTATCTTCTTCACATTTTAATTAATTAAAACATATTATATATCAGAGATAAAAATTATTAAAATTTTTATCTCGTCAAACAATTATGTTGCAGTGTGCTACTAATTACTTCTCATTTTGAATTTAAATTATATCTACATTTACAGCATGCTAAAAATTGTCGACAATTAGATGCATAATGAAATTTAAATGCGACATTCAGCCCTCCTTGTGCACGCCTCCGAAACGAGGTCGTTATGTATATAAGCCGAATTTAAATTCAACCACGAAAGGCGCCGCTCTATAGGTGTCGCATTAACATGTCTTCAAGCATATGATCCAAGTGGCTCTGATTTCGTTAGCGATAATACCTATATACTAACCTGAATATCGTTTATAAAACATGTATATCGCTCAAATCAGAAGCTGAATAAAAAACCTAAATAATTTCCTGTCACTTGTATAATAAAATTAAAATATTTAAACGCAAATTAAAGATGATTAAATAAACGATTCGACAATTATTTTTTATTTATCACGATTTCAGTCCTGATCCGGACAGAACGTAAGACCAGTCTACTTAACTAATGTCGGCAAACTTTATTCTCAGTTTCAACGATTCTCCCATTTCCGACCAGCCATTTTCAAAGCGAAACAAGTTATATAGTGAAACTGGCTACATTAGTATAATTTATTGCCACCGTAATAATTTCTCGGCGTGCAACTCCGTTACTTGCGAACTCGGGAGCGGTGTACAGTTCGCAAGCTCATGCGTAATCGCGGGACGTTACCGGCGGCTATAATTTTTGCGGATCCGTGCGCGAACCCCCGCAGTCGGTGGCAGGACAATGAAAGCAACCCCCGTGACCCTCGCCTCGAGGCGAGGAGGTATGCGAGAGACCGCGCGGAGCAGAGTATGTACCTGAGGAAGGACAACGGGGGCGGGGGCGGCCCGGCGGAGGAGTCACTCGGTGTCGTCGGCGGTTCCCCCTTGCTGCACGCTATGCTGCAGTAAATGGCACCACGTCGCGGCAAGAACGGCCGGCCCAGAAGAGAAGTGCGGCAAGTGGCGCAGCAGAAGCAAGCCTCGGTCGCGTGCCAGTGCTGACCCTCGTGTGACATTTGGCCCTGGTCGACGCCGATCGGCTCGCCGCAGCTGTCACAATACTCAGCGAAGGAAGCGTCGAAGCACCTGAGACAGTACGGCCGACCTTCTCGCATCACATACCGCTGGCCGCCGAGCTGTAAACAGAAGAAGATGCACTCCGCGTGAATTTACGTCTACGAAGGTGGAACCAGATCAAGTAAAAATGAACATGAATGAATAAGTCTGTTTCAATGAACAGGCGGACGATGCTGCGGTATAAACAATCCTGAATCTACATTGATAAATATTGTATCACTTTTGATACATTAACTCGCTATTAATTTAGGACGTTATTAATGTTGAGTGATACAATATTATACTATCAATGTATAAATTTTACGCACATCTAGCCACTGTTAATATTATATAACACAAAGTTTTAATACATTTCACTTTTAGGTCGGCATTCATCGGTAATCAGTCGGCTATCAGTTTTTATTTGTCATAAGCCAATCACAGAACAGTATTAGCATCTTAAGACATTACTTAAGATGCTAATACTGCTTTGTAATTGGATTTATGACTCTTAAGACTACTTACATCTAAAGATTATTTAAGACAATCTTAAATATAAGAAATGAACACACATCAATTTTAATGATAAAATATTTACACTAAATACCACAAAGTAGCGAACCTCTTAATAGCACAGAAAATCTTTTCCATAGGCGTTCGACGCACGTGAGTAGCGTGAGTGAGAGTAGTGATAGAATCGTAGCCCAATAGGGCCCTGAATTTCATGTTTAAAAATGAAGTAGAGGTAATCCTATTTTATTACGTTAAGAGCTCCGAACTGCGAGCTATTACATATGTATAATATTCCTGTGTATAATCAAAATCTTTCTGATACAAATAACCTAATTATAATTTGAAAGGAAAGAAAGAATAAGCACACGATCAAATTCAATCTTGAAATGGTATGGAGAATGTAATCTAATATGTTTCCTCATAACACTTAAATTAAATATATAATGATACACACACAAAACTGTTTAAAAATCAAAATCGCTTATTACGCTCTCTGTTACAGCATTGACTATCTGCAGGAGATTCAAATCAATATGTATAATAAACTAAATTTCTAAAAACTTGTCTCCGTTAGCTTTTAGTAGAGATTGGACTTTTTGATGATCTGAATGTATAATTCATTGAGCATTAAGTGCACTGAAAGCATAACTTAATGCTGCATGAATTATACATCTCAATGAACTCGTTCAGTTGTACGTAAAATATACATATCGCTAATATTCTAGAATTAAAAAAAACGTTCGATCGCCACGTTCAATCGTAAACATTCGTTTGTATAATTAGTTCGTCTTTGCTTTTCTGAAATTATCTTGAAAAACGGTGAATCGCTCGTTTAGACGAATGGAAATCATATATAGAAGATGAGACTTCAAAAAATGAAAGATTAATACCAGTAGTTTCCACTAATGAAGATTAACTTTAATCTCGGTTCAGTTTATCCTTCATCTTTTTCTAATTCTTAGGACTAGAGAGAAAAAGGTAAGTTGAACTGAATTAAAGTTAATTTACTGATGGAAACAAGTATAAACCACATTCGAGTGACGCACGCGATTAGAGCACAAAAAAATGAAACACATTAATTTTTGTAAATAAACGTGTCGTATGTTATGTATGTACAGCTCAACCAAAAATATTAACTTTATTAACCATTATTTAACATTTTCGTTCAAAAATTGATTTATGACTGTGAATTATTCTTTGTTTCAAGAACTATTTAAGTTTATGTACAATGTTGGTAACTAGCAGGAAATACAGGTATAAAAGAATTTTAGATTAATAAAAAAAATATAGATGGCTAATATTTCTGGTCAAGCCCAGTAAACAAGAAACGTTCTGAAACGTACTGAACGTTCCTTGCTTAGTGGGAGGCTGTATAGTACATCATTTTGTTTCGTAGATATTGGAAAAGATTTGAGTTTAAATTCGAAAGGCGTCAATTTTAAAAGTAAAAGGAGCTCGGATAGAGTAGGAAGAGGATATCGTGCAATACATCATATCGAAAAACGGTAGCGCATTCCTCAACCACAGAAGAACAAAGTTGTCTTATCTCAACGTGGAGAAATAAGCATAGCTTCAGTGATAATGGCGGTACGCCAGTGACCGGTTATTCACTGGAGCATGTACTCTACATATACGGCGGCGATCTGATAAAGAGTTAGCTTCTTAGAGTTCTCGCTTCTCGCATACGTTCGCGATATAGATACCACGTTATCCCGCACTCTCAACCGGAGAGAATAACTCTTATATCATCACTTAGTAAATTGCGTCGAGTAAATTTAAATAAGAATCTCCTCCGCCCTCTCTTACTTAGAATTTTTCCCAGGTCTTCTCTGCGCGTGATAAATACATTCACAAGTTCACACCCGAAGCTAAACACAACCGGTGCGAGAAAGGCGGAAAGCAAGTGCTGCTTCTGTGCCTCTCGACGCTATCTAAGTCGGAAGACGTATCTGGGGATAGAGTCAGCTGGCGGGATTATGAATTGCTACGCAGCTGTAAATTCGATAGCGACGTAATCATTAACTTGGTGGCGCGCGTTTCCGATGTACGATCCCGCGGGTACCGTTAGATCGAAACGATTCGCCGCAGCACAGAGAATCGTCTTATGAAAAAATCTGATATTCTACATTTATATGTTTATAAACTCGATCCCATCATGCAGCATATCCAGTCTTCGTACGGGGAGAGTAGTTATGCGCGCCGTTATGTTGCTTGTCCTGTATTTATAACTGAGACATGTAGAATATCTTCATTAGTTGCTCGCGCGCGTTGGAACAAATAAATATATGAATATATTTATCTATCAGATAATCAAAAAAATTTTATCGTTTTTCGAGGGGACTGCAAAGTTTAATATGTATGTGAAAGACCCTACAAAGTCCTTGTTTTAAGTTTAACCACAGAATGTGCGTGTGCTATCGCTATTAAATGATACAGTATTGCTATCTATATGTAAATTTTACGTACAAGGAAATAGGCTACTCTCAATTAACATAATGCAACTTTTTCATACATTTCACAATTTTAATGAAAAAATATTTATAATCTAAACTTTTATATACAAACGTAATCTAATTATTAATTTAAAACAAAAGAAAGAATAAACGCACTATCAAGTCCAATCTTGAAATGATGTCGGAATGTAGTCCAATATACGGAATGTGGTCTTAAATAAAATATATAATGAAACAAAATAATAACATAGAATTGCTTGAAAATCGAAATCATTTGTCATGCTGTCTGTTATAAATACTGACTATCAGGAGATCTCAATTGATATGTAACGGACAGAATTTTTAAAAGCTTGTCTCCGCTTGTCCTAGCTTTTAGCATGGCAGATGGAACTTCGTAATGACCACTGAAGGCATAGCCTAGCGTTCAACAACCCCGCTCACTTATACGTAAAATTTATCGATAGCGTTTCTTTATTTTTAAATATCACTGAAGACAACCAGATTAAGGATTAAAACGTCGTTTGATTATATATAATTATAATTTTCATATTGCTATGATATTATATTCACAAAAAAAAAACAACCTGAGTATGGCTCCAATAGTCATTTTTATTCTTATGTTTCTTATTTATATGGTCTTATTATTAATTCCTTCTTTTTGAAGAAAAACATTTTTCTTGTTTTAAATTCCAACGTGAAGAAAATCCAACGTGATCGCGAAATAAGAATAGTCATCATTTTTGACGTCATATGAAGGGTTCTCTGGAAAAACGTTCTATCCACATTTTTTTAAATTTTACAGGAAATTGAAAAAATGTACAACGCGTTTTTCTATTAAACATCAACTTCTCATAAAAATGATGATTGCAATACTTGCAATGTTTCTTTAGAAAATCTTTAATTCATACTTATTCTATATTCTTACCTGCCGATCGCACTCGAGACAAGCAAAGTGACGCATATGCCACGCTCTACCCTCAGCTTCGGTGCACTCATCAGCGAGGATGATCTCGTCGCAAGCGCAACAGCGGGGTTTGAGGGTCTCTGCGTGGTGACGGCCGCAGTAGAGCCTGCCGTCTCGCCAGAAGTAGATTAGGTCCACTAGCAGTTGACGACACACGCAGCAGACGAAGCAGGCGGGATGCCAGAGAGCGGCCGGACCCGCGCGGCTTGCCGCCACGGCCATCTCGCCGGCCGCAATCGCGCGGCCGCACTCGCGACATCCGGCGCCATGCGGCCGCTCAAGCTGGCTCGCGTGTCCGCGTCCGAGAGCCTCGCGTTTCCGCTGACCCGCAAATACCCGCAGCTCGCGCTTCTCCTCCTCGGTCAGGCCGCTGCAGTAACGCGCCTCATTGTCGTGCGGCGGTAGCTGTTGCAGCAATTGCTTCACCCGCTCCCGCTCGCCGGCGCTACCCGCGTACGGGATCTTGTCCTCCGGCAGCGCGCTGAAGTACAGATGCACCTGCGAAAACAGACCGCGCGCGCGTGGATTCAGATTGGAGTCTCGAGCGAGGAGGCGGAGGATAGAAACTGATTGTGTGCTCGTAACCGAGCCTTGTATACCGTAAACGCTAACGTTGGGGCGGGCCACGTGCGAACGATAATGCAAGCTTATCGCGAAAATTGCATGAAGCGACGGCCTATAGTTACTTTACATCGAGCGTGGGACTTTGCCATATTTGAAGCATACTATCTTCTCTTAACGGCTCGCGGTGTGCCGACGTGTTTGCGAAGTGATTGGACGAGTTTGTGTTTAAAAAATAAAATAATATTTTTTAGATTAATTAAAAATATATTTATTTGTCTCGGATATAAAAAAACCTGTAACCCCGCACTAAGAAAATTTTTTGATGGTTGAAAGTAAACGAATCAGAAGATTCTGATTATAATTCTAGTTGAGATAACCAGAATTAGAATTCTAACAGGTTCAATCAGAAAATTTTGATTTGACATTTTCAACCAGAATTTCAATTAATGCAACTAGACTCTTTCTCGACCAGAATTTTTCTCTGATTCCAGACAAACATGATTTTCTCTGACATTCAATAATATTTTGAATTTTTTAATATTTTTGTCCTAATTTGGAAACTGTTAAGTATTTTGTTGAGAAATCAATTCAATATAGTAATATAGATTACTATTACTGCTGCTGACATTGCTGCTTTTTAATTGTTAAGTTGGTAGTATTTCAAAATTGCGTAGGTGTGATATACATATATTAAACTTCTTTAAAGCTAAGAATTTTAATTTTCTAGAAAATTTTGCAAAATTCCCTGACTTTTTCCCGATTATCCTGACGGTTTTTAATTTCCCTGACAATTTCTTGACTTTTAGTTTTGTGAAATTCAGGAGGTAATCCTGAATAAAAAAAATTGTAGATCTGGTTTGTCCATGTAGAAAAATCATTATTGAAGATTGATGATATACCTATATATATACAATATATTATATATATATATAAATGCGTGCATTACACATCGTCAGTTATTAACTGACAACTGAAACCGCAATAAATTCCAACTAATAATTCAGCTGACTTTTTGTCTCTTCATATGGTATCGTATAGATACCAGATATATGATATATGTAGACAAGGGGAAGAATTTAGTGTCAACTGTAGCTGACATTAACCGATGGTCATTGAGACTCGCTCTGACCGTCGCAAATTTAGATAAGTATCGGGATGGGCACTGTCAACATACCGAAGAGACGAAGGAAAACACTGACGTGCGCGTTTATACTACTGGGACGGAAACCTGCTGCGGTGGAATCATCACAATAAAGGGAGTAGGGAAGGCACGCCGGGATAAAAGTGCACGTGCGGTTTTATTTCAAGCGTATATTCTTACGACGGTATGTCTCGTGACGGGCTCGGTGTCATCGCGAGTATTTCCATAAGAATATCATCCTGTGGTGAGTGAAACGGCGCACGCTCGATAGCCGTTGGAATTTGCGTGTAATCGAGTTTCTACACAATCTAGCGGTAAATTTCTCCGCATTACGACTCGCGTCCGTTTATGAGTGGCAATTGCACCGTGCATGCCATTAAACACTTCGCGCCGCGCGCGTGGGTCTTGCGTATGTTCCTTTTGTTTGTGCCAGTCGTGTTCTTCCCTCGCGTCTCCTTTGCAAGAATTATCTGAATCAACTATCGATTAATAGTAAAATATAGTACAAAAAGTAAAAATATATATGGAAAGAAGGATTTTTCTCAAGTATTTAAAATTTTCCTTAGATACAGATCTGAAAATAATTTTGTTGAACCATTAAAATAATTACGTAGAAATCTCAAGTATAATGAGCAATGCTAGCAAGCAGTTTGAGCGTTCTATATAATTATTTTGACAGTCCAACAAAATTATTTTCAGATCTGTATCTTGTATCTGTATCTGTATCTATTTATATCACACAACTGGATTATAATAAAGAAAAAACTTGGCGTGTCCAGATCGCATTAAATTAATGTTCCACAATCAATGTTTTTATAGTATGGAAATTATTTCAATTCCAATTTAAAAAACAATATAAATATATTCACAGAAATGCGATTAATGTGATTCGAGCATCTATTTAAAATTTTTTTTCATAATTTAATTAATCATTTTAGTCATTTTAGTCCGTTTAATGTGTTTTAGAATTAATAGATGTATTTACAGATAAGCTTTGTCAAGGTCATTTTCTTTAGTAATAAACCGTTTATAAATATATATTTATAAACCTACCAAATATGAAATCTTTTGTTATCGAAGACTTGGTTGTCGAGACCTAATACTAGTAATATACTTTTAAGCTATAAATTAATAAAAATAAAAAAATAAAGAAAAAATATTATTCTTTCTCCTTTAAATTCTTATGCGTAAATTATATTTGAGAAAATACATTAGGAATATATCGCAAAATTCAACATAAAATTCCGAAGGCAAAACGTGAATTTCGTAAATATCAAGGGTTCTTTAAGGAAATATCGGTATCTTTTGATTCGCATAAAGATTGCACGTATTGCACGTATTGCTCCCTTGTTATGAACGCAAAATCTTCACGAATTGCCGCGCGAATTGTTGTGCTTTCATATACACTCGAGATCTTCGCGCGAAAACGCGAATTGACGGCATCGTCGTGCGGGGAGGGGGGGGGGGGGGGGGGAGCGAAAAGCTTGTTGCGCGGGATTACCGTCCCCTCGCCGAGAACGCCGAGTCATAATATATAATGCGCGTTAGACGTAATGACACTTAAAATGAATAAAGAAAACGCGCGGACGGACGCCGCTAGGACGAGGAGCGAAAGCGGGAAATAAAAGGGATGGAGGAGGCGGAGGAGACGAAGAGAAGAAGAGGAGGAGAAAGAGAAGCGGATTTGCACGTACCGTAGGTACGCGGAGTCACGAAATAAACGACAATGTTGGCGTGCGGCACGCAAAAGCTAGTACGCATCACCGAGAGAGAGAAAGAGGACTCTATTCCGCGCCGACGCGAAACTCTCGCGCTTAAACCAATTAATGGACGGCGAGTGCGTTAGTTAGCTCCTTCGGCGGGAAGAAATCTAACATAGAATTATTCCGATTGTATGCTATTGAGCGTTTAATTAAATAAAATGATTTCGTTTTTGACATTCCGCAACATATTTCGGTATATGAGAGGGTGCTTTCGACTTTAGACACGTTAGACAGGAATCGAAGAAAAAGAAAGAACGATAATAGTCTTTCAATATAATACATTCTATAGGTTGTGTTCCAAAATGCACTGCCGCCGTTGAAAACCTATACTTCATACATAATTTGCGTTAGGTACACTATAGATTTTCGGTAATGACAATGGATTTTGGATCACAATCATAATTGAAGGGCTTGCTGTAATAATGAGCTAACCCACATTTTATAAAAATGGAGTAAATAAATTTTAGATGAGAAAAATATCAATATCACATGTTTTAATTTTAGAGTTCATTTACTCCGTTTATTTTTACAAAATGCAAGTTAACCTACTGTTGCAGCAAGCAATAAAGTTTAGTTATAAATTTATTATAATTTAAAATTAGAGAAGTAGAAATTTCACTTATTTTTATTGCGTTATGCGGCAGCATAATTTGAACATGTTCTTTTTTTGAGAATGGAATCTCTCAAAAAAAAGGGGAGCTCGAAAGATACAACTGTACGGTTAATACATTTTGTATCTTCTGCATTCTCTCCTTTCATACCCTTTTTCGGGTGAACCCCCGATTACGCTTTATCATCGTTATATCCAGCGAGAGCTTTCACCGGCGTGCGGTCTGATGACTCACTGCGCCGTCGTCGTTCACGATGGTAATCGTCCCGACGATCTGGAGGCCCGCTGTCGCGGTCAGTGGTACCCGAGGAGACGAATCACCGGAGACACCCTCGCATTACACGCATACGCGACAGCTGAGAAATCGTTCTCACCTCTTTTTTCTCTCATATATATATTTCAACAGTGAATTAATTAATCTTTATTATTACATAAAGTACCTATAAAGTCCCATAAAAATTTTTGATCTGTTTATCTAGTTTACTTATTGTCAGTCTCATTATTTTAATCTTCGACCTTTTTTGGAGTACTGTTATTACACGGATAAGTTCGTTAGTGTTTATTTTTTATGCCTTTTCAAACTACGATGTGCCTACATGATTTTATTATATCAAGATGAAATAAAGCTGACTTATTATTTTAACTATCGACCTTTTTTAAAATATTGCTGCTGCATGTATACATTTGTCGGTGTTTATTTTTGTTTTAGACTACGCTTCGTGCTCACAGAATTTTATTATATCATGGTAAAATAAATCTGTCATTCTACCTGGTCGGGCCTCAGTCCGGGTGGCACCCACGTGTACTCCTCGAGCGCACAACCGCTGTCGTCGTCGCTTTGCGAGTGCCTCTGGTGATGCTGCATCAGAGCCTCCTGCAGCGCCAGACCGGCCGGCGCAGCTTGCACCGGGCTCTTGAACGGCTCCTGGTGAGGCGCGCCCTCGGCGCCGCTCGGAAAGGCCATGGCCATCGCCATCGGCGGACCTGGACCCAGGCCGAGTCCCGAAGGACCGCCCGCCTCCGTCGAAGCCCGCTGGTGTTCCTCTCGCGGGCACCTGCAGCTCCTGCACACTTTCCTGGAAAAAAAAAGATATTCATAAGAACAACCTTATTTCATTAATAAATCTAAATATTTTTCCAAATTACATTGACATAATGTATTGTTCAGGATGTTTATTCGTAAAAAATATTCTTTGAAAATTCTTGAATTTTTTTATCAAATGGAACGCAGCCTATGTATTGTATTTTTTATAATGTCTAATGGGAAATGAGATAAAGAAACATGCTAAATATAATAAATTTACAATATATGTATCAAGATACTATAAGATCTCAAGTTAGATGTAAAAGGATTCTCACGGGAGTAATCCTTCAGGAACTGTGTAATTGTGTTTTTACGTTCATGTTTCCTTGAATTAAATTACAGACCTACAATTTAGGATCTTCCTATTATTAAAGCCTGGAATTTTACCTAATTACAGATCTAAATTCTGTAAAATCTATCTGGCTTAGGGTAGCCTAGAATTCTGAAATGTAGAACCGAGTGTAGAACTTAAAATCCAAAATATAATATATTCAACAGAATCTAGAAATTCTGCTTAATCCATAAATATTTCTGCGCTTATTAGTGTGTCTTACACATGTGAGGATACAAGAGGAAAATTGGGAACGCGCGGTAACGAGAGAAATTGAATATGATGTACGACAAAATAGAACGAATGCTGAATTATTACTGCCTAACTAGATATTACCGCTGACGGCACTTAGTTCCTCGCTTGAATAAATCGATACGATTCAATCTAAAATTTTTCGCTTTGCGAGCGTGTAAAGAAATCGCACGTGCTGTTCCACATGTTTTGGATCAGCGAGCACTTAAGCTATCAAAACGTTCGTGTGAGGATGTTTTCCACCGTACAGTTGAGAAACGATTCATGATTAATACAAGTTTCGCTGTGGGCTGTACAAATATGTCGTTTTCCTGCATCGAGGACAACGAAGATTTAAATTAAACCGTTAAACAGGAAATTGCGTTCTAGATAAATCTACGTGAAAGTAGACGAGATAATAAAAACAAACTAATAATGTTCAGTCACATACGGCATTTGATTTTTAATTTTCGAAATATTCGCGTCGTTAAATTTCTGGCTCGTAAATTTAATTTCTATGAATATATCGTTTGATTCCATCGCAACTCGTGCATATGTAGTATTTCCTTATTAATAAAGATATTTACTTAGTACCGTTATGTTCCTTAATGTCTGGCGTTTAAACTAAAAAAATTTTTTACGATATATTTATTTTTATGAAAGTTAGCAATCGAATATGGACTATACTTTACTGAAGTATTGCCGCGTAATGTGACGTTTAAGAGTTAAATATCTTAAAAATCACTTCGTAATTCAAACTTGAAAATCACTGTAATTCAAATCAAACTTATATTAAAAATTAGATATAATAAAATATTACTTTTAAAATTAGATAAAATAAAATATTACTTTGCCTGTAAAATATAGAATTTGCAAAAAATTCCTAATTTTTATTAGTATAATTTGGAAAAAACTGGCACTTCAAAATTAAAATTTTACATTTTTATTCAGAAATATTCCACACATTCAATGTAGGTACATATGCACAGATTCTTCACTTAGCTTTCAGAATAAATGCTTCACATTTTACCACAACACACAGTGTTTTTTTTATAACGTGACTTCCTTGAGTTTTTCCGTAAAGAACAATTTTACGTCCACGGAAAAAAATGTCGAAAAATTCCTCTCTCCGACAGTGGCAACTTACTCGGAACAACCGGCGGTCGCATCGTAACTCGAATGCATCGAACCGCAATCGGCTATGCGGCCGCATTCCGCGTCTCCCGCGGCACGGCGACCGAAATTGGTTCCACCATCGTGATGAGCGCCCTTCAGGAACTCCACGCACTTCTCCGTCGGACTCGCGCGCGACGTCGCCAACGCCGGGCACCCAACCACCACAGCGACGACATCGTCGACGACGTCGTTGTTGCCGTTCGCGCCGTCTTCGCGATTTCTCAGAAATGCGTCCAGGTAATGATGCTCGGAGTCGGTAATGGTTGGAAGATCATAAACACCGGGCGTCGCCCAAGGCGCATCGATACCGGCGGTACGCGCTGCGACATCCTCGTCGTTTTGGTTGCCACTATTCCTGGCATCTTGATTGTTCTTTCTGCCGTAGAGTTTGCGTAAGTACGCTTCCTGGTGGCTCCTGGTGGCCCAGCATCCGCCTTGCCACCATCGCTTCGAACCGAGCACCGCCGTGCGTCTTCTCCGCGCCAAGCTCGACATGCTTCTTCTTACGCGACGAATGGCGGCGAACGCGATGGACGAGCAGCGACAACCACATCCGGACCGACAACCGACGAGGACGAGGTGGTCGTTAAGATCGATTTCCACCGGCGGTTTCTTCCTCCGTGTGCTTCACGGCGTAACCCCAGCCCGACGGTAATAATCGCCGTGGCCGAGACCTTCTAATCTAGGGAACGCCGGCGGGGTCCTCTCTCCTTCCTTCTTCCCCCCTACGGTATATTATGTCCCTTTTCGCGACCACCGCCGCCCGTTCTCTCACAAAAGCTAATAAGACGACGCTTCGGGGCACTCGAGACACACTGGGCTTTTTGCTCCCACGTAGAACCCTTCTGCCCGGTATAAACGTATTAAATGCCTCTCGTGGTATACGCTCTTGATTGCGTCTGGAGCCTGACTTTCCGGCTTTCTTAGAAATGATGGCTCGTCAAAGAGGCGTTTGTCCGTCACGAGCGATGTTTTCGTGGCGATATATTTGGAGTCTTCTTGGGGAAGCTTTAATGAGATATACCCGCTTCAGCTTATCTCTCATCAATATTTTTTCCTTGACGTCAATTTAGCTGATCAATAGACTAATTGGTCGCCAAGACATCGTGATCTATCACTTCAACTTTCCTCCTCACGATGCTTTTCCCCGAATGCATTTTCGCCAATCGCCACAAAGACTCGCCAATCTGTTCTTCTTCTTCTTCTGTTCCCCAGAATGTTTTTCCGACTCATATCAACAGGTCCAGTGGCTTGTCTCCTCGAAGACGAAGAATAAGCTTCATTTCTTACAAATCAAATTCTTCACAAGCGTATTTATAATAACTGACGATCACAACAGCAACTTCGCGAAACGAAGTCCGAGATCACGGGAAACATCCTTCTCGATCTGTTCGCCGACATACCTTCCGTTGCAGTTCTCTCCGTTATCACGATACGTCAACAACGCCCGCGTAGAAACCACCTTCGTAGAAACATCGCGTCGAAGTTCATCGCTGCACGTCATTCTCCTCGCGTCCTTTGCAGAACGGACTTAGGGAGGAAATGAGAAAATTCGCGAAACACAATCGACATTTCGTACTGCGAGAGGGAGACGTCTCACGATACAAAGATACCCCGTCAGAATAGAAGCGTCTCGTGCCGAACGGAGAATGGAGCGGACGCGAGAATGATGGAGAGTTCAATCGCGCGGTGTAATATCGTCGTCGTCTCGCGAGCGTCTCGCCACCGGTGGGATCGGACTCATCGCGCCGCTCGTTCACCATCTCTCGATTGGCACGCGCGTTCGCGAAACGCGAGCAAACCTCGCGACCTCGGTCTCGAGCAACAAGGGCAATAGAGACGACGACGGCGGGGGAGGAAGAGGCAGCAAGAGACGGAGTGATCGGAGAGAGAACGAGAAAAGGGAGAGGACCGAGTGCGCTCCGGCGAAAGTAATCGCCGTAGGAGGTGAGGATCGCGGGAGGGAAGAATCGTGAAAGATAAAGAAAGAGGAAAACAGAAAGAAAAAGAGAAAGAGAGAGAGAGAGAGAGAGAGAGAGAGAGAGAGAGAGAGACAGATAGCTGGGAAGAAATAGGGTGGGTAAGGCAGACCGGAGGGATGAGGACCAATCTGTACGTATAACCGGTAGTACAGCACGGATTAACGTTTTAATACGCGACACCTATCGCGCGGTACAAACACGATTGGTCGAACGGCCCGAGATATGCGATCTGGAACTTGCTCAGATCCTTCTCAGGACCTGATTGCAGCAGATGCGTGGAAACTAGTATGCGCGGATGACAGCCGCGAACGATTAGCGTGTTGCGCGGAATGATCAGCGATTATTCGTGATCGAGCGGGTCCGTTTCGTCGTTAAGCGTCATTCCGTTCTTCGGAGCACTCCTCTGAGCGTGCTCCTCCTCCGCGAGTCGATCACGTCCGTTTTCAGTTGCGAGAAATCCGGATGACACCCGCGTGGAAACTTCGTCGCGACGATTGGTCGTGTGACGCGATCGTGGAAAACATGACGGAATGCGATTGACGCGCGGCGCGACGCGACGCGCATTAAAACCTTCAGAGAGGCGGCGTCATCGTCCTTCGTTCTACCGGCACGGGGCGTGCTGAGGCCGAGCGGACACTGAGCATACTCTGGGACTCAGCGGGCCCCGGTGTCTGCGGGACACGCGGCGTGAGGGGGACAAGCCGGGGCCCGCGAGCGAGTGCCGGCCCTGCGCGAGGAAGGAGGAACGAGCGAGCGAGCGAGCTGAGCGTGCGAGCGTGCGAGTGCCCACGTCGGTGCGTGTATAACTCTCCGACGTTACCAATACGCGCGCGAACTCCCCTCTTCGCCGTAGAGTCTCCTTTTCTCTCTCTCTGTCTCTCGCTCCTCTCGATATATTTATATTCGTTTCTAATACGTGCGGCGTGTCGGGGCCTGACGCCTTTCGCCCGTGGGCCTCACCGTCGGAATACGCGGGGCCCGGTTCCGCGTATGGGTGCCCCGCGACGGGCCTCGGGCCCCCCGAGCTGGCAAACCGAGGACGCTCTGCATTTATTCCATGCTCTACTCTCTTCTGCTTCGTTCTGTTCTCTTCGAGGAACAACTTCTGCTACTTCTACCTACAACGATGTCGTTCTAAGAGACACACGCCGCGTTTCTCTATGCTACACACAAGACGACATTTCGTTCGCTCTTC
>NW_017256029.1:547747-576263 GCF_001594055.1 Mycetomoellerius zeteki
GTACCGGTTGGCTAAAAACAAACATAAAGAGAAGCGTTTCTACGCTGAGGGACAGCCGGTCGCATTACGATCCTTAAATTGCTGCAGATGAGAGGACACGTCCCGCAAAGAAGATAGAAGACTAATGAAAGTAGTTTGTGCTAAATGGGGGGATCTGATAACTCGATCTATTCTTAGTTTTTATTTTTTTTTTAATTTTTAGATAAAGGATTCGAAGTGCAGGTGCAGCAAGATAATAGAATAAATGAATAATTTATCAGATTCACTTTGAATATAACTTTTAGTAACGTTTAGTAAATTTTTCATTTTTATAGATCCAACTTACTTTTGTCTCGAAAAATCTTTAGATATGCACATACTGAAGTATCCTTTTTATTCGACTTTCAGAAAGAAACGAAATTCAGTCGTAAGAACTTTGGAATATCGCACTAAGAGAAAGTGTTTGATATCTATGACTATAATTACACGGTAAAATAATTATGGTATAAATTATAGTTGTTTTCAGTGTCAACAATACTATATACTTTTTGGTATATAGAACTATAAATAATATATACGAACTTTATGTATTCACTTACTGTCGTTTACTATAACTATAATTATGATTATCATTTCACCACGCAATTAGTCACAAATAACAAACACTTTTTCTCAGTATGTTTTATCTAAATCAGGTTCGAAGGATTGGTAAGAAAGATAGCCTAATAGCCTAATTCTTGTCGATCGTGTTCAGATACAAATTCCAGCTAATATTTCAAAGAAGCTTCTGCTTGGTTCACCGTTCAGATATCGTCGGTATTACTTGTATCTTTTGTAGGGACATCAACAAATAGAGATACAGCTTGAAAAGCCAGACCACACAAATCGGAAATCCTATTTTTTTTACATGTCCGTTAGGTTATTAACTCCTACTTTCACACAAGCCGCGTCTATTTCAACATTTCATACTTAAGATAAGTCTATCTGTGAATTAGCATGTTAATTAGACAATGTATAATACATGAGCGGCGCACACTTGTTAATTTCATTTCTCTCCATTTTCGGACAATTCTGTATATCTTTTTAGGCGTTATTATGTGTGGATTAACTATAGAAAGCAAAGATAAAATACAAAATTTATGACAAGTTCTCTTCGTCGGTAACTTTGAAAGTGCTTTTTCATGTGTTATAGCTAAGAAAATTAATAAACATTTCTGGTAATGTGCAACACAAATATTTTTCCGCTTATATAGTGAATTTGCTGTTTGCTAATTCCTTCTTTACGCTGTCATTTAACTGTGCGTCTGTTACGGTATTATCATGTTTTATTTGCCGTATACATTCTTATTCTCACGGAGCTTTCCCTAAAAACAACAAAGTACTCAGTCTACTTATTTTTCACATGCTCGTGTGTGCAGTGAGAAAAAAAATTTTGTACTTGTGACTACAATTACATATTGATTATAATTATTACTGTTATAATGTTAGTAATAATAATTATACGTGTAGTTCTGTCAACAAATATACATATATAGTTGACAACCGAAAATGACTATAATTATAGTCATTACATATTACCATGAAAATGATTGCAATATTACTATAATTTAATTATAATTTATAGTCATTTTTCTAGGGATATAAAATGTAACTATAAAAATAGACTATATAAAATATGATAAAAAAAGACTATAAATTGTAGTTAAATTATACATATAGTAATTGCAATCATTTTTATGATAACAGCTCATCTTCGGTCATTTGTATAGTATTTTTTAATATATACAAACTATATATACATAGTTGGAAAAAATGTGTTGAATTTAACATAAACCGCATGTCCCAAACGGCCCACTTAAATTTTTGAATTAATTTTACACAAGATGAATATGTTAGAAGGTAACACAAATATTATGTAAGAGAATAAATACAAAGAAAGATAATATCGACACAGTTTGTAAACATACCGTGGGAACATATTTTTTTTTCAGAAAATTAACATTTATGATATGTTAACACATATTTTTTTCATTTGTCTTAGAATTTACGTTTTACAATAAAACACATTATTTTTATGTTGCTTGTTCACTTGCTCATAAATTGTGTCATTTTGACACTAAGAGACATTGAATATCAATTTCACAAAAAATCTTTAAATAATATAATCACGTTATGTTAAATTAACACTCGAATATGTTAAAAAATTCAACACAAACGTGAGTAAACCATTTTCAACACAAATATACAAATTTTTTTACTGTGTGTATATATATTATATACACACATATATATATATATAGTCATTACTGATATTATAGCAGTAATAGTCATAATTATGATAACATCTAATTATAGTCACAAATACCAAAAATATTTTCTCAGTATTATTTAAAGTAAGCCATATCTTACCGATGTTAACATAATTGCAATCGTCTTAGTTATGTCAAAAATTCGGATTATCGCGGCTCACAGTTTCAACCTTCATCCGTAATAGCGTCCATTACGAATAGCGCGCGGCTGAAAAACACAGATGTTCTCGTCGGATTGTGGGCACGTGTAATTGAGTCCATTCGTGAGGGATGTAACATGGCGATTCATCCGTACGTGCGCGACACGCCTCTTCCGCGAAGCCGACCGAGTTCCCTTGATGGACCCAGTCCTTTAAGTAGACCTTTAAGATTTTCCCGTGGTAGAGGTGCGATCAGCGAGAGCACGTTCTCGCGGAGTTTACCGCAAAAACTGTCATACGAGAGAGGAGGCGAGGCGAGGATTTCGCTCAATGGATGGCAACAATCACGCAAAAACCACTGAGGGAATGTCGCTCGGCGTTAAATAAGACTCATAAAGAAAGGACGGCGATATTCGAGTGACGGTCAGAGCAAACGTACCGTGTCTTATTGCGGATTATTCGATTAACTCTGTGTTCTGTTCCGACGAAGCTTATAGGCATCGGGATTAGTCCACATTGTCCGGTAATAACGCGTGGAATCATCGTCGGACTTTTCTAATATCAAACGCGTACCAAATTTACGCTTATAGACTTTCTCCTCAAGATTGCGACACGCAACACGGGATTAATAAAAGTCAGGGAACGTAATTTAATTTCTAAGCATAATTAAATTAAATCGGAAGGTTTGCCTGCGAGCCTATCATTGCTCGTTCGATTTATGAACGCTCGAAGATACATAAAAAACATAATGACCCTGACACATAATGACACTAGACAAAGAGTTTCTTGCTCACTCTTCTTTCCCGCCGTAGCATACTTAGCACATCGTTACACATTCTCGTGGCGACACGACGGATTTCTCCGCAGCCGTCTCGCGGCACTCTAATCGTAAAAAGAATTTAACGACTCGTTAATGACCATCGTTCACAGGACGATTTCCCGCGGATCAATAAATTTTTACGATCCAAAGTGAAAAGACAGCGCTTCTAAGGCTCCCGGGTCCCGGAGTACTCCTTTTCTTCTTCTTTTTTCATTCTCTCTCCGATAGATCCTCAGTATACCCACGATAAATCGATACCAGCGAATTCTGCCGCGGCGGCATTTTTCTCGCGGGATCGATTTCCTGCGCGGTTAATCGCGGACCCACCGCCCTTCGACCCGACAGGCAAATGCGATATCCGGTAACTGCGTTCGCCCAGCCTCCGGCGTGTAAAACTACATTGTGGCGATCGGCATACTTACTTCTTGCGGCTGCCGCGCAGATAGAAATTACTATTACTTCTCTTAGAGCGAGAAGCGGCCGGCATAATCGTCGTGTGCGCTATGGTACCTTCGGCAAGCGGCTGCGCTGGTACCGCAACCGCGGCGTGGCCAATGTCGCACGACGGAATTACGGGCTGTCTTGCCGTACCGTACCGTGCCCTACACATCGATGGACCCCAGGGTTCTCAAACCGCGGAATTTTTGCACGACCGATGATGGCCAGCGCGAATCGACGAGCGACCGACGCGGAACCGCGGCCGGCCGACACCACAATGCGGCTTCCGACGCGTCTGCATCTTAATTGACTACTATAGATCTTACGAGAAGTAAGGTACGAAAATGTCCGTTTACATCTATTAACTTTATTATATATGAAGAAAATATGTTTGTATATATCACCATAAAATTACGCATTTGCGTAATACTTGAAGGAAGTATTTAATACTGTAGAAATATTCTGATTTTAACAATTGATAATATTCAAATTGAATATTATATAAAAATTTCATAAAAATTTAAATTCAATTAAAATCAAGGATGTATATAAAATTTTGGAGAGAAATCCATTCAGGCCAATAATAGTGCAGATAAAACAAATTTTAATCATTCGAGAAAAATAAGAGACGCTGTAAATATCAATTAGAATCTTTGATTATCTACTAAATTATATTTTCTCGGATTCCAACATAAAGAATTCCCAGGTTTCGTTTTCATGGAATACCATCGTCGCACAGTTTGAGTACCCCTGCATCTAGGTGCATCCTGCTCGTACACGCGAATAGCTCGGCTTGCACGATCGTACACGCCGCTTACAACGCGTTCATCAACGTCGACGATCAAATGGATTTTCGCTTATACAGACTGATGTATCGCTTATACTTAGCGTCATCGCCTCGAACGACTATATCCGTTTGGACATTACATTATTGAGTCGTACCGTCTGAAAACGCCTGGTTTGTAGTACGCAGCAAGGTTCTTCATATACGCAAATTGCCATTTCGGCCTTGTTCTTTAATCGTTTTGTTTCTCGCAACATTCGACATAATGCCTTTTGATCGACGGTTATTTTACATTTACACGTATGTACACGTTGTTTTACGTTTATTTTATACGTAGGGTAACTCCGGCAAATACGCCGCGCTGGGATTTACGCCGCAGAAGTCAGAAAAAATAGAAGGAGTGGGGGTAATTTTCCCGTAACTACTCTGTTACATGCCTTTATGTTATATTAGTATTGTGTTATGATTTCAGCTTCTTACTGTTAATATTAATGAATTTATTACGAGTTGAATCGATTTGTCACTGTAATAAGTAACGCCATCATAAGTTATAATCTACATAAAATGATTAATGTAGGACGTGTAAAAGACTTAGTGGTTATTTCGTGATACATACGTGTAGTGAAATAGTAAAGCATGTTTGTATTATTAAGCATGTTTGTATTATTTGTAAATTTTTCATGAGCCGTACATACCCCTTTTCCCCCTATGAGTAGCCATATATCCCACCCCTATGAGATATGCGGCAAAAATACAAGAGGTTTCAAAAAGTTTATTTTTTAATATGAAAAATAAATATTTCGGATTTCTAATATTTTTTTCATTGTAGTAGACAGTACAAAGTTTTTAATATAGTTCGTTTACTATAAACATAGTAAATAGTACTTAATAAATTAAGTTTTTGATAGGTGCGGCGTATATACCGGAGTTACCCTATATATTTTTCTATAGCGGCGGCTTGATACAACATTTCCCTTAATGTACGATACAACTTTTGTTCCCATGTTTTAAGATTACTGCATAATGGAAAGCACAGACGATAGGAACAAAGAATAATAGATTTTAATTTACCAGAAATCGCGTATTTTACTTACACTGTGGGTGCTTTCCAATTGCAATATCCTTAGACACTTTCGTGCACACGGTAACACAAGTTGCGTTCCAATTGCCGTAATCGTCGACACAACACTACATATCCGTACAAGCCCAGGAGCTATTAGTCGGCTATGTAAGCTTGTGTTCTCTAGTGATAAATAAAGTGCTTTTAGTGACATAGATCAACACAAACATCATTCTATCTTTCTTGGCATTCCAATGAGTAACAAAAATAGAGTGACACTTGTGTCGATTTGTGTCACTAAATGGAAAGTATGCCTGTTACTAACCGCAATGGCTATAAACGAAAGAAGAAAACGCGGAAACGAGAAATGGAAACACAGTTTCTATCACGCATTAGATTAAAAAATACTATAAAGCATGAGCATGACAATGAAAAATAAATCTAACTTCGAAATTGTGCGACACACACAGTATGTACTTTGTTTCAACTGAATCTTTTGTGCATTCCAGTACGTTTGTGTTAAAATATGTTAAACAATTGAAAGCATCCTGTGTAATACACGGTTTCTGGTAAATTGAACACTGTTAGCTCTCTTGTTCCTATTGCCTGTGTTTTTCATTGTGCATTAAGCCTGAGACACAATTGAAAGCATAGACAATAGTAAAAGAACAGCACAGATCCAGCAACATTACAATAACATTGCAACAATAAAATATTGCAATAATGTTGCTCCAAGTTTCTGTGCGGTATGCAGAGACAGCATAACACCTTTCACCTATCAGAAACCTGATATACGCGGAATTCTGATGTACACGGTTTCTCATAGGTTGAAATCTATTCTCTATTCTTTTAGTGCCTATGCTTTCCATTGTGTATTAAGCCTTACGTATAAGAACTGAGCTTGAATCAAACAGACGCTTCTGAGCTCGCGCGCGCGCGCGCGCGCAAGCGGGTATATAAATGCGCCGCTATTCCGTCCGCCCATCACCTGTTTCGCTGGCACGCAGGTGTTCGTGAAAGTACTCTATTAGAGTCATTCTACATTATATGACGTATACTATAGAATAGCTGTACAACATTATTCATATGATTCTGTTTCATTAATATAAAAAAACTTATTTTATTATTAAACAAATAATACATCGATTATCTTGTTGTATGTACGTTTTACTGAATTATTAAGATAATCAATGTATAATAATTCTAATAGTCGATTATTCTCTTCCTTTGTTTCAATCCGATCTTCAGTTGGATTTAGTTTCTTTTTGTAAATATTGATTGTAATATTTTCGAAGTAAATTTCAAGGACATTCGTTCAGTGTTCGCGGGAATAACACCTGCTGACCGATTTTTATGAAGCCATATTATGTGAACGGAATCGGAGGGCTCCTTCGAACGATGACGCAGGTGCATCGCGACGATGCGGTAGAGCGAGAAGAGCGGAGGTACTCGACGCGTCGCGCGTGCGCTTGCTCGCTTTCTTTCTTTCCCGCGCTTCTGGAAGCGAGAATCGGCGGCGGCGATGGCAAAGAGAACGTCGACGTCGCTACCACGCTCCCTAGTTTCCCACGACGGCTCATTACTGCTTCCCGACCCGCCGCCGGCCACAGCATTCCCGAACGGAACGCATCGTTCCGAGTAGAATCCCTGGCGAAAATAAAAATCGAATAAGCCGAATCTAAGGGAAGAGTGACAGAAGCATAAGCGAAGTTTCTAGGAGGCAAAAATTGAGACAACGAAACGTAAAAGAGTCTCTTCCAGGAAGCTTCGTTTACGCTTCTGTCACTCTTCCCTTACATTCAACTTACACTGCAATCTTTATTTTCGCAGGGATCCCTTGCACGCTCGATTTCTTCTCCGCGTTGCGAATTTAGGCTAACACTTTCCGTAGAACGGAATCAGAAAGGGGAAATGACTCGTTTCAATATTTGTCTTAAAAACATGCGTGGAAGGGGGGGGATACCGGTAGTCTTGTATATGATTCTTGTGTGTTCCCGGATCCGAAGGACGCAGAAGCGTTAAAGCTGCCATCCAGCAAAGCCGGCTCTCGGATAGCTACCGGGAATTGGTTTTGCCTTATACGATAATACTCGTTGAGTCCGTCCGGCGTGTGAGGTGTCCGCCGGAAAAGGCGGTATGGTATCCCGACGCGCGAGTAATTTGCATTTGATTTCTTTCTAGCGGATAATCACTTAACTCGTAACTAATTGCTTAAATTATTTAACACACTGAGTATCGTGCGGATGGAAGAGGAAGCTTAGTAGAGGCCTGGGGTGGCAGGTTTTTATTGGGAGCGAGTTTACGTCGAGATTTCAGACAGAGGAGGAGCAACCTGTCTGTCGTTGGCGTGAAACTTTTCGTTGAGATAACTATGTACAAAGAATGCTTAAACGCGAACACAGATTTCACTTCATTCGAATACATTTATCATAATTCTTTCTGGAATTTCAATTCTCTCTCTTTAGATATTTTACGATCACTCGTAAAATATTATTATTGATGACATATTACATTCAGCACGAGTTTTACTTCTTCTTTAGAATAATGTAGATACAATATATATACATAGTAGGGTGGAGCGAAAAAAACAAAAAGTCAGACATTCGAACATAAGCATATGTGGAAAACTTATGACAGGAGTCTAGAAACATGTTTGTAAAATTTTATTTTGAGAAAATAATTTTTATTCTTGACATCAGCTGTATTTTATTTTTTAAGGTAAGTGTCATTCCATTTCTTCATAGAAACTACATGGGGGGTTTGCGGATTATCTCTATAGCTTGATACATCGTCAAAAATGCCAAAATTTTGTAAACATTACAGTTCATCAGGGCGAAAAGCAACCTGATACTATAAGATAAATATGTTAGAAAGTAATACAAAAATGTAACATTTTCATACAATTTTGAAACAAGTTGTGGCAATATATTTTTCAATAAAATTAATATTTATAATATGTTAAATTAACGTATTCATTACCTTTTATCTTAGAATTTATTTTAAAACTACATTATTTTTATTACTTACTTATAAATTGTGTTATTTTAATACTTATTTTAATATTAAGAAATAATTAAATATCAAATTTAATATAAAATAATCAAGTAATCATATTATGTTAAATTAACACTCGGATATGTTAAAAATTTAATACAAACATTTTAACAAGGACCAGTTTTAATACAAGTACAAAATGTTTTTACCGTGTATATGAAACAAGTATTTTAATTAGTTGACGAACAATTAAGATAACCGCAAGAATAATTTTCTCGCCGCGTTAAATTGTACGGTTACAAATGGCGTTAATTAGTAAACTATATCCATAAATACAATTATTATTTCTCTGGGTTCAAAATCAGAACTCGAAGGACCGCAGTGCGTAGGTAGAATGATTTTCTCGGCGGACATCTGTCGACGCGCGCACGATACTCCTCTACAAATCTCATTATGCCGCATTCTTCGGGCTAGTATGGTGTAAATCTACGGCGTGCGAGATTTATGGTGCCGTACCGACGCTGACGTTGCCTTCAAAAGATTTCTGTTTTTTTTCTTAATCTCAAGAGGCGATCCCGCTATTTAGGAAGTAAGAGGAGAACACCGCGCGGTGGCTGCCCCGCAGGCGAATTACAAGAGTACGATTCGGATGAGAGCGCTGCCCGCGTGTATCATCATTGAAAATAGGTACGTCCGGACTCTGCGGGGTTGGACCAGAAACCGCAACGGGCTAAACGTTACAGCATTCGTGGAAAATTAGTGAGGTCCCGATGCGGATGCGCTTACACGATGCAGCTTACCGCGACGAGCATTTCCGATTAATATAATTGTCAGGCTGTTAACTACGCCTCACCTGCGTTATTACAGATCGTCTTTCGTTTAATTCGCGCGTATAGATTTTCATTGCTACTTTATAAAAGGTTGCACGATGGATACGCTAGTACGACCATGCGATGCGTAATCGTCGGATCGCCGGATACTCGATGAACGAAGGCGGAGCGGCGATCTCGAAGATTCGATTGCCGATCGTTGGAGCGTGCGCGAAACGTTTAATCCGGAGCTTAAATTGTATAGGATGCTCTTCTAAACACGTCATAATCAGAAAGCATGTTAAATACAGGAGAAAATTCTCTATTCTTATTTGTTTTTCAATTTTGAATCTAAAACGTCCCGTGATGCTACTAAGAAAGTAGTTTCCTTACCGCAGCTCAGTAGAAAACTTGAAATATACTTTCCAGTCAGTTATATATACCGAATTTTTTTACGAATGCACAGAGATCTTTTTTAAGAAAAATTGACTCAAATTTATTATTTAAACAATAGAAAGCAAATTGAGAGCTAAAAACGAGTACATAAAGTTAAAACTAGCATAAGAAGACTTTTAGGATTGAAGAAACAGATGAAAACTCGATCCTCACTCTCGTTTTGCGAGAGATTATTTTAAATAATTAAATCGGCTCTTTTCAGGGCCACCATAAATTCTCCATATTGTAAACTATAATTGAATAAATTATTCTGTTGAATCAAGGTTATTCATTCTGCGAGAAACGGACACGTAGTATATCTCTTCATATATTTATTAAATTCTTGTTATAAAATTTTATTCTTTATATTGTTATAATAAGGTTTCTTTTTTATCTGACTTTTATTTGTGTTTTGAGTTTTTCTGGATTAATTATCAGAATCAATATTTAATTATCGTTATCCGGATATGTTTTTTAACTTCTTTTGGCTTTGCTTGTTGGCTACGTTAATTATTTATAATATAACTCAACATTCTTGCAAAGGAACGACAAATGGTTTTGCTTTACATTTTAATCGTGATATCCGTTGATAACTTGACATCGCACCACTGCAAGATAACGTTATATTGTTTTATTTGTTTTCACATTTCTTTGATTTCTATAATGTATCTGACATTGAATGAAGCCTCTTATCGATCGTATAATTTTGTTTTTTTTTTAAATTTATTTGTATGCATTTACTTTCGTTATCTATTCGTATTATATCAATTATGTCCTTCTTACATGATGTTTTAACTTTTTACTTTGACTGATTAAAACTTAATGTAGTCAAAACATACCACGTTGTCATTTCCCTTTTATGAATGAATAAATCACAATTATATTAATGTTTTTATATGTTCATTTTTAGTTTTCAATTTCTTTTTTATTGCACGAATCGAACTCTAAGTTTATTTTATTTATTATTTAAAAAACGCAATTGCGACATAAACAAGTTTAATTGCAAAAGAGATATCTTAGTTTTTCGTAATGTAAACAGTTACAATGTAAAACTTTCCTTAAAATAACAAGAATAACAATAATGCAAATATTAAGTCTGTCCTTTTAACTGAATTTCTTGCACTGTCTATCTCTTCTTTTTTTTTTCTCCGACAGGAGAAAAAAGATGAAAGCTGAAGAAGCAAGAAGTTTAACTGAAAAGAACAGTCTTAATAATTGCTGGAACTTTTCGGGCGGGATATAGTACTGCATTAAGGAAACTTTACGTTATGGAAAGATCAAATCGGCCATTTAAATGAGGCAAAAAGAAACGAAGGAGAAAAAAATCTTTAACCGCGAGAATCCGTCATGGTGGATTATCTATTTATATGTGGCGCGGAAGATAATTTATGTTTACGAAAGGTCAATAAACACTCTCCGTAATATCGTTACGGTCGTAACGGGCCTCGTCGAAGCGAAGGATTTCTTTTCGTGCGGAGAGCAACATCGCCAACTTCGAATTCCCAATTATACGATATGAGATTCCGTGAGGTCCTTCGCCGTATCGTCGCATCGCCCAATCTTACGACTCCAGTAATTTACGTTAACGACGATCGCCGAGGAGCGATCCGCCATTAACCGGTAGAATTCTAGTCTCCGCGGTAAACACTGAAAGAGCAACGCTAATATTCCTTCATTCGCGATAAATTAATTCCTGGAAGACCGTTACATCGCGAAGGTACGCTGTTTTTCAAGCTATCAACGTATAACGAACTGTAAGGGCTCTATAAAATGTAAACTAGAAGATAACTGCAGGATTGTATCGATAGGATACGTTGGAATAAAAAAGATTTTAAGAATGTAAAAGGCGCATATTCTTTAACGAAACTAGAATATCTCAGTAAGACTTTGATCCCTTTAACTATAAAATTAGTCCTGCCTTATAATCAAATAGACGCTATTATATAATATAAAATTTAGCTTACAACATTAAGAACTAAATTAGTAGCTGCTGACATAACAAAAATTCCCTATTCATAATCAACCTTTGACTTTTCTTTATGTATACACTGTTAAATTTATAATGTCAAATTATATCTAATTTAAGTTACTTTTAATCACTTCTATAGATCGCGACTGCAATGGAGTTAATTTAATTAAAGAAATGTATTCACTTAAATTTAGTTTATTATTTACTAAATGGATGCGTTAATATAGACGTTGTTTGAAACTAAGTAATTCAACGAAATGGATTGAGTCATATTCTAACATACATGGAAGTTAACAAAATAAAATATTAGTTAACTCAAAGAACTGGACCATTACTCCTTTAATAACTAACAGCGTACTTCCAATTTAATTGGTAGCAAAAAACAAGATTCAATCTGACAAGGAATCTCTTCGTTATTCATCGCTATTTCCAATACAACGTGACAAATATAGCCGCAGGAATTCTTAGCCAGAGGGGGGAGGGAGGGAAGAAAAAGAGGGGAGACAAAACATTCCGCGAATATTCGCACCTTACGAGCGGTCTCCCCGAGGCGATTGCGTCTGGCATTAATCGAAATTGCGCGGTTTTCGATCGACGGGAATCGCAGCGTACGTCGTGTCGCTTCTAACCGGAGTTCTAATCTCGACCGGTCAGTGGACGGAACTCGTTCGGTGCCAGAGACCAGAGGAGGTTCCGCGAATCGCACTCACGCGAGCGCGAAGGGATAAGGCAATCCCCCGGCAGGAGAATTATGCAGATTGCAGGTTGGAATCCATCTCCATCGGCCCGTCCGAACGTACGTGAGTTCATCCGCGCGGTGCGGCGCGGTGCGGCGCGGTGCGGCGCGGTGCGGCGCGGCGATGCACGATGCAAACGGTTTGTGCGAACATCGGTTGCTACGAGTATATAGTTTTTCGCTTCGTTCGTTCGTACATTTGTCCGACTCCGTCGACCTTCTGCAGTCTGCGCTTTAATGCACGCTTACGCGACACTGATCGCGGATTGCCGCGTGCATGTTTTGCGTGCGGACATTATTGCGCCGACACTCGCAACTTGATAAATGAGCGAATTAATCGCCGTTATTAACGGTAAAATTACTACCTCTTAATCGCATCGCATTAAAATATCTTGCACGTTCGTACTTTGACCATCGTCTCTCGGGGATACAAAAAGTGCGCCGAATTACATACGTGCATGCACATGTCTGTAATTCTGATGTCTATTGAGACGCAGCGAATCACGCGGACGAGAAAGTAATCGTGAGGGTAGAGAAGGGCAGGAAACGCGAGGCGTTTCCTTTCGGCGCAGAAACGACGGAAATTTTGCGTTCAGTCTCTTTCTCGCGCGGCGTCGGGATGCTCCTCCTCTATTTTCATTCCTGAAAGATCGCCCCCGGCTCTGCTCGCGCGATCCGGTTTACCTATCTCGTCCAATAAACATTGGTCCGTCTCTCGATAGAAAGTTCTGACCAAGTCTTTCCTTGCGTGCAGCGACGGCAGCCCATCGACTATGCAGCGTCGCTTGACCGTGAAAAGTGCAGCGCACAAGTCGCGAAAAGAAAAACGCTCTCGCGAGTACCGTTCACACAATCTCGTTCCCTCTAGTAGTATGTCTTCAAAATGTCGGAAGGAATTATATGCTTGTTGACAGCACACCGCTAGATTCCGATTAAGTATAATAATAATAATATTTATGAAGGTTATTGGGTTGATGGACTTTAGTTTTTTGCTTAACTTTGCCGATTACGCAATTCATAAGTAGAGTAATTTATTATATGTAAATCAAACGGAATTACATTTTTGTATTGTCTAAATTTTTTGCAATAAAATTTCACACAAAACGAGTGAAAATTCACTCCTATCAATAGTGAAAGTATCAGCTACCACTTGGAATAGAGTGACGTAATTTCATTTTTCATAAGGGTAAATTTATATACGAATGTACGGTATTTCTACACTGAGAGAAAAAAATGGTTGAAATAACCATAATTTAACTATAATTTATAGTCATTTTTTAGGACAACCATAAATTTATAATTGTTTCGACCATATGAATTATAGTAACCTGAACACTGAATTATGATTGTAACGACCATAATATGTATTCATTCAACTACATTGTATGATTATCTTAAGCTTTCTCTTTCGATCTACATAAGACAGAACGCGGTTCGCAGGTCGCAAAACTAGGAACTAACCTAAAATCCGATCTACATAAGACGCAAAACGTAGTTCGCAGGTCGCAAAACTAGGAACTAACCTAACGTATTTTAATCATAGTATGCTTGTAGGACGCAGAACACAGAGAGAAAAATGTTTGATATTTGTAACTATAATTATATATTACTATAATTATAGTTACAAATACCAAACATTTTTCTCTCTGTGAACGCATGAGGACGCAGAAAGTTGAAGTTCACCCAACTTTCTGCGTCCTGCGTTCTGCGTCCTACAAGCATACTATGATTAAAACGTTAGGTTAGTTCCTACACTGAAAAAAATGCATGTAATTTTACATGGAAATTACATGTATATGACTGGAAAATTATCTAAATTACATAAATATGCTTGGAAATTTACTGGAAATTGTAAATTTCCAATCATATTTAGGCAATTTTCCAGTCATGAACATGTAATTTTCATGTAAAATTACATGCACTTTTTTCAGTGTAGTTTTGCGACCTGCGAATCGCGTTCTGCGTCTTATGTAGAATGGGCTTTACACATAAATCGTATTTGCATATAGTAAATTATACTATAAAATGTTATAACAACAAACATAATCAAAAGTACGTAGAATCATACATCTATTACTACCAAGATTTGGAAATTGGTAGCAGTTAGATGATTATTATGAAATCATATGATAAATACAACTAAATTATTAATAGTTTTAAACGAAATAATTTGGTAATTGTAACCAAACAATCCCTTTTATGTAATAAAAAGATTACGGTTATATCTTAATGAAAAAAATAATTTTTTTGTTATTATTACTTTTTATTTTTCCAGTTCAATTTATTATTTACTATTTCGCATACCTATATTCTGTCTTATTAACTACAATTAATTATTGAAAAACGCATCGCATCGCCGGGAAGATTTGAACCTACGATCCCTAGAACAGTGGTCTAATACATTTACACTGAACTAATCGCACGCTTGTGATCGAGTCATTGCCACACGTTACTTATATTTCCTACTGTAACCGTTCTTAATTTCATGCCTCTGCTAACTGTTTAATATTATTAATATTTGAAGGGATTACATGGAAATGAAATAATACACTGGTATTTATTAACTTAGTTAGTAGGAAATGATAATGACAAAGCGATTATCCTCAGTCTCGAAAGATCGTCCGACCGTGACGGGCGTGTTTCGTCTCGCTGCGCTATTTTTGAGGATAAGTGTGACCGGTTTTGATTGTGATATAATTTTTATTCCAGAAGTTTTTTTTATGGAAAATGTTCAATTATTATTTATGTAAATGTGGTCAAATATACTATTGCTATAGTATTGCCAAACATTTAGTGCAAATAATTACTTTTACAATTATTTTCTTTTTAGTTTTTATAATACACATAGTAAATTTGTAGTTACACTGAAAAAAATGCATGTAATTTTACATGGAAATTACATGTCTATGACCGGAAAATTACCTAAATATGATTGGAAATTTACAATTTCCAGTAAATTTCCAATCATATTCATGTAATTTAAGTAATTTTCCAGTCATAAATATGTAATTTCCATGTAGAATTACATGCATTTTTTTCAATGTAGAAGTACAGTCAAATGTGCTGTTAATATAGTCACACACACTATTTAAAAATGATTGATTTTTCTATTTTTGAACCATATTTTTTAGTTATGTATATAGTAAGCTAATGTTGGAAAAACGGTTATATTCATTATAATTATGATTGCAATTATTACATAAAAATGGTTATTTTATTTACCATACGTATTTTCATATTTTACTATATTAATATTTTAAATTATCATAATTTATAGTACAATTTTTGTCCGGTTTGATAGAACTATACATATAAGGTTATTGTTACTAACATTATAGCAATAATAACTATAAAAATGATGCTCCTATCTATAATTATTTTACCATGCAATTATAGTCACAAATACAATATACTTTTCTCTCAGTGTATCTATAGAGTAAATTTGAATGAAACATCAATTATAGTGATTTCAAATGAGAGATTACGACAATCTTAATTATGATGCAAAACATGGAGTGCTTTCCATTTAGCGATATAAACGTCGTTCTATCTTTCTTTGCATTATATAATATAAGTAACTAATTGTAAGATAAAGTGATACTTGTAGATTTGTATCATCACAAACAGAAAGCACCTATGATTCTTGCGCCTAATCCCATACAATACCGACAGTTTTCAGAATTATATCAGAAATATTTCAACTGAAAAGTGAAACATTTCATAAAAGTTATGAAATATGTCTGCAGTATTTTTAAGACAGCTCTAGAATAACAAAATATCCGCGATTCTTGCACATGAAACCTTGTTGAAAGGTTGCTGAAATGTTATAGAAAGAATCCGTAATCTTTTTGAAATATTACCAAAAAGTTACAGAAATAGCTGAAACCTTTTTGAAATATTGCTGACCGTAATCCTCTCGATGGAAAGGATACGGACGACCGCGCACTCTCTTTTTTTTACAGACTCTTTTTTAATGCGGTCAATCCTCTAGACAATTTCATTTCCTTTATCTGACATTTTCTTATAGCGTTTTTCACTGGCAGAACTGGTGCGCATTCAATGCACATTAAAGCTGTTGTACACTAATCTAATCTGAATGTAAAAGTGAAATATCTCAATTAATAAAATACCCAATGTATTTTTTATCAAATAGCACAATACAATATATTGAGGATTTCGCGGTTTTAATTTGTTAATTCTATATTTTTATTAAACATACATCTTTATGTCGATTTTTGTACAATGGTTTTAAAGTGCACTGAGTGCGCACCAGATCTGCCAGTGAAAAACGCTATTACTTTGATTCTTTACTATATGCTTTTAATTAAATGGAGATTAAAATATAATTAACTGGACTATGAATAAGAAATAAAATTAATCCTACCGAGAATTTCTAAAGGTAACGGCTTAAAACGTCGAGTGCGGATTTAATTGAGATTCAGCGGGGGGTGACGGGCGCGAATCCTAGTTTCAGATTTTCCGGGCGCAAACAACGGCGCCAACGATAATGGCCGCGATCACTCGTATCTGGAAAGGATCATCGCGATCATGGGAGAACTCGTGCGAGGTTCAGGTAGTAGCGACGGGCCGGCTGCATGGGCCGGCTTCTCTCGGCAGGCCCTGCAGGGAAGGTACTAGAGGAGAGAGGAGAGGAGAGGACAAGAGAGGATTGCAACCGAGAGAACGAGTTGGTCGTGGCTATAATTTAGAGAATAATATACTCTCCGGAGGCATGCATTAAGCTTCTCGTCTCCCCGGGAAACCTCAAGTCAGACCGAGATAGAAAGAAGGAAAGTAAGACAGAGAAAAGGAGAAAGAAAGAAAGAGAGAGAGAGAGAGAGAGAGATTGTTGCGCGTATTAAATCAAAAATACAATTTGTCGGTTAATTCCTCCGCGCGATTAACCGGATGTTAGGTGACCGCCACGGCGGCGATGCTACGATGGTACAATAGCAGATCCTTCACGACGAGGACGACGAGACCGAAACGTCCTTCAACGCGACTCTGGAATTTCGCATCGGCCCGCCTCGGCGCCAGAGAACGGTAACTCTTATTCACGCGCGGACTTGTAACCCGCGGAGAAAGACCGCGTCGCGCTCGGCAATTCAGGCAGCAAACCGGGGCCCCGGTTTGTCCAGAGCTTCGCTCGACTCGGCTATACCCCGCGGGAAAAGGGAGAACGAGAAAGAGGGAGAGAGATAGGATACGAGGGGGAGAGGGCGAGCTGTAATTTAGAGAAAAACGTTCGCCGGAGAAGCCGCAGGGCCCTACTTTTCGTGTTGCCCGCCGACCCGCCTACCTGGCCTCTATTACGCGCGCCGGATCAGAAACAACCTGCGCGTCCATCGAGTTTAAGCAACAGCAGCAGCAACAGCAACCTACATCTCCCTTCCTTTCCCCATTCACTCTCCCGTGTCGGACCCCATTCCCTCCTTCTCTTTCTCAGCCCGCGGGCCCGCTCCTTCCTCCGCGAGCTGCTTGCTCCGATCATGCCCAGCGAGTGTTGCTGCCCCGTGCGTGAGTCGAGTGAGCTTAGAACGCGTTGTGGAGAGAAATCCAATCAATCCGCGATTACTCACGCGCAATAAGGGAAAGGAACTTACTAGAGGAACGCGAGAATACGCCGAATGGGGCGAGTTCCCACCTCGCGCCTATACTTCTAGGTGTTTGAGTTCGGGGGATAGGATCGTGGGTTAACGCCTGCTAGAAATTACATTTTATTTGCTCGCTTGTCGATCTCGACCCTACAATAACCGCATTTTACCAGCTCATCGCTATAGAGATGGATCATTATTTTATATTATTTGATACCTCACCATCGTTGGCAATCAGCAAATATCGTATACATCCTCGCCACAAAATAAAATCCTACTTCAAAGCATCGTTGAGATAAAATATTTTTCGCCAAAATGAAATTAATATAAAATGTAAAATGCGTAAAAGACTGTTATTTGCTTTCACTAATCGCCAATCGATTGGAAATTAAAATTTTCCTGATAAATCTGAAAATATAAATTGCTTTATATCTTGTTTTTCTTACTAAAATACTCCGTTGTAAAAACACGGTTCGTTTTATATCAGTATAGTCTATTTTTACTCGGCATCTGTTCGCTTAACTTTAAGATAAAGTAATTACTCGCATCTAAAAAAAGAATCTTCGAAGAGCAATCACTTGAACAGAAATAAAATGAAAGAGGAAATAGAATCCTCGCCGTCCGTAAAATCTGGTCGTTAAAACTCGCCGTAATTCGATTAATTGAAACGCCAATTTTATCGAAGCCATTGTCGAGAGGTCGATACGCTACGTAAGTATCGATCGTGCAGTCTCATCCAATGCCCTCTAAAAAAATTATTGCATCGCCGCGATACGGCAATTAATAAATATTGGACCGAAGTTAATGAAACGAGCGATGCGTTCTCGATATAAAAGGTGCGTTATATTGAGCGCTGGTTAATGGCTGAAATTCCATAAAACGAAAGCGAGAATCGCGTGCGTGGCAACCAAGCACTATGAAGAAATCCGTTTTCTTCGATGGCGGAGACAGCAGCCGCGATTCGCAGCTACTTTAGGCTGCGACATCTTTTTCCACCCGCGAGATTTACCAAGAAAGTCGAGAAGGAACAGAAGCGGTTCGTTAATCCTACCGCGAAAGGGAGGGAGAGAGAGAGAGAGAGAGAGAGAAAGAGAGAGCGACTTTTTGCCGTTTGTTCCCGTAGGATATCTATTACAAAACGTTCGTTCTACCGAGACAGTCCAGTCGAGCCTTAGTTACGAAGCGATGATTGGGAGGGTAATAATTTCGAGACGTTAAGCCACGTGTTTATTCTACGGGAATTTTTATTAACGTTTATTAACGTTTAACGATTACTTCACTCGTGGGTGGGATTAACGCCGACCGAAGAGGGATTACCGATGCAAGAAGTCTCGAGTTGGATATTCTTTAACGATCGCTAACCTCGCTTCTTCGCTGATTGAGTTCTTTCTTTCGGGTCTTCTGTTCCCCGCAGGTGCATTCGTTAGCAAAAAAAGGTAGAGTGTTCCTAATGAACTGAGTTCTAGGTACTCCTAGTTGCAGAAGCTCTTAATGATGGACTGCATCGATGAATGTACTGACATGGATCGTGCGAGATACATTCTTTATCGGTAGATCTTCGGCTACAGAATCTTGGATTACCGGATAATAGATCTTTCAGGTTCGTGAATTTTTTAACTTTTAGATTAATTGAATTTTTTTAGATCTTTGTATCGTTAAGCCTTCCTATTACCCCGGCATGTGTTATGCAATTTCAATTTTCAAAAAATAAATTTTCATTTTCATTTATCACTGTAAATTCAATCTTATCGGTTACATTCCTCTTCGATATTTTTTCATTATATTAATTTTATTTTAGAATTTTATCACTGCATATATTTTCGTAGTAGCTTAATTATTATTTTAGATAAACAACAAATATAAAATTTCTTGAATTTATAATGAAAGTAATATATTAAAAAAGTAATATCATTAATCTCCCGTTCATTTATTATTAAAAGTTTACATGAAGTTTCATTCTCTACAAAAAGAGATGTTTAAATTCAAGATGAAGACATAGCTGAATGGACAAAGATAGCGGTGTAGCATACAAAAATACCAGTCTGACGATGAATATATTCGTGCCAGGCGAGATAAAAGAAAACGAATACTCAGCTTGTCTGCGCGGGAGAGATTCTCTTCGTCGACACGGTATGGTAGGAGCGGGTTACCTTTGAAGATCAGTATCGTTGCCAATGACAAAAGTTGGTCCCGTCTTTCATTTTGAACCTATCTCAACTGTAGACTTTCATCATCGAATAATAAATATTATCAAAGTGAAATCTGTCTCTCTTATGAAAATCATGATAAATCGATGATACACAAAATATTCTCGTATTTTTATAACGTAATCTTATATATAAATATTTTTACGCAAACATGTCGGATATAAATTCAAGCTTTATAGGTATATTTCATTTGAGTTTTTATATTTAAATTTTTCGATAAAAGGTATAATCTATACAAAATGTTTATTTTTATACTTATTGACTTCCGATCTTCTTTCCCTTGATTATCTTTTGACTTTGGAATTAATCTAAATCAAGGTGTCAGGACATCCGAGTCGAAATTTTGCTCCTATTTTGAACCTTAGTTTTAAGACGTATGTAGACTCTAAAGATTTATAATTAGGACATATGTAGACTCTAGAGATTCATAATAGATTCTAATCTAATGAATTGAGCTCCTACGTTGAACTTGTAAGTGACAGTTATCGGAAAATTTCCTATTTTTAGGTTCAAAAGAAGTTTTCTAAATAAAAGCTGTTCTAAATAGAAGCTGCTAATTGCAATTAATGTAATAAAATAAAACATAAGTAAATAAGTAGCAAGCTTGAATTAATTGCATATATCCGCTATCTATAGAGAAAGCCACACAATCATTTCAACAAAGGAATCCCATGGTGTCACACCTTGATTTCTTCGCGGACAGGTATGTTTTATAATCATGTGAGGCTATTACATCGCGTTCCTTCGCGCATCCGCCTACATAGTAATAATACGTGACTTTCGGCGATGAGTTACGTCGCGAGTGGCTTCTCGAGGCGGGCGCAGGCGGGTGCGGTAAATCCGTCATGGGGCCGTGACAGATTCACCTTTGTCAGGGCGGAAAGTAAAGGCGAAGAAAGCCGGCGGCACAACGAGGAGGCGACGACGAGCGGGAAGAACGGGGCGCGAAAATGTCTCGACATCTGCTACCTCCCTCGCCCGTTGGAAATTATTAATCCCGTCAAAAGTACTAAATCATATCTCTCATGGAGAGGCTCGTGCCTCCGAGGAGCGTTTCGAGGATGACGGGGAAAGCGAAGGGGGCGAAAGGAACGCCGACGATGGCGACGGCGGCACGGGCAGCGCGAAGGCGACCTTGATTTAGGGTCGTAGAAACCCTTCTTCCTTCGCGAAGAACGAGAGCGCGCGGACTCCCGTGATATTTATGGCTCCGGAAAGTATTTCGTTCGAGAGTAGAGATTTCTCGGGGATGCGCAATCGCACGAGACACGAGCGAATTTTTCATCGGGACGCAATGACGAGAGCGTTAATACGGACGCTTGTTTATATCTTAATTCTTCCCTCGCCTGGGGGGCAACCACGACCCAAGGAATAGCGCTTAATATCCATCGTTTATATCTTAATCTAGTTACAGTGTAATAGACGCCTCCGGGTGGCGCGTCCTGCTTTTATGATAAACCGTCCCGAAAATGGAGACACGCGAGGGATTAACTTTGTAGAAGATGGGGGCGGTATAACGGACAACGAGTATATTACTTACTGTCGTGCTGTCACGATAAGAACTACAATGTTCACCGCAGTAATGCGTGTTAGGACGCTAAGCTTTATCTGTTTGAAGATGTTCAGTGATGACTTGATAAAACTTTTACGATTAACATAACGTCGAAATAACATACCTATGTCGTTTCACATACATCAATTTTTTATCTCTTAGATTTTTATGCCTATTTTTACCAATGATAGATTAACTTTAATCTCGGTTCGATTGGACGCACTATTTATTGACTATACACAAGATTTTTTTTTCAAGATTTGAATTTTTAATTCTATTGAATTGTTAACTTTATTTATATTTTTAGTTGTTAAGTGCATACTGGTGCATATCAAATGCACCAGTATGCACTTAACAACTAAAAATATAAATAAAGTTAACAACTCAATAGAATTAAAAATTCAAATAAAATAAATATCAAAGAGCTATTCGAGCCCATCGCTGGTTCTTATGCGAAATTGAATGTTATAGCGTCATAAAAATAAATGACATGTTCTTACATATCGGTATCACGAAGAATATTACTAAGGTGATCTAAATTGTTTAAAGACTTAGGACACTCACACGGAATGCTAGAGATTTGGGTTCGAATAAATTTATTGCGAAAAATATTACCTCGGCCGATAGTATCCGAGGTAATATTTTTCGCAATAAATAAATTTTTGTGACTCATAGTTCCCCGATCTCCCCTAATTATAGTCAATAAAAAATCTTGTGTATAGTCAATAAATACCAAAATCTTTTCTCTCAATGAACTTAAAAAATCTTTTTCTAATTCTTAGAACTAAAAAAAAAAAAATAAAGAGTAGGTAAGTTGAATTGAGATTAAAATTAATCTACAATGGTAGAAACAGGCGTTAGAAAAATAGACAATAATTAAACTTTAGTTAACTGTGATTATACAAATGTCTCAGGATGTAAATTGATTATCAGTAATCGTTCACTAACGTTCTTCTCACAACACTTCATAGAAATGTAAAAGTGAAGATAACAAGAACAACGAAGAAGGGACGACTTCTGTAATTTGTTTGCTATGCGAGACCGCGAATACCTACGTGCCCTTTGGTTTTACAGATCGTCCCCTTTCGGTGCGAATTCACCGGGGACGGAGAGCAATTCGGCGGCGGCGGAGCCTGGGGGACCTACGCGGCGGAGGCATTCCCCGATAGTCAGGGCGCGTTAAAGCAGGTAGAGAAATGCACGAGAAAATATCACGCTTAATGAATCGCTCCCGTGCACTGACCTCATCTCGCGCGGTAATGGAATTTCAAAACACGCGAAACGCGCCTCTCCGTCGCACGTTCTCGACGTACACCCTGCCACCCCGTCGCAGTCGCCTGTCACCTTCCACTGCCACAACCATCTTGCTGCCTGTGGCTTATACGTTAACGTCGAATTGCATTTTTCATTCCCCTTCTGATTACGGCGATTATACGCAGACATCGTGTTTGACGCGACGCACGAGATGTTCGCTCGAAGGGAACGTCGGTCGTCAAATCTTTTACCAACTTTTGTTTTATATATTTCTCGAATTTAAGTAATCAATATAAATATAATATACTATAATTATAATATTAATATTTTCAGAAGTTTTGTTTTTATTAATATCTTAGTACCAGTTCCGAAATGGATTTATAATATTAATATTTATATTCATATTAATACTTATACGAGAAGTGTACCTAAATAATGTAAATAAAAAATAAAACCTAGATCATCATATAGTAGATTCTACGGAAGACATAATATATAATGTAGATATAATATGCGACATTTTTTATTAATATAATTTACAATAACATCAGTTAATAAGTGTACGTGATACCTAATTCATACGCAAAAGGTCATCAATATTTAATTTAGGAAGTAGAAAACATTTTTTCTTTCTCTTTTTCTCGGCTATATTTTAGTGAATCTCTTAAATCCCACGCCCTTGAATCGAGGTAAAGTCGTTATTCCAATGCCATTCCTGTTTGGAAATTCAGGTCTTATTTTTTATTGATATTACCAAGCCATTAATATACGATATTAAATATAATAACAATACGTGATATAACGTCCGGCGATTATATATTATTCATCTTAACGTTAACGCGTTAATAAATATATATTACCCTACACTTCAATCATCTCAACTAGTCAGGGAGGTCCGCAAAAATTTCGCAACAATTTCACATCTCATAAAATACCGGACAATATTTCAAGCAGCGTCATCAAGTATGATCAAGGATGCATGTGACGGAGCCTTCTCACCCGTTCAGGTACATGCTAATCAAAGTCGTGTGTAGGATTAACTTAATAGCGATTTAATCGAAAAGCGGAAACGGCCGTTTAACTCTCAGGACTCGATCGGGATCGAGCGTGTATCTATCTTATCGTTAAACAGTTTCTTAATCGCGATCCGGTGTTGTAGACTAATTACAGTTGTCGGCTACCTGCTACAATTATTATCACATATGAAACGAACGCGTGTGATCTGTCGACGGTGTTGCGTAGTAACGGTACACCACAAACGCGTCATAATTTTTAATACAGGCCTGGAGACGCGCGTTAAATTACAGCGTCTTCCTCGAGGCGTTTCAGCAGCCAGCAACGGCAATAATATCGCATTTTTACGACATCTCGGAGAGAGGAGAGTAAGCAAATCGAAGCGTTTCTGAATGATCTGGAATCTGGGAAACATCGTCAGATCCGTTCGACACTCTCCGTATAACGTCCTCCGATCTCATAAGGAAACAGTTTGCGTATCCTCTTACCCATTCGCGAGATTCTACGTCGATATGTGTAATAATTTTTACGATAACTATGTGAATATCTCTATGAAGTAAAATAAGATTTATAAAAACATCGCAAATGACGGAAACTAAAGATAAATGTGACAGTCGTTTACAGGACGAGATATATTTCATGTAATTTTCTTTAGTTAAATGTGGAATACAGTTATAGTCTGTATATTCATGAATTGATATATTCGTGGATCTGTATATATATATATATATATATATTCACAGATTTTATGTGTTTTTAATAAAAACTGTATAAAAGAACGCGTTATTTAAACTCAAATAGAAATAAATTCAATGACCTTTGTTTTTGTACATTACATTTTCCTACGGGCGATCAGGTTGTCAAAGCTTCGCGACAAAAATCTTTCCAAAGGCAGACGATCTTTGTAATCCGGTCACGCTTGAAGCAGAGATGTTCGTGGTTTTATAAATTCAGGCCAACCTATGGCTGATCCATGTCTTGAATCGTTATTATGATTCAACAAGCAATAATCTTGTATTTTGTTAGACTTTAAAAATGTTTCAATTTCTTCTTATATTTGTTGCAATAAAGTTTCTATATACAAAAGTTTTTCTAAAGAACTAAAGAAAAATTTATGTAAAGTTAGATTGCGATGCAGAGAGCGAGAGAGAGAGAGAGAAAAAGTAAATAAAAAACTTATTTCTTCTAAATCTTTTCTAAACTAATCTCTGAATATATAAAACTTTGCATAAATCATTTTGAATGTTTAAAGACTTATACAAAAAAAATTTGAAGCTTGTCATTATTTTTTAATTTTAGTTTATGACAATAAAAATAGTAACAAATAAAGTAAATAAATAGTCAAAAAGTGTTGTTCAATAAAAATAGAATGTTATAAAATCCACAATTTTCATATACCTATATATAGTTTATTGAAATCATAAATATTAACACATTTGTAAAAATGATTGCAATACATCTTTTTAAACTATTTAGGACAATAAAATGGAGTTCGATTTATACAATAAGTCAACCTGACAGATCGATTTCCGACTACTGTACGATATATTTCATATTTTCAAAAGGCATATTACGTGTCAGTCTCGTCAGCCAGTCTTCGCAACCCGGTCACGTTCGCCCGAAAATCCACGGCATTTCATGACCATCGTTCCACTGACGGGCCCGTTTATGATTGGTACGACTCCCAGGACGATCGTTCAAACGAGAGCGGAAAGCCGGAAGCTCGCTCGCACCCTCGACGTCCGTTTCGAAGGCGCGTCGCCCGTTTTGCGCCGCGCGCTTAATTCGGTAGTATCACGAGATATATTAATTAACGATGGACCCCGGACTTGCAACCCAATTTAGAAACAAGCGCCTTGTTTGCATACACCGGCCCGGGGTTCGCGCGAGCACCCTTGTAGCGCGGTACGCGCAATTGACTCGATATAAATAGCTTTCGAGCACGAAGGACGACCAGGAGGAGGGAGGGAGAATATAGAGGTGTGTTTCACGCGTTAGAGCCCTCCGTGAGTGTTTAACGAAGAATCCCGCTGTTAGTAGCCTGGCATTATCTTTCTTTCTTCTCGTTCTCTCTCATTCGAGAACCACTCGAACGCTTCGCCGCCGGAACGCCGCGCCGCATCGGGCCGAGCCGGGATGCCATCCTTAAATGCCGCGTCCGCACTTTCGGGCAACTTTGCAAACAACGTCAGGTTTTCAGCACCCGCCGGTCGAGGCTCTGGTTCCGTGTAATGAACCTTGGAGAACTTCAAGAGAATTTGGGAGATGAATGAACTCTTAAGATTGATTCTCGGAGCGAGCGACGAAGGACTGAAAATTCTGACATGGTTATGTCAAATGATTCATGAAATTTCATAAATCGTGAAAAAGGCGGAATTATGTTGTTTGAATTTATCTTTTGTTACTTGCTCCTCTAGCTGAACGGGTGATTATGCGATTTCTCAATCTTCTTTCTCAATCTTATTGCAATTATAGTTAAAACTTTAATTGTTCGATCATTCTACAGAACATGTAATTATATCTATAAATACTACAAAGTTTTCTCTCAATGTAGTGTAGTACATACTCGTTTTCTTTTTTTTTATGTAACCCGTGAATCAGATTCGTAATTATCGGTCAACTGCCGCAGGATCGTACTTTTATAAATTGTCGTCCGCGGATTTTAGATTGCGTTTGTTCACTTGCGGACAACGAACACGATGCGGGTCCTGGGGAATTCGTATATAACATTCTTGCGCCTTTGCGGTTAGCGATGCAATTAGTACCTGTATTTTATGCATTCAACTAGCTTCGAGTCGCCCAGGGACCTCGCGGAATTTCTGACATAGCGCGTGTTCAATGTAGCGACGGAATTATAATCACCGACCGACCGGGCATATTAATTGCCCCTGAGCATTTCTTAAGTCTTAAAAGCTTCAACCGGTGCCTCGATCCGTTTAGCTGTATCCACGTCGCAATTAAATTTCAATATGTGTAATTATATCCGATATTCTTGCACGGATCCGCTGTGCGTAACATGTACGAGAATAATTTGGCAAATGTTACATAATTACAGGGCAGCGTTGGGACATTTAACCCCTTCGCTTTCACTAGTCACTTATACGACATAATACCCTTATGTAATGTCGCGTCGAATTACAGAACTCAATTGGTAGGAAATTATAGATTGTGCTATGACCATTATGCTATAAATATTATAAAATCGAACCATAAATCATACACTCGACAAATATTTATATAATAGCGTTACAAAAAATTCATAAGAAAGTATTTCAATTGTTGTTTATTCAGGTCGATTTTTTGTATCCACTGAATTTCGTTGCGCCTGCTTAGACAAATATAAATTAAGAATGACATTAAAGAAAAAAATAAACAGCTCGTACAAATGCGTTACGCTGATCGAAGCATATCAAATTATAATTGCAATTCATTAATCATAGATGTAATAATTTAAAGGATATATGCATGTTAAGATCGCATGATCAGACGCCCCTAATTCTATACCATGCGCTTTGAAAAGTTACTTTCGATCTCAGTCGCATAGATGTTATTTCGATAAGATAATCATTGTAAATGAGGTGCACTCAGAGAAAGACATAGTGATAACTATATACTAGATGACAATTTTACAAACTTTATATGTAGAATTAATGTACATAGTTTAATAAACTACCTTATAGTTATTGCAATTATAAAATAATTTATTCAACTATTGTACATTAATTTTACATAATATAAAATTTGTATAGTTATCACCTGTATGTTTGTATAATTGCTACTATGATATTTCTCTCTGAATGTAGATATTTGATAAAATAAAAATCGACATTTTGATATGATTGAAGATAATGCTGAGCATCATATGTACGCGTATAATAGATGTACAAAAGATACACTATAAAAATAATATAGTCAATTGCATTTAATTGTATTAATATATTCCCACTATGTTCTGTGTCAAATACACAGTACAAAACTGATATTTAAATTAAATAGCAGATTAATAAATATAATGTATCGGTATATACCTATATATAAATACATATATTCAATTTGAGAAAGATATATATGTATATACAGGGTGTTTCCAAATTAAATGGCAAAACTTCGGGAGCGTGTAGAGGAGTAAAAAACTAAGAAAAAAAGTCCTATAGACATATGCTCCTTTTTGCTTTGTTTCGCAGGAAATCACGAAAAAAGAAAAAAATATATTTAATTTATTATTTTAATTATTTTATTTATAAACTTTTTAATGAAGATTTTGTTCGAAATGTGCACCTCTTGCAGCAATACAAGCATTGCATCTGTCAAACACGGCTCTTGTAGCAGCCAGGCACTGTTCTTGCGATATTCTGTTCGCTGCAGCTACGATACGATTTCTCAAATGTTGCTCTGATTGAATAGGCGAAGAATAAACTTCTT
>NW_017256029.1:576989-600520 GCF_001594055.1 Mycetomoellerius zeteki
CTACTGTTAAAGGCTTTCAAAGAGCGACTGACAAATTCATAACAGAAAGTGGAAAATGTAATCAAATATGTCGGTGCTAGATATGGCAAGAAATGTAAACATTTTTTTTCGATTTCTCTGAAACGGAGCAAAAACGAGCATATGTCTATAGGACTTTTTTTCTTAGTTTTTTACTCCTCTACACGCTCCCGAAGTTTTGCCATTTAATTTGGAAACACCCTGTATATACATATTCAATTTGAATTTAGCAATAAAATTATAAAATTTTCAAATTATGTAACCTACGAGATTCAGACCTTGACGTTAAAACGGTTGCATTCCATTAGGCGCCTGTTTCAATTCGCAAAGCAGATATACTATCGTTCACTTCGTTTACGATAATATTATCCTATTCATACGAAATTTTTCTAAGGAGAAACTGTTTTCTCAAATTGATCTTTAAAATATTCAAATTTTATTTGGTATGACGCTATGTGATAAATTTAAACAATTAACAATATTAGACAAAAAATTTTATAGGAGTAAATGTGAATACACAACAAGTATGTATAAGGAATAATAAAATTTATTATAATTAAAATTTCAATATAACTCTTTTTTTATAATTTTTTCATTTTTAATTACAATAATTTTCTTCAGTCTTGTTGTCGATCATGATATTTCGTTTTAAGTATAATTTTCACGTCTTTATTTTTAATGTAAAAATAGTCATGTTTAGAAATTAAAGAAATCTAATTAAATCGATTGATATTGTTAAATTACATATAAATCTCACTTCTTTTACTCATTAAACCACTATAGCTCTCCCTATCCAGATCTGTTTAGTTTTTTAAATAGAATTTTTACTGAAAAGCTTGAAGGAAATCGAACGCAACGGTTTGACTATAAAGTGCTTATAAATCTTATCATGTGAATGCTCTTCGATGGCGACGTGAGAATAAGGCATCAGGGGGACTCTGATTTGGTTAAGCAATTAAATTTGGATACTCCATCCCGACTACGTCCCAAAGGAAGACTTTTTACTCGGAAAACGATGCTGGGTCCACGAAATCGCGGGTAGATTCGCCCCGCAAACAGGATATGCGGGGGACAAGTTGCGGCGTTATCTGAAATTTAGAGCGCAGCCAGGGCGGAAATTGAGCCAAGGCCGTGGCTGGGCTTTCCTGCTTTACGCGGGATATATGTCGTAGCGTCATAAATTCAAGAGCTTTCGTTCGAATCACGGTAAGCTCTTTCGCTTTCTCTCTCTCTCTCTCCTTCTCGCTGGGTGAAAATCGAGTGAAAACTGCTCGTATCTCGTTACACTCGAATATGACTTTCAGTAATAGATGAAGCTTAAACCCTTTAATATTTATGTGCAGTTATCGGTGACAAAATAAATCAGTTATATATGAATCATAAAAGGGTATTAAAAATTTGTGATGTATTATTATTTCACAACTGATGCTACGTTCTAAAAAAAATTCTATTTACAAAATTTAATATTAATTATAAGAGAAATAAATTATAATTTATTTGTCTTATATTAAAAATCATAAGAGAAATTTTAATTATCTAGTATAATTTTTTATACATATACAGGAATAAATTGATGCTGTGTGTGTTATCACTTATGTCTATGAAAAATGTATATAAAATTTAGTTTATTTAAAAATTATATTATATTGATTAATTTTTACATTGAAAAATCATTTTCTTTTATAATAGCAATATATATATATATATATATACTGCAATTATATCATTGTACTTTGTATGGAATTTCTAGACATTATATTCATTAGAAGCGGTTTGCGATGTTTGCTGCGAAATGCAAGCGCGACCAAATACGAACGGTTCGTGGCAAGTGGCATTTAGTCGCGGATCGGGGGGAGCAATCTTGTGAAAGTGGCGCATATAAAGCGTAGTACCGGTATTATGCGTCGGCTTTCCGAAGCTTGAACGAACGATCTGTCTCGCCGCGACTATGCAGGGAGACAAAGAGAGGAAGAGAAAGGGAGAGAGACAAAAAAAGAGAGACAGAGGAGCGATACGGTTCGGTTTACAGCTCGAGGGCCTGGTTGTGGGGGCCGTAATATAGGGGCTCGAGCATTTAGCTTATCGTGACCGACTATCTACCGGTGGCATACGCTTACGTTGGGGCGCTTTCCCACCCCTGCAGGCGAGCTGCGTAACGCGCCTGTGGAGGAATGGGGGCGGCAGTGGTGGCGGTGGCGGCGGCGGTGAGCCCTTAAATCAGGCCGTAGCCTCCGGCGTAATGCGATGCGACGCAGCGCAATGTACGTTACGTCGGGATTTTCGGTCGAAGCGTTATCGCAACTGTCGAGTGTGAAAGAAGCGGTCCTAACCCGAAGATATATAAGACCGACAACGAATTAGGAAAGCGACACCACGATACGACAATCCTACAGACGTCAAGATCATCAGAAGCCAATTCACAGTTGTTACTAATGTCTTCATTCCGCTTATTAACGCGAGACTCGCGCGCTCACTGCGGATTCCGAGGATTTAGCGAGATGAAATCTGTAGCCCCGGAGGCGTACTACGTTAAGCCGTACTCGTCTTGCAGAGGAAGTGCAATTACACGAGTTTATCGTGACCGTTCGAAGATAGACCTTTATTTTAATAGGAAATCTTCCCATTAAATACGATTAACGGTGGCTCGTGTCTCATTAAATGGAATATAGAGTGCAATAAAATTGGCATGAAGGGGGTTGTCCGGAAAGTACGGCGTGAATCCCCGCTGTTATTACCAATATCTTTATTCGCATGTATGATACGTTTTACGTATCTGTCGTGATTCAATCTGTGTTTAAATGAGATGGAGTTCGCATAGCTGGGAGATACGTCATCGTATCATTACGTTGCTTTGCTTACTTTTACGCAAGAAGCGCAGTTACATAACTTATCGTTGTCACTCATTGTCGCTCGAGGATAACATCTTGTATTAATAGAATCTTTTGAAGTAGAGAACTGTAAGGTATGATAAAACTTAATAGAACTATTTAATACCCTTTTATAAATCTTTTTAAAAGTATCCCTGGAATTGCAGAAATTTTTCCGGTAAACAGTTCTTCAATCGCGCGATATTTCTACAGGATAAATAATATGAGAAGAGATTATAGTCATTTTAATATATGTGTGTTATCACATAACAAATCACGCTGAACACGTTTCTCGACACTGTTAATCCTCGAATATCCTAAATGAGCGCGCGGCTATTTGCGATGTGCAAACAGTAATTACGGCCGAATTCCTTGGCACGTGAATTAAACAGAATCGAACAAAAAAGGGGGCGAGAACAAAGAGAGCGGGAGAGAGCGAAAGAGCTGACGTGGCTCTTACGTTTACCTAAGAGTTGATCTGTTTTCCTAGGCCTATATCACGCTTCGTTTCCCGCCTACGAGATGTTCCCGTTTAATTAGAACAACCCATGACACCATACAATATTATCGATTTATCAAAAAGGAAACAAAAGCTTTACGATCATTCGCATGGTGTGTATCCGGAGACAAATTGGCTCTCTTGATCTCGACCCCGGTTTTTCTCTCGTCTTGACGAAAACGGATAAGGGTGAAAAGCCAGCATAAAATGACGGCAAATGCTTAAACGACAGTATAGTGATTTTTCACGGGCCACCCTTTACTCATTTGATGACGGGACCGAACCGTTCGTTCATTCCGTTCGTGTTCCCGGTTCCTCCTCCGCCGTTCGGACATCTCGACTACCCCTCGGGGCATTCAAAGGCAGCTGCTTACGGCGTACGTAAAATACGAGCAGCAAAGTATTACGAGCGCCACGTTCCACAACCGATCGATCGAACGCCGGATTGAATACGCGACATCGAATGGAAGTGGCGGAACGCATTAACGGACGAAGGGGGATCGTTGAAAGTGAGGCACTTCATTCAGCGATGTTGTTAGCGAGACCACCGCGTTAAGCATGAATTAAAAAAACGCCGGCGAGTAAACTTAATGAAGATTTTATGCTCAGGAGGTTGTAAATGTGTCATGCTTATCAGAATGCTATTGAGCTATTCAATTAAGTAGCGTTTAAAGCACCATGTATATACCTCAAGAAGTCATTTGCACGAATAATGAATGTGAAATAGAATAAATGACAATAAATAAATTAATGTTTATATGATAAACGTAATAAATTGCAATTTGTATAATTATACAATTTTAATTTTGTATTTCAAAATAATCGTTATTTCTTGAACGTTTTATATACATCATTCTAAAAAATATTTGCTTAACGTTTGATATTATTTATTTTACAGAAAATTTACACAAATATGAGAGAAAAAGAGAGATTTTCGTTTCTATTTTATTTTTATATTATTATGTTACATTTTTATTTTATTTTATATACATTATTTTCATATTTTTTATTTATCTTACTAAAAAATGACACATGAATCTGTAGCAAGCGGATGTAAAAAGATGAACGTCAAGAAAAAAAGGGGGAAGGTAACGTCAACATAGGTCGAATATATGGCGGATTTCGATGAGCACAGATAGGAGAAATGGCGATAAAGTCGAATTTAATAGAGAGTTCTCGTGCGAGCTTATGCTGTGTCGGTGCTGCGTGTAACCCCGAGACCTCTGACGTCGGCATATTGCATTATCGCCCGACTTATGGGATTCCATATTCAATATGGATAGCAGACTGAGAGGTCGGAAGGCTGAACGATCCTGGAACGATCTTCGAAGGTGAAGCGTATTTCAAACTCTACGGCTTCTTACGATTGGGAAAGGGCGACGGGCTCTACTTGCGAGAAGTATGGTATACTATATTACTTCGAGCGATATGACCCATACGTCAGTTCACGAAGGGACCCAGCAAACTTTTAAAGTGGGAGCGCATACTACCATCGACGCACTTTCTGCGAGTCTTTCCTATTTTACAATGTTTAATAGATTGCCCTGCGATTTACGGAGCGATTGTCGTAGCGGTGGTCGTTAATAATATATAAACGAATATATTTTATTTTATTTATATTTAATATTATATACATGCGAAATATCAATTAAGAAAAATAATCCTATTTTAAGGTTAAACGGATTTTATTGTTAGCGCTTAATAATATAGATGCAAATTTTTACAATTGCAATTTTTTCAATTTTATAAATTGTACGTCGATTTAGTTTGTCGAACTTGAAACGCAATCGCAAACTAAAACTGAAATTTAAATATATCAAATTAGATTTGTTATCGATTTTAAAAATACTAATAAGCATCTTAAAACCCTGTAAATAATTTATTGCGAAAAATCCATGAGCTATAATATTTTTTATAATAAATTATTTACAGGTTCTAAAGATGTTTATTAGCATCATTATTCAAATTGATAACAAATCTAATTTGAGATATTAATATTTCAGCTTCACTTTACGATTGTAAAGTTGTTTCATATTCAACAAATCAAACGCGTAGTTCATAAAATTAAAAAGATTTAATTGCAAAAAGGAGGGAGTCTAAAAACGGCCAAAATTGGCCTTAAATGGACACCATTAAAACCTATGCAGTTGTCATTTTGAAAGTCCGTACATTCATGGAATAATGGTTATTTATCCAGAAAAGCTTGGGAAACCTTCCAAAAATAATAAAATAGGTCGTTTAAACGCTCTGCAAAGAAACTCATTGTTTCTAATAAACGATGATAGATTTCAAAATTAATGGTGTGTTTACATTTAACACAAGTTGGATTATGAAATGCTATAAGAATACGCTACCAGGAAGATCTACAAATATACAGGGTATCCCATTTTAAATAATGCATTAAGATTCCTTGAAAACTATGGTAGATACGGAAAAATGTTTCAAACAAAAGTTGTTTGGTTCGGAGAGGGACATAAGAAAGTACCATTGATTTGACTTTGGGTGGCGTCGCCAAGGCCAGGTCAAGGTCACGTTGATTTTTTTAAATGGAACACTCTATTTTTCATTACATTTTCTTGTAGCTTACGAAAATGTAATGAAAAATAGAGTGTTCCATTTAAAAAAATCAACGTGACCTGGCCTTGGCGACGCCACCCAAAGTCAAATCAATGGTACTTTCTTATGTCCCTCTCCGAACCAAACAACTTTTGTTTGAAACATTTTTCCGTATCTACCATAGTTTTCAAGGAATCTTAATGCATTATTTAAAATGGGATACCCTGTATATTTGTAGATCCTCCTGGTAGCGTATTCTTATAGCATTTCATAATCTAACTTGTGTTAAATGTAAACACACCATTAATTTTGAAATCTATCATCGTTTATTAGAAACAATGAGTTTCTTTGCAGAGCGTTTAAACGACCTATTTTATTATTTTTGGAAGGTTTCCCAAGCTTTTCTGGATAAATAAGCATTATTCCATGAACGTACGGACTTTCAAAATGACAACTGCATAGGTTTTAATGGTGTTCATTCAGGGCCAATTTTGACCATTTTTAGACTCCCTCCTTTGCGCATTAGTATTATTAAATACTAATATCTATTTTGTGTGTGACCGAAAATAAGATTACTTTTCTTAATTGATTCATTTTCATCAGTCTAACATTGGATTATAATTATTGATGCGAAATATATTATACGTCGTGATTTTATCTTTATTTTTGGATCTTTATTTTGGATCTTTATTTTGGAATTAAACATCTTGATCACTAAAATAAATCTAGAATCGAGAAATAAAGTGCATAAAAGTTCATAAAAATGAAAGTATATGAAAATATAAGATCTGTTGTTTGTACTTGTAAAATCTATTACCTTTTAATGTTAATTTAAAACAAGATTTTATTGTTAAGTGAAAAGTTAAAGCATTTCAATAAAGTTAGAAAAAGTACAACTGCAAGAAAAAATGTGATTTTATATTATAGTATATGGTATAATAAGTGACATTTGTGATATCAGAAAAAAAGACAAATTAGATCGAAACGTGAGATAATATATTATGAAGACAAGAGAAGAAAAATGAAATAAATCTCGTGAGATTTGCAGGAATAGAAGTGCTATCGACTTGTAGTCGACGCCTGTAGCAAACCACTTCAACAGCTTCATGTACCACGGTTTGCCTGCACGCAGGAGCATCTTTTCTGTAATGTACACGATGTCCTAATAAAATATATATATATATTACGAATAAATAGTATCATATTATTTCAAAAATATTGGCAATAATATCTTCTTTGACAAAATTTCCTGCTATTTATATTCTAGTTTTTAATTCATGCTCTTAATTTATTATAATAAGCATATTTTCATTAAAAGTTTCGTTATCAGAAGTTATATGAATAAAATAAAAAACCATTATTCTATTTATATATCTACATAGTTAAAAATTATTTATATATTTACACAGTCAAAAATGATTCTATGTTCAATCGAATGTAATAATTATCTACTTCATTCTCTCTCTCTCTCTCTCTCTCTCGTCATGGATCTTCATTAAATAATAAAATAATATCCTTAAAAGAACTATAAAATATATGTAGTACAGTTCTTTTATAGCAATATAATCCGACATATATATTTATTATCCGACTCACGAACACAATCCATTCTGTTGTCTATTAAATAATCCGTAAAGGGGGTCCGTTTTGCTACTTGTAATCGGACACTTATTGCAGCCTACGCGTTTACCGATGCCACCGTATGCCGGCACAAATAAATAATACCAGCGACGGGAAGAAACAGATGCAAGTTAGAGAGAAAACAGAGCCGGCGGGTGTTTGTAGTATCTCTAACTGTCTTACTTTTGTGTCCTTAGTACGTGACTTTCAATCTCTCAGTGTTTTTCGATATTACATGCCCGTATATTCTGTCTTGACATATATTAGTTATTTATATATTTAAATTAATAGTCGCGCTTAATTTTATATATCGTTTCCTTACTTCAAAAATGACTTAAAAAAACGCATTTCCAAGTTATTACTATGAATGAATCAGATATTATTACCAAGAATGAATCAAATATTGCCTTATTAATTATCAAACTTGAACTAATTTAACATCGTACAAAATTATCAAAACATCACAACTCAAAAAGTTTAAAAATAAATCGTCAAAATTGTCACAATTCAAAATGGGTGGTTTTTAAGGGATTATGAAACAAAAATGATCCTGTTAAGAATATATTCTTTTTACTGATATTGTTTAATTAGTCAAAAATTTTCTGTCAAATTGAAAAATAGTCATTCCCGTTTTCGTAATTTTTGAGTTGTATCATTTTTGAAATAAAAGAGTGATATGTTAGAATAATACGTTTTTCTTATCGTTTCTCTTTTACAATAAACATTAAAGTTATTATACTTAACAAATTCAATTGTTAAACCTTTTCTTGATTTTACTTACTTTTAATCTTTTTCTTTATAGATCCATTCTTCATTCTTAAAGAAATTCTGAGATAGACATTTCGTAAATGGTCACGTCCTGGTCAGCTGAATACTCGCCGAAATTATACAAGAAACGTGCGTATGGTTCTGAAAGAACGTCGTCCGAGACGTCGATGAAGGCATGCGGCGTGGTATGGGGAAGGTGGACAAGGAAGGGTGGACTCTGTGGGGTTCCCATCCGCGCGTTATGGTCAACGCTCGCTATAATAAAACTATTCCTGTCGTGACTTACGCAACGGGGGTGGTGGTGGTGGGCAGGGAGGGTCCGAATCCCGTAGGATATAAATGCCGTTCGGGGTGTTTCCTTCACTGGACCGTGGTCGGCAGTCCGCCACTTCCTACACCTTCGCGTAGATTCAATCACGACCCCTCCGACTATACCGACGAAACTCGCGTCTCGAATACCAAGCGGACCTTCACTTCCCGGAATCCTCCCTCTACCCGCCCCTGGCATTAAAGCGCTCCGTCTTTTTTGATCGTGACGAGAATCGCGTTCCCCGCCCGGGAATTCACCTTGCGCTCGTTCGCCAGTCCACGATCTCGACAACCACGACATCGACAACGGATGAATTTCTTCGCTCGTTTTTGTCGGATCCGGTTAAACGTTGGAGAGCTCGCTTTAGAAATCGTGTGCCTTGAAGGTCGCACATTGAAAGAACTTTCCTATGTTGAATATAATAGTTACGCGAAACGTGACGCATAATTCAGATTACAACCGAAGAAGCAATCGATCAATTAGGTACATTGAATCAAATTAAATTAACTATCTAATTTTAATTTTTCATTGAACTTTTTTTTGAGCCTATAGGACCTAGATTGAGGCGAATCGACTACAAGTCGAAAGCACTTCTATCCTTGAAAGTCTCACGAGATTTATTTCATTTTTTGCAATTGCCTTTATAATATATTGTCCCATGTTTCGATCTGATATTCGTTATATTTTTTTATATCGTGTAATAAATAATGTTATTTATTACATATTATATATACCATAAGATTCGCATATTTTCTTGCAGTTGTGCCCTTTCTAACTTAATCAAAATAAAATTTTTTTTAATTATAAAAAAATATTTTAAAACAGTTTTCTAAGGCGATGAGTAATTTATAAGAGTGAGAATTAATACTTAAAACTGAAATGTGTAAATGTTTCACGATAATTTAAAAACGAAATGACGTATATCTTTATTGTACTTTTCTACTTTATTCTTATGCTATAGGGTAACTCCGGCAAATACGCCGCGCTGGGATTTACGCCGCAGAAGTCAGAAAAAATAGAAGGAGTGGGGGTAATTTTCCCGTAACTACTCTGTTACATGCCTTTATGTTATATTAGTATTGTGTTATGATTTCAGCTTCTTACTGTTAATATTAATGAATTTATTATGAGTTGAATCGATTTGTCACTGTAATAAGTAACGCCATCATAAGTTATAATCTACATAAAATGATTAATGTAGGACGTGTAAAAGACTTAGTGGTTATTTCGTGATACATACGTGTAGTGAAATAGTAAAGCATGTTTGTATTATTAAGCATGTTTGTATTATTTGTAAATTTTTCATGAGCCGTACATACCCCTTTTCCCCCTATGAGTAGCCATATATCCCACCCCTATGAGATATGCGGCAAAAATACAAGAGGTTTCAAAAAGTTTATTTTTTAATATGAAAAATAAATATTTCGGATTTCTAATATTTTTTTCATAGTAGTAGACAGTACAAAGTTTTCACTGATATAGTTCGTTTCCTATAAACATAGTAAATAATACTTAATAAATTAAGTTTTTGATAGGTGCGGCGTATATGTACCGGAGTTACCCTATCTTCTGCTATAAGATATCTTATGCTATAAGATATGTTTTATCTACGAGATAGTTAACATAAATCATACCCAGGACAATCTACCGGGGGTTATTAAACTAAAGTCCAAGTCCACAGGAGAAAAGTGGCGTCGAAAACCGGCGCTTCTACTTATCTAGGGGGAACAAAACCACTCGTTTGCACGCACATGTGTCTCTGTTCGCACACAGAAGCACGCACGCACTTAAACAAAGCCGATCGATTTTGCGCTCCGCGCACTTTGCTTTATCTCCTTTCTATCTCGGTCGGTCGTCATATTGTTCCTGCGGCTTCTTCGCCACGACTTAGTGAAGCCGTAGATCCAATAAGACGTTTTTTCTGCGAAGTTTTGGCCCGCGGCCGCTCAAGTTTCGATGGGAGTCTATCGTCTGAATACCAAGTATCTGGTCTCTCGTGCCTGAGGGAAGCGAGACAAGGGGATCAGGGCGAGATCAGCGGGTCCCTAGAGACGTTAGAAAAGAAAGCGATCGTCCGCAATTTTGAAAGCACCGGGAATTTTTATTGATATCAAACTTCTGCGTTGTTGTACGTTTTGAAATTTTAATGATAACGTACCTGCAAACATGTCAGGTGCATGCCAGTTTGCGAAACGATAAAACTCTTGGAGCATATATTGAAATTCTAAAAATATGTAAATAGAAAGTAACAAAAATTTAAAAGTATATACGTATTTAAAAATATATAAAAATATTAGATTAAATTAATTTTAAAAAATGTCAAGCTTAAACCATTTACAATTTTGTACAAATTCTTGCATTCATATATATTTGCATATCTAGCGATAATTACAAAATCGTAAAAGCTTAATATAGTAAGACAAATAATGCCTAATAATGATATTCTTTGATGTAAACTACTGTATACATTTTGTCGGAAACGATAAGAAACTCTTGGAGCAAGTCGCGAATTCTAAATCTTACGAAGCGATCGAGAGGATTAAGCGCGAAACGGCGTGAATTAATAGCTCGTTTTGACTTCATCTAAAGTTAAATTAAGATGGATTATCGAAATAATGGCGAGGGCCAAAAGCTGAACGAAGTAGCAGTGTACGCAGTAACGAAGGGTCTGTGTGCAAACGAGTTAATACGCATTATTCTCAACCGTGAGAGAACGCAAAATCTACGAACGCGCGCGAACGGGACATTAGTTTGCTGCTCGGAGGATTACCGGTAGCTGTATCTCGTCGTTAATCCTGATTTAGGGATTCCGATGCGCATCTCCTCGGCAAGAAACCTGTAAACGTATCGGTATAGCCAATAACGCCTCACCAGTAAGAGACGATTTAAATTATTGTGGAGGACGTTCTATAAAAGCGTTTTACGCTTTGTTTGATTTGCGAGATAATCAAGGAGATTCATAAGCAACTGCACGCTCGTATAATGCTATTAACCCGTATATTTAAAGGTTTATCAATGTATGTACAAACGATAAAGCTATGTAGGTATACCGATATGTAAATGTTTGAGAACACATTGATTTGTACGTGCATACGCAAATGTGAGTGGCGATGTGCACGAACTTGTAGATACGAATATATCTTGTATCCTTGAATACGCAGACAGTTTGAGCACGGATTTGCTTATCTGCGAACATCTAAATTTCCAAGAGCGTGGTTATCCGGAATTTATAGACGCGGAACTTTGTGTAAAGCTGTGAGCTCAGGACTGTGCGAATATATCTATAAATGAGTGCGTGTGTTGTATATATCTCTCTGCGTATCGCAACGCATAAATGTGCGAGTACCGAGATTTATGAATCTACATATATTACTCGCACGATGTACATACTCTTTGCGATAAAGTAGATAAATAATTAGTAGGAGCAGCTCATGGAGAAGTATAAGTTTCAAGCGGCTTTGATCCTACTTGGCAGTCGTTTGGCAGTTGCAAGGGCCAATTAAGACGGATCGGATACTCCGCGTTACCTTTGACAAGGGCACGGTAATCGAAACCGATGTCGACGAGGACCGTAGCACCAGAGAAGAACAGGATCGACGTCATCTTATCGGATTTCGAGGCTGTGTTAGTATCAGGTGCTTTAGAACTCCCACGCAGTTCACGATTTACGATCGGCGCATCGCATGTACCTAACAATAATACCGTCTGAAATTCCGAACTGCGAGCTTAGGGTTGTTTGACGTATATAAACGCCCGTCGACCGACGAAAAAGCGTTGGGCAATAAACAATGCCGGCATTTTCGCAACAGCATAACTGTCGATAGATATTACGAATATGGTTATGTACTTGATTTTTAACAAAAGAAATGTAAATAAAACAGAAAGAAACAAATTTTGGTTCTTATTGTGATTAATATAATTGCATATTACCATACTTATGATTATTACTGTTATGTAATGTTAGTAACTATAATAACTATATAGTTCTATCAAAAAAGTAATATAAAAATGATTATAAGTTATAATTAAATTATATTAAGTGTAACTATTTTTATGGTATAATAATAATAATTATCCCAAGTTATGCTATAACAATAATTATGCCAAGTTGGCACTGAAAATGTTTATAAATTATAATTATATTATACCATGAAAATAGTTACACTTACTATAATTTAACTATAACTTATAATCATTTTTACAAATACCAAAAACTTTTCTCTCATTGTCAATGAAAATATACAGAAACATTTTTTTGCTATGATTTATTTAAATATCAGTCCAATTATTAAATTAATTTATGATTTATTCTCGATATACATCATGCTTATCGCAAAGATTCTTACGTGATATGTGGGTTTTACTATTTATGAAAAGTTTATTTGTTACGAGAAATTTGAAGTCGCATCCAATACTGATAAAAGCGAAGAGAGAGAGAGACGCGTCTCGCATGTTTCGTTATCGATCGTTAGGATGAACACTCATCGGATAATGGGCGCTCTATACTTATTGTCAAAAAAAGATATATAGTGATAGCAATTATATAGATATGACAATTATACAAGTTTTATATGTAGAATTAATGTATACACACAGTTGAATAAATCATTTTATAATTATTGCAACTATAAAATAGTTATGCAACTGTGTCAATATTAATCTATGTATAATATTTATATAGTTATCATTTATATAATTGCTATCAAACTATATTTTTCTATATTGCTTTCATTTCTTCAAAAATAGATTATACTACAATAGTGTATAAGCTATTTGAAGGAACATAAAAGATCTCATTGTAGAATTAAAGTCTGAAATATACATTGCCAATGGCGATAGGTATTCGATAGGAAGTGTATTTATTAATGTGAAATTCAAAGTCGTATCTAATGCTGATAGAAGCGAGAAAAGAAATGTCATTTTGCACGAGCTACGCCATTGGATTCGCGGGAGATTTACCTCACGTTGGCGAATCCGATGCGGGAGCGTTGTATGTTCGTCATCCGCCATCGCAGCTGTTCGCCGATGGTGTAATAAGGTCCTTGTGAGAAGCGACGCATCCTTTCGACGCGCTGGATCTTCTTCCTTGCGATATCTCGTGTTCAATTGAAGTCTCAGAGAAACCAACGTGAGCGATGACGCAAGGGTGACGAACGCCATGATCCAAGGGTTTGCAACCCCGTGGCGGCACCCACCCTTCGACTCCGCGTCACGGCGACACTTCCATACGAACCAATATTATTGTTGTCGGGTGATATAGGAGCGTCAGAACGCACTTGATGCACATTGCGATCGAGTTTGCGCGTTGCTGGTGGCAGGAGGAAACGATCAACTATGACATGTGCGGATTTGTGGACACGTGAATCGTAGATACATAGATTTATGGATATACGGATCGTAGACGCGTAAATTTATCGCCGGGTCTGTACCACAAAGGTACAAGCGCGTCAATTGTAAGATTTATTATATTCACTCTCTCGCGTAGATTGTCGAAGCATGGATTTGTGAATGGATTTACGTGCAGCGACTCGTGAATTCACAAATTAAGTCCAACATTTGTAAATTAAGATGCACTTGTGGATATGTAACACCTACGTAGATATATGAGTTTATGCAACGCGCAAGCTCGTGGATACAGAATTCTAAAATGAAGTTCTACATTTCTCGGAGAGGAATAGAGAATGAATAGGAAGGGTGCGCGGATTAGTCGATGTGCAAATTTACCAACATACGCGTTTATACATGCAAAGCGAGACGAAATGTACATAAACGCGCGTGCCACGTTTGAGTGACGCGCGCGCCGCGAATTTTTCGAGAAACGCACAAACCGATTACACTCCGTACTTTTATTTTTCTCTTTTTTTTGGTACCGTCCAAGACGTACGACCACCGAGGTGAACGGGTAAGCGTCGAGCGAAATACTAGTGTCGGCCGATATCGGGGGTGCAGTCGTAAGGGCGCGCCCCTCGTTATAAGCCCCCTGTAAGCTACAGCCCGCTCGCGAGCGCGTGTATATGTACACGCGTGTACACATACCATGTCCATGAAGGGCTCTCCCCCGACCTGCCGTTGCCTGTGTTACGGCCACAGCTCGTCCTCCCTGTCGCGGCTATGACTAATAAGAACTAGAAGACCGTGTCACACGATACGGTCTTATCACACGTTAAACGATGCGAACCAAGCGTGCTATTTCTAACCTCGCAAGAGAGTAGCCAAAGACAATTCTTTAAAATTTTTTGAAAAACTGATTGTAAATTAAACATTTCTCTGAAACTAGATTGTTACAATCAGTCAACTTATGATGAATTCTTTCAATTTATTTCAATGTCAAAACGATTTTGAACAAATTGCAAAAAATCTAATATACAATTATAATGAATAAGCAAATTTAAAATAATAAATAAATAAAAGTTTACTCTCTAAATCTGAATCAATGGATAATCACTGATATCAATGCCAAGCATGCTACTGATAATCAGTGAATTAAATGTGAGATTCCTAACCTAGCTAATCTTTATTATGTGATCTAACTAATCTTGTTTTAGTGCTTAAATTCAATGAATATGAGATTGAAATGAACGTACAAAAATATCAGTATTTTAGTTATATAATGCTCAAACATACTTTCTTTTTTAGTTGAATTTCATTAATTATCAGTGCCAAGTATGTCACTGGGTAATTAGTGACTATCCACTGATTGAGATTTAGAGAGTAAAAGGTGCTACTCTTGATATTTAAGCTCAATTATTTATTGCTCTTGTCTTACACTGCTCACAACATAAGAAATAAAAATCTATTATTCTAATTCGTAATTAAATATTCATGTCATCAATATAAAAATTTGTATAAATTTAAAGATATTATACCTAAATGAAAACGAATCCACAAATATAAAAGAAGTTTTGAGGACTCGACACTCACATATCAATGCAGTCAATAAGATGTCAAAAATAAAATAATTAAGTATATCTATATAAAACAATTTTATGTTAATGTCACATCAAATCCACGAAACATAAATCTGTTTTCATTTAATTTTTCACAGGTTTCGTATATACCGAAGTTGAAGAAAACGCGGTATCGCAATCGGTGTTGCAGCAACCTCAGTAACATTGGGCGCAACCCCACCGACTTTCACCCTTTATCCCTTTCTACGCCGCTTAGATGGCCCATCTTGCATCGCCCTAGCATTTTCCTCTCGCAGGCGTGCGAGCGACATCATCGTACGCGTCGCGTTTTTATCGCGCGCACCATATGCACGATATATATATTCTAACCCTCAGAATGGTTACTACATCAAATTTTCTCCTAGAGGAAAAGAGAACCCCATGTGTCACATGATCGTCGTAGAACGTTCGGATGTGTGTAAAACGCGAATCTCGATTCGCGTCGCGTCCCACAGTGCTCACGAATGATCCTTCAGAGGAAAGTGTCGCGGGTGGCATTGTGTTCGATTCCACCGAAATTGCCTCTCGTTCCGCCAGAACGAGGAAGAGATATTGAAGCTATGCGTGATAATTTACATTTTCAAAGAGCTCTGCATTTTTTGTGTTATGTTACTTACAGAATATTTAACAATACGCTGAGAGAAAAATGATATTTTTACGAAAAGAAAATTTTGCTCAAGTATTCAAAAATTTAGCTGAATACCGAGAGAGATCTTTGAAAATAATTTTATTAAATCATCAAAATAATTACGTAGAATGCTCAAACTGATTGCTAGAATGTCAAACTTCTTGCAGCATTGCTCATCATGTGTGTTCGAATTTCTTACATAATTGTTTTGATGGTCCAACCAAATTATTTTTAGACCTATATCTATTTAAATTTTTATAGATACTTCAGCAAAATCGTTTTCTTCGTGCTTAAATCCCCTTGCTGGATTAATTTTTTTTTATCCCTTTAATGACAACTGAATATGAAAAGAAATGTACAGTTTTGCTAAAATATCTAAATATTTAGCTAGATACAGATCTAAAAATAATTTTGTTGGACAAAATAATTATATAAAATGCTTAAGAGTTGATGTTGCAATAAATTGTAATGTTTTATCAACAGTATACTTTGAGCGTCCTACGTAATTACTTTGATAATTTAAACAAAATTATTTCAAATTTGTACGTGGCTAACTTTTTAGATACTTCAGCAAAACCGTTCTTTTATGACAATAAGAGCTAACAAAAAATAATATCAAATTAGGTATGAAAAGCTTTAAATGATGCAAGAAATTCTTTACTGTTACTACATGACATGTGTTTTATCACTCATTAACGCGTTAGTGCGCACGGAAAAGAACATGGTGCGTTAATTATGGTGTGTACGACTTCGTTCCTCAGATTTTTTTCGCTCATGAATACTAAAGTTAGCTACAGGAACTTCGCATTTTACGGCAATTACGTATATTACAGCATATGCGTGTCACATAATTCCCCCACCCTGTAATTCCAACAGTCCAAGCATCACGCGCACCCCTCGTGAAGTTTCGACAACGTTATTTTTTTTTCGTCAAACATCACAAGTGTCAGCGAAACGTCCGAAAGCAATGAATAGCAGAAAAACGGATGACATGGGACAATGCGATAAGCGTGAAAAAGCGCGAGTCGACCGACAGGAACGTTGATTTGTAAATGGTGTTGCAGGTGAATCTCTCGTGGCACTTTCGTCGGAATTAGCAGCTGCGATGACAGAGAGAAAGGGAGAGACGAGCTAGACAGATCGATGGCTATTCCGCCTGAACGTGATTACCACGAGAATTCTGGGAAACTCGATGTGAAAACGAAAGTAGAGACGAGGAGAGAATAACTGTGGTTGGGCTGAATAAATAAATCAAATATTACCATCGTGTCGTAATTAATGATGGAAAAATTTGATAAAAGGGATGACAGATAATGTGAAAGAAAATAAAAGAAATTCTTTTGCAAAGAGATACATACGAGTGAAAGAAACATGAGATGACGTCACGAAATTAAAACTGAAGAGTTTGGTTACATTAATTGGAATTCTAATGGAAAATGAACAAATCGTTTTCTGGTTAAATCTATTAGTCGAGATAACCAGATGTCCAATTATGATAATTAGAATTTTGATTGATATCATCCGAATATGCTGGTTTATTTATTTTCAATGAGAAATTTTTTTCAATGCAAAAAAGAGATTGTAACTATAAAAAGTCGATGTATCAGAAGGTGATATGAAAGGAAGGTAATAAGTAACGACAACGAGGGAGTAAACATTCCGCTAGAATTGTGGAAACAAGACGGGTACCGGACTCGTAGAAAATGAGGTAACGAGAAGAGGAAATTCGCTGAGCGAAGGGAAGGTCCGAGGAGATATCTGACGAGGGGTCGAACGAAAGGGCAGAGGGCTGGAAGAAAAATCACGTCAAATATTTGTTCTCGCGCAATGCCGGGCCCAGCGTCGTCGAGAAAAATCGGCGAATCAAGAGAAACTCTCGCCCGGTGACAGCGAGAGAATCTTATTCGAGACGAAAACATGCGAGAGGGGACGCTCTCACCCAATCTTATGATTTTGTTATTTGCAGCAGCCCTCGCGCCCTCAACGATGTACGAAATAGGATATCTCCTGATGTTGCGAGTTGACGATCAAACGCGTCACGGATTCGTGCATCCACAAATTTAAGCGTTTGCTAAACTCAAACATTGTCAACTGGGGATTAAAATCGGCAGGATAGTCGCCTAAGGCTATGGAGTTAATCCCCTGTATTATGTAATTTTTTCACTCCAACGTGATTCACTCCTGGATAAGAAATATCAAAAATATTTCTGAATATATATATTATGTTAAAGAAAAGATATTTATTTTCTATCATAATTTTAAAGTACACTGAAAAAAAAGATATAGTTCACATAACTGAAAATATTTAGTTGTGAGCAATATAGAAACATCATCCCAGTTATCTTTATGTGATAGGAATATGTATGATTGATACGATTTGTTTACTTTAATATGTCAACTACATCAATATAGTTAGGCTCGATCTAGTTGTAATAACTAAAACGTGGTTGGAGGATCATTTACTATGGGGATAAGTTATATATCTGTATAGATGCGTCAATCGTGACATTATAAAGCATGATGTAATAAAAATTAAATTATTAATAAGAATTAATTTCTTGTTACATCATGCTATAAATTCAGTTGCAATTTCAAAAAGCAAAAGCGACTCACCACGCTTACAATTAAAAATATGTATATGTATAATGTCATTGCTGCAACATAACCTAACCTCACCATTGTACTATGTTTCAAGCAACTACATAAATAGTTGTTTCATATTTTACTATTTAATCTGATTGGCATCACCACAGATTTCTGTGTAGACAAACCATACTGTTTTTTCCGTGTCTTAATAAATTAAATAAGATTTATATTAGTTTATAAATGACACAACATAAGAGAAAAAGAATACAAATAAAGAAATATAAAATTACAAAAGCTGAGAAATAACGCAATTTTGAATGCATAGCATGTTAAAAAATCAAAAGCGTCTTTCATTATAAAAACATTATGTACATGTTATGTTACATATATAGTAAAGAAATAGTAACTGCATCTTAGTATCCAATGAGATTGTCATTAAATAAATTTTCCAAATTAAAGTTAATCATTGATAATGCATCTAATTTAACTACAATGATTTTGCAATAAGCTCTTTTATAAGCTCTTCTTCATTTGAAAAGCGCTTTTTTAAGATTTAAAAAGAATATTATACTGCACGAATATAAAAGAATTAAAAAAATTGTATTCCAGGTAAACACGAGGGTTTCTTTTATGGCTTCTCGCTCGCAGAAGCGAGCTGGGTTGTTCTGCATCCCGGTGAGTGGGCACCGGAAGGAGACCCCGTCGCACTCGTTGTATACCGCGCTTCTATTTTCAGACAGCATTTTTAAGGTTTCCGTTTAACGATACGCGTCACAAATCCGTGCCGTTTCGGGAAGGAATCTCCGCATGTGTGCGATAGATCTGTACGCGGTAAAAGCCGACAGACGACGCATCGCGTTGTCGGGGTGTAATATTTTCGCGACAGTCTCGCCATTACCTATCAAGACTTTCCTTTCATCGTCTGTGATGCTGTCTCGATTCGCACCGGGAACGGATGATTCCTTCTATTCACGTTTTTACGACTGTGACTATGTGGGGCTTTAATTGAACCATGGCTATCCTGCGCCTGTGAGTCATTTCGCAATGAGCAAACTCGTTATTACGCTTGCATATTAATCCTCAGCGTCGTGAACATGTAGCTGCCAGAAGAATATCTCGGCTCGATATCGATCGTAGATTTAATCTTAAAGCCATTCCGAAGTGACTTTTTGCCAGACGTAAAAATAATTCAAAGTCTCGTTAGGTTGACTAACGTTTGATGATCTAATAAATTACGAAGATGATTAGTATTAATGATATACGATAAGATGAATTATTGAGAAGTAAACTCGTATAAGTCAAACCCTTATCCATTTTACTTCGCAACAAATTTCCTGGATTAATTAATATGCAAATCATTAGCCATTAGCCTACGACTGAATGAAAATTTCGTGTCTTTACATCTCGCGTTTCCATTTGCTTCTTATATTAATTACAAGAATTATAATATATTATGCAAAATAAAAATACAATTTTTTAAGTCTACTAAAAAAGTATTTATAACACTTTTTTGGACATTAAATTTTTATCAAAATTCATAATTAGGACTTTTGCATGAATTTAAATGTTTATTAATTTTGAATTTTTATTTTCATATATTTTAATAGAATTAATAAATTACTAATAATAAATAATAATAAATATTAATAAATAAATATTATTATTTTATATACATATTCTATTCATTTTTATTCTGTTTATAAGTAGATAGTCCAGTCAAATTAGACAAAAAATGGGCAAATAGAAGAAATAATTTATGTATTTTGATATTTTGTATATAAACTCTCAAAAGGATTAAAAATAATGGACTAAAATGTTCCCACCCTAATCGTGAATGGAACATTTCCTTTTGGACGAAAAATTATCCCTGGAGCAGACGTTTAGAGTTTTCCTCATTTATCTTCTAAACCATTACTCGGACATGAAAATATCATAGAACTAAAAAATTTGTCATGGAATTTTGCATAAAAAAGATCTGATACATCATAAAACTAATTCCCATAGAATTCTTGCAATTAGAGTTCAAAGTTATGAGGACTGAAGCGCGTAAAGGAAAAATTCGCTTTAGGACGTCTTTCGTCGCAAATATTTCCGAAACCGCTGTTTCTACGCAAAAAATGATAAGAACAAAAAATGTAGAGCAGAATTTTTTTTACAAAGTACATAGTAAAAAAGCTTTTGTAAAAAAGGCGCAAAAAGTCAATGAAGAACATAAAAACAAAAATTGTGGTTTGTAGGAAAAATGTACTTTGTAGGAAAAATTCTGCTCTACAATTTTTTTTACCATTTTTTGTATAGAAACAGCGATTTCGGAGATATTGGCAACGAAAAAACATGCTAGCGATTGAAAAGCGATTTTTTTCCTTTGCCTGCTTCAGTTCTCGTAACTTTGAACTCTAATTGCAAGAAGTCTATGGAATTAGCTTTATGATGTATATAAAACCTTTTTTATGTAAAATTTCATGACAAATATTTTTAGTCTTATGATATTTTCAAGTCCGAGTAACAGTTTAGTAGATAAATAAGGAAAACTCCAAACGAATCTGTTTCAGGGGATAGTTTTTCATCCAAAAGAGGATATTTCATCCACGATTAGAATGGGAACTTTTTAGTCTCTTATTTCTCTCCCTTTTGAGAATTGATTCACAAAATATCAAAATTATATAAATTATTTCTTCTAAAAAGTGATTATTTCTTCTAATTTGATTGGACTAATGTAAGATGATACAGACAAAGGCTGTAACGCGACGTATTCGCAAATAATATACAGTTGCGTTCGACTAAAACAGCGAAAACGATAACAAAGTTATCGCTCATCGTCAAGCGGTTCACCTTTACGATCTCGCATGAAAAACGAAACATTAAATCAAGCTTTATCTGAGACGAGCATGGCAAACGTCACGCGTTCGTGCTCGTTCCTCTGCGCGTGTAAACGCAAATGAAATTTACTCCGTGCGTATCCACACGCTCTCGATAACTATCCACGCAGGATAATCGTCCAAATGTTCCCTTAACTTCCCTTTCTCAAAGTACGTGCGTGCAAATGACATTTTCCACTTTTGTGCTGAGCACTATTGTTCTCACAACTCCTAAGCTGCTTATCTTGAATTACGCTAATCGTAACATAATACTTGTTAGTTTTCTCTATATAAATTACAAATTTAGAGAATCGATAAATAAGAGCCCTATACGGTCGAAGCTAGATCTTAAAATGCTTTAAATAAATCAATCTTGAATCACTAAATATGATATATATGTACTTGACATATATACCACAATTGTAGTCTAACGAACTGTGCACCGAAATATTTCCGGACTAAACACAATTAAACCACTGTAGTAATTTCGCGAATTAAATTAAAATTCTAATAATTTCGATACTCAATCAGGCATCGTATTTCAAAGATATTAATATGTTGAAAAACTGTAATTAAACTTATTGCGAAAAATATTACCTCGGCCGGGAGTCGAACCCGGATCTCTTGTATTCCGTACGAGCGTCCTGAGCCATTAGATCACCGAGGCAAGTCTTAGCCTCGTATATGTCAAGTACATATATATCATATTTAGTGATTCAAGATTGATTTATTTAAAGCATTTTAAGATCTAGCTTCGACTGTATAGAGCTCTTATTTATGGGTTGTGTCTCTCACATACGCGGTCTAAAAATGATATTATAAATTTAGAGAATGTTTCCTAATTGCTGTATAAAAGATTGAGATTATACTTTATATGTATAACAGCTTCTGAAAATAATTTTTTTATTTATTAGGTATAGATATAATATTTTCTATTTTATCTATAGGTATATATTTCTATATTCTTTATATACTTCTTTTATTTTTAATATTTTGTTTGTTGTGCTTCTAATATTTTACTTTTCTATTGTTGTAATATTTTGTTTCTAATTCCTACAATTTTTATATTTTATACATTTATTTATGTACGTTATATACAACGCGTCTCTTATTACACTTATGTACTACCTCGCATAAATTAAGTCGACAATAAAAATCCAAATGGAAATCGTCTGTAACTCATTTGAATTATTGACCCCTTCGAAACAGATACGCACTATATATAGTACTACCGTGTATTAGTAGTTTTCGGAGAAACTTCCACCGTCAATTTCATACTAATAAAAATTTTATATTACGCATGAATAGCCAAAGTATTGCTTTTTTATTTCAAAAGTGACACAATTAAAAATGTGGTTTTTTTAGTTATAGCCATGAATGAGTATAAACATTGTCAATTATGTATTAACTTTATTTAAAAAAATCATCAAAATCGTAAATTCAAAAAGGGTAGTTTTTTTTAAAGTTTATAAAATGAAAATGACATTTGATTGTACTAAGAATAGGGGAAAGTGGGGGGAATTGTGCGCAGCGGGTAATTGTGCGCATCCTGGTAGTACTTTTTCAATGAATGAAGACATCACTGTGGTGAAATTTTTACGCAGGAGGTCGTCCTCTTAAGATATAACTACAAAAGATATGACGTAAATACGTTGCTAATCAGAGAAATACAAAAAAGTGAAATCACATCTTTTCTTGTTATTTAAGTATTCAGAAAATAAGGTGGTAAGTTCGTATTTTTAATTTGTTTGTTTAAAGTTGCATACGTTATTAAAGTATGTTATTATGTGCGTCTTTTGAACTGTTATTTATTAAGTTTGATTAAGAAATGTTGAAGTAATTGTATTTCATATCGAGTAGGTCGCGGCGGGCAA
>NW_017256029.1:600685-603465 GCF_001594055.1 Mycetomoellerius zeteki
CGCGAGAAATTTTTTCGCTTTTTCGTTTTTTCTTTTTTGCCAAATATAACCTTATTGAATGAAAATCTGTTCGATATGAGGATATGTAATGGTAGAAGAATGTTTATAGTTTCTATTTTCATACTTATATCGCTTTGAACTTGGAAAATCATTCCAGGACAATAAATTTCCCTTAGGTGAGCACAATTCATCCACTTTCCCCTATATTTTTTTTTGTCGATATTATTTGATTAATCAATAATTTTCTATCAAATTGAAAAACAGTTTCTTTTCTTTTCTAGGAAACTTAATTTTTTGAGTTGTGTGACTTTTGAAATATATGAGCAATATGTGTTTTTGTTCTCGCATAATTTCTTTTTCTATAATAATAATAACTAATGATATATAACAATATTACACACTGTTAAATTCATGTCAAAAACATAAATTCATAATGTCAAATTATACCCAATCTCAGTTATTTTTAATCATATCTATGGATCGCCACTGCTTCTGTATAACCACAAAAATGAATTGATTTATTTTAACATATATGAAAATAACAAATGTTATTTAACCCAAGGGATTAGGTTACTATTGATTCCTTTAATATCTAACAGTGCAAGTTCATTTCTGAAAACGACAAACAGACTCAAAGCTATTTCCTCTGAAAATATGTTTGGATAGAGAATCAAAAGCTGTCACAGTTTCTTGCAATAGCAGACTATTTTCGGTTTAAGTTTGCATCGATATTCTATGCGAGTAGAGACAAGACGATCGACGCGCGTGCGCTTTCAGTAGAATTCTACATCGAACATACTAATTCTATCTGGAATGTAAACAAGGATTTAAATTACCTATATTTAGAAACGGCTTATCTTTCCTAATCTTTTTAATGAAACTCATTTAAACCTGAAACATCGAAAAATCAATAAAATATTATATGTATAATTTTTCATTTGCCGTATTTTACTTGTTCTAATTTTCTACTTTCTAAATGTATCTCAGAGAAAATTATTCCTAAAAAAAAAACAAAGAGAAAAAGATTTTCAATTTTCTCTCGTATTTGTGAATATTTTCTTCCATTAAATTCTATGCTACAATTAAAAATTATATACATTGAACTTTATACATTTTTGCAGCACTCAAAGACAAGTTTACTTCCACAGTCTTACCAAGTTAAGAGCATCGAGGATCCTAATAAAGCCGAAAGGTGATCTGAAGTGACATGCGACGTTGCGTATTTCGCTTGGCAAAGTGTATTCTCCGTTGAGGGAATTAGCGACTCGACAGCAGACGAAGGGCTGCAACTAATGGGGTCTGACGTTGACGAATCTCCAGGTTACAAAGTCGTCAACCGCGACTGGCCTCTCGCACCGCCGGGAAAGTTCGCATCGGTCGGGTTCGCGACCGGTGGTCTATCGGGATAATCCGCCACTAATTTTCAGTGAACGAGATAGCTTAAAAGTTAAAGCACTCATTATCTCGTCTCGCGGTAACCCTTCCGGCGCTCCCTTTTCAGTCGATAATACGGGATACAGTTTAAAGAAATTTCGAGACCACTGCATTATGAGACTGGATAATTTTATGTGACTGTTAAAGTACTTAATAAGTAAAATAATTAAAAGTAATAGTTTTAAGATGAGTAAAACAATTATAAAATTTAAGAATTCTTGACTTGCGAATTTTTCTTCAATTGTCTAATGACAATTTTTTATGCTTACACCTAGCATAAATTATTTTTCTGCATTATTATATCACAAATATAACTTTAGTAGCTCTGCGATTCTACAGACGCTGAACTCTCGGAATACGATCCTCAATGTAAATACGTTACATTACAATTATATTACAGACGATGGTTCTTTCTCTTTTTCCAACTAAATCTCAATATTCAAATTCAACAGAGAATTGGACAATGTCGGAGTTTGTCGATCTACGATTAGCTCTGTGACATTCTCTTCGTATAGCAACGGATGTTTTGCTGCTACTGCTACAACAGCTTTCACGATAGCCCGCGGTTTACGGGGATTCGAGAACATGTCGCTTAGCCGTGTCCATGGAAGACAAATTCCAGTCCAGCTTCCGAAAGGAGGGATCCTTATCGGCGACCTCATCTGGAGGAGACTCGCCACGGACATGCGATTCGGAGATCTTCTCGAATCTTCTCTCTGGACCGGGTACCTTTATCTCTTCCCACCGTTTACCCGAAAGGGATTACTTTCCCATTAGGATCTTGTCTTTCAGGGACAAATAGTCGAAATTCGAGGCTGCTACCGGTAGAACGGCGATTTTTCTCTGGTAAAAGTTCCTATCAGTGATTCGGCAGAACCGCAACGACTGTTAATCTGGATCTCACCGTTCTTGGCATGTATTGAACTCTTTTTCTACCCACGCGATTATTTTTATCGCTACCTTAAATTAGTACTTATTAGAGATATTTTCTTAGAAATAAAAGTAATATGGTAGAGAGAATGTTAGCAAGAACTATCGCGCGTGTATTGAAGCACGTCTTCAAATAAAAGAATATGCTTTTGATCAAACCAGCCTTCATCACAATCAATCACAGAAAAAAATGAATTCCTGATTCACGTATATTTTTATTCTTGTATGCTATTTACTTTTATTTAAGTATAAAATGTTCTCTTCAATTATAAATGTTCACTGGCGTCAATAATAAATAGATTTGTGCAAAGTATATTTTATTCTTAAAATTGTGTTCTTGTTTCTAAAATCATTACATAGTTCTAACAAACTCAATCGCATTATTTAGAAACTATTTATTCTTGGATTTAGAATTA
>NW_017256029.1:604072-616290 GCF_001594055.1 Mycetomoellerius zeteki
TTTATTCTTTTATTGAAATAAAATTTGTTTTGAACTAAGAATATAATTTATTTCATTTTAAGACTAATTTATTTTTAATTAGAAATTGTTTATTCTTGGCGCTATTTTAAGCATAAAATATTCTTCGATTAAAGTATTTATGCATTCCTTTAAGAATTCATTTTTTTGTGTGATAGTATCGAATATTTCGGATAATCGTGTAGATGTATATATAATAAAATTAAATTAGATATCATTGATACTTCATTAATTATAAAAAAAAATATTTTTGAGATTCACTTGTAAAACTTTTAAAACGTGATGAGATAATGATTTATATTTAGGAGTATTACGATTGGTAATTGAAGCAATTTATGTACTATTAAGCCATCCATATTAAATGCTGCTATATTAGTAGGTGCCGCTATAGCAGTATCTTTTGCTGAAATTTTGTTTCAATCAGCATTTAATAGTTTCAATCAAGAAACTTTTGCCAGTACTCCTTCTCCACTAACGTATAATTTTATGTTAATTTTTACAATCAATTTTATAAATCAAGTGACTATTATAAACTAATTCGGTTTTGTCTTTTTGGACTTTAATGAATTTATTGAATTTATTGATAGTACAGAAACGTAATTGTTGATCTATTAAAAATTGAGATTGCTAGCTCAGAGATATCTTTACTATGTATGGAATTACTATGAAATCTTTTTTCATACACTGAAAAAAAAGATTGGCTGCTGCAGCAAATTAGATGGTAAAATATGGCATAGCATTTTTAATTGGCTGGAGCAGCCAATTTTTGGTTGCGTTAGCCTATCTGCAATGTCAGTATAGGATCTTGATAGGCTAACACAACCAAAAATTGGCTGTCGCAACCAATTAAAAATGCTATGCCATATTTTACCATCTAATTTGCTGCAGCAGCTAATCTTTTTTTTCAGTGTATTTGAACACATTATTATCTTCAATCAAATTATAATCATTTGAGAATCTAGAATTATTTACAAATAAGTTTTTAAGTTTTCTGTTTATAACGTCAAAAATAAAATCGAGAGGATAACCATTGTCCAACAATAACTTAATGCAAATTTCAATATTTCTTTATACGGAACTCATTATTGTAAATTCGATAGTAATTTTTATAAAATGTAGGATAAGACAATAATATAGAACGATCTATTAAATTGTATACGGTTCCTATTTTTTGGCATTCGGGATAATTAGAAAAAATAGGTCGTCCGAAAAGTTTCTTTATGGAGAACTAGTCTATGATAATTTTATCATTTATAGTTTCTACGTTTAGAATGTAAGATTAAATATTTTTATTAATATCAAACTGATGAAGACTCACAGAGTCTCCATCAAAACGTTTTATATCGAATTATTTTATAATATATTTTAGAATATATTTTTGTATCGAATTATTATATCAATTGTGTTAAATATAATTTAAATAACTATTTAATTTAATATCTTATTGTGCTCGTTTATTGGTCGTTATTAAGCTACTCTGTTTTGCTATGCAAACAATCGAGCGATTTTATATTTATTTGTTATCATTTAACCCTTAACCGGGCGCGCTTCCCGATCAAACGTTAGTGGACGCGCGCGGCACTGAGTGCCGCATCACAAATTTATTATTTAGAAGTTACAATAATTGGATAAATAATTGGACAATCATCATACACTATTAAATCTATAGTGTCAAATTTAACTTAACGTGAGTCGCCACCGCTCCTACTCAATCATATCGTTAGTTTATACTAAAACAATGGTTATATTTGACACTATACAGTGTCAATTTGATACTATATAGTGTCGAATTGACACAATATAGTGTCAAATTTAACTATCGTTTTGGTAAAAAAAAATAAAAATTAAGAGTTTTGCTAAGGGTTAATAGTCGTATTTGATGAGTCCCGTATAAAGAAATACCTAGCAATGTATTAGCAGCTTCACATTCCCTATTATTCATGAATCGTAAACCAATATTCCAAAGATAGCTCGCCACTGTTTTGTTTTTCTGATTTTTATTTTTAAGATTAGAATAAATAATTCACTTTTTCCTTCTTCATTAATATATTTAGTAACATAAGAATCATTGATTTTTCAGTAAGAAATTATATTATTTATACTTATAGTATATCCATTTCCTTCCATTGCAGTAAGAAAAATAGGATTATAATCATTTATATTGACTTAAATATCTGTTCGGGGAAGATCATAAGCCTACTTCTATGTTTTGTTTTCTTCCTACTACTTATCGAACTTATAATATTTCTGATAATCAACGTTTCCATAACAAGACTTGAAAATCCACAAAACGACATGTACGACCAACTTTACGTCCCATTCTCTTAAAACGAAGACAATAATTGTTATGCTTGTGTTGTTGATGCGTATTAACTCGCTTATATAATGGAGAAATATATTTATATCAAGCATTTTACAACTTATATATTGTAAAATAAACTTAGAAGAAGTCTCTTTAACAGAAGATTCACGAATAATTGGCGCATTTTTAATCCAAATTAATAGATGAAAATGCTGTATATTTCTACCTTAGTATTCTCGTCGCCAAAAGTAATGTGTAACTTCTCCGATTAGATGATTTTCAGTACAAATAAAATCAAGCATTTTACTAAATTTGACGAAAAAGTTTATTTGGATAAAAAATTTTCTATTTTGTATTATTTATTATATTTATTGTATTGATTTTTTTACTTGGTTGACTGCTGAGTGTGCAAGTTACAACAATTTTGTGAGTGATTATCCGTTCTCTTTTTTTATTTAAAAACATGAAGATATATATTAAAATACTTGTCACCAGATATATTGTTATTTGACATCAAGAATCCTTGTATTGATTATTTTATTTTAAAAAATATATAATTTGATAATATTATAAAATGTACTCATAAAATGATTTTTTTTTTCATTTTTTTCCAATCGGTTCCTGGATTTTGTAGCATGCAATAGCTGGAATTTCGTAATAAATCGCTCGAATATTCCGAAACTGTTATATTAATTATGTGTTCGTGCATGTAATTAAAGCTTGGCTATTGTTTCTCAACGAATAAATTAATCAACGAGTAAAAATTTCTTGATTCCTGAGAATCTTTGTCTTAATGGCGAAAGTGCGTTACTATATCACGCTGCGGTGAGAAAGTAGAAATGCAAACCTAATTAAAATTCGCGATGCGCTCAAAAGGGCGTAATCGTGAGGTTTCTTCGAGCAGATGCACTCTGGTTACATCCAAAGGGAGTAGCAAAAACGTAACTGCTAATTGGCACTTCTCGAAAGACTACCGCTCCTGATGGATTTTCTCTCCGAGTTATTTCACTTTCCCTCCTTCCTGGGCGAACGATCTAAGCGAATCTCTCCACCGCAGTGCAAATAACGGATTTCATAATCCTTTCAATATCCATGCGGCATACATCGCGCGGATTGTCTTTGAATAATTCATGTGCTTGAATTATATACTGAATTATATAGTGTGAGAAAGACAATCGACAAGTTAAATACAAAACTAAATTCTTAAATTAAATTCAAATATTAACAACTCCAATGACTAAATGAATAAATAATAAGTAAAATGCCTTTGCGAGCCACTGCTGATTGAAGAGCGTAGAGAAATAGCATAATTAAACCTCTCAGTTTGGATAATGAAATTTATTCTTCAAGTACAATTTTTCTATTCCCGGATTTGGATCCTCCTCAGTGTAAACAAATTGACAGAATTACAGAGAATTTCTGAATAACTTTATGATTAATGATCACATTAATCATAAAGTTATCTTAAACAACGCAAATCTATGAATGGATGACATTCTTAAAATTGAAAATATTAAATATGGACTTACAAAGGAAAAAAAAAGCAGAGTTGAATTCTCTCAACGGATTTAAAATATCAAACTATGACCTTCTTCAAATTGTAGATTATCATCTCTCTTCGCGGAAATCGTAACAAATCGATGTCTAACAGTAATCATACTGATAAAATCATACTGAATATAAGTTAACTAATCAGAAAAACATCAAAAACTCTTAGATCAATTAAACTAAAATTAAGAAATTAAATTAAAATAAAGTAGCATACACTCACTATACATGGAGAGAGATAACACCTTTAATGTTGATGAAATAATCTTATTCGTTACAGAAGAAATTAAGAAGAGGTTGATTAAATAATAAATATGACATTTTCACTTATGCGTGTTTAATTCTCATCGGTTGATTTTCATTTAACATTGAAAATCAAATAAATTAAATAAGTTGCTAATGAAAAAAAAAAACGAATATCCATCAACGGTATTGAAAGGGTTAGTCGACAAATTCTGAAATAACTAAATTACCTTTCACTCCATGTTTCGCCAAATCACCACTTCCGTCGCCGACTTTCATCGAAGCACGCGAACTTCACATTATTCACGTTGGGAAAGTCGAACGTTACACTTTCAAAAGACGATTCAGTGAGCTTATACGAGCGTCGAACCACTAATCGCCGGAAGACTTCGGGATGACAGATTTTGAATTTACTCGCGGACCACCCCGACCAGTGTCAAGTTGCGGCGCGGCAAGGAACGAGATGCACCGCCGGGATACGCGACACGACGGTACGTGGCACGCGCCCGCGACTGGACGCAAGGCATTCCGACGGTGGGTCCGCGCACGAAATCTCGAGTTCGGCCGCATTCGGTGTCGTTCGCGAGTGTTCGACTGCGGAGCACGTGGTTCTCGCGCGATCACGCTGCCGCTACGCCGCGCTCTCTCCCCCGCGTCCGTAACCATCCGCACCTGTCACCACCTCCGCGCGAACTCAACCCATGTAAACGTCAATTGCGGTAAACATCGAGAAAACTAAAAAGATCGTAAAGTCAAGAGAAAGGAAAGTAGCGAGAGAAATACACTGTACCGACGATTTTGAGATATTCTTTCGCATGCAGGAGAAAAAAAGTAATTCCGTATAACGTAGATATTTAAATAGGAACCATCGATCATCCGTAAGAAGATGCGAGGTATGAGATGTGAGATGCTATCTCGAATATGGATTATCCTAAAGTTTATCATATTCTTTCTTTTTACATCGATATCGAGATATTGGTATAAAATTTGTTAAGATGCTAGTAACATCGAATCGACGATCTAACATAATTTAAGAGATTATTGATAGGAATTATTATTTTATATAATTGTATATATTTTAGATAAAAATTTATTTAAATACACACAGATGTATTATTTCAGCATCTAATTTTGATCGTAATAGGCGCTCCCTTGTATTATTACTCCTTAATTGATTAATTCATATAAGCGGTTCTGTTTCTAATATAATTAATATTGTTAACAAAATTTATTGACATATCTTCAAGATTATGATTTCATCGAGAGAAATGCATTTGTCGTATTGACACTGAGACTATGGAATTAATATTATTATCTATTTTTATCTTCTTAATCGTCATATGTTCACTGGCGATCAATAAAATATATCGAAGACATATTTGTTTTATGAACTTCTACTTGACGATGACGCGATGGATCCTGTTACATATGTGTATTGCACTTGACAAAAGTACTCCGGACGGCCCAGTCGTAAACCATCAGACTCGCAGCACGACAGACGGTACGCTTTTTCAGATTAGCTTAGGCGCATACATCAATGTCAAATGGAAACGGACGTGTTGCGGAGTAACGACGTAATCCTGAGACGGATCGTCGCGCATCCGTTATTTCGGAATAACGGAGAAGGGTTCTCGAAGAATGATAAATCGCATAGAAATACGGGCTCGGATCGATTTCATTGCGCGGTAGAATCGGGTAGAATCCGTCGTGAGATAGCGTCGCTAACAAAGATGATCGCGGATAACGTTAGTTATTGAATAAAACGTTATTTTCATTCCCGCCAGTTTTAGTTTTTGGAATTACACAATCAATTAGAAAACGGTATTTTCTAATAAAAATTATTTTCTCATTAAACTCGCACGCTTTGGTAGCAAATGAAGCGAATTGAGCCGTTCCTCGATTATTTAAGGCAGACGAATACCAAATAACGGCTATTGAACAAAGGCTAAAAGGGTAGTTTGGCTTATGGATATCAGTACAGGCATTCGCAGAGCCTCCCCTAGAAACTCGCCGCATTAGTATTCGCCGCGAATACACGCTCGCCTGATGAGCTCACCCTGTCGTATCATCCCTTGTTTCAGCAACGATGAAGACTGCCATGTCTTTTTGAAATGTCGGTTTAAAAAGAAAAGCGATAAAAAAAGTTGCATAGTTTCACCGTTCGCGCGTTAACGTTCAATAATTAAAGTAAATGTACCAGTTAGTGGATATGATCCTACTGTTGGACAAAGTGACAACAAATTTTAAATATTAAGCTTTTAATGATATGTACGATTCTAAATAAATTCGTTGTTTATGAAAATTTAATAACGAATTTATTTAGAATCGTACATATCATTAGAAGCTTAACATTAAAAATTTTTTATCACTTTGTCCAATAAATTAGGTCATGTCCATTAACTGTTCACTAACTGGTACATTTACCAGTAACTTTTATAAGAGATTAACTAATTTACTTAATTTGTTAGAGTACAAAAGAAGTTTATGTTATAATATTTCTCCCTACTTCTTCCTTATTTTCTCATTTCATATTCGAACTCATCACTCTAATTCTTCGATCAATCATAAATATCTGTTGCTTTGCAAATATTACTTTGTTCCTGTTTCACCCTTGCTCCTCACCTCGTATTTATTCGCGTTTAGTCTAGATCAGCGAGATCATCAGGATTCGCAGGAACAGGAATACGTCGATGACGTGTTTCAGACGAAATTTCGACAGCGATTTCGTACCTGTCAATTTTATCTATTTTTCTATTGTACTAAATCATCGCTTTTAACGAGATGTCTCGCACGTATGTTGAGAATTACCGTCACGTTCACGACATTAACGCTGCTGTCACATAAATGACGTTAACAACTCCAAATGTGATCAAACGACCACTCTCCCGAACGCCGTCAATTAGCCATAGATCTCCGCGGACGAATGAAGATAGCAACTCATCATTATCCAAAGCGCCTCTTTCATTCATAATAATAATAATAACCCGTTATTAAGATAGAGAGAGACAGTAAACGAGAGAAAGAGAGAAAGATAGTATATTTTTGTAAATAGATAATAATTTTAATTATCGCGTATTTTTGGTTGATGGTTGAATGATTTTAATACAATACATGTACAGCTGGTCGACGAGTCACGTGTCGTTTGACGAAAAAATGCGAGACTGCCCTCGTGTCCGAGATTGCTCGTGCCAATACCGCATTCAATAAAATAACGAGCACATTCAGGTATATTAAAATGCTGTAATACCTTGGTATAGACATAGACAAAACAATTTCAGGCTCATCACAAGTGACAATCTTATTTTTCACTGCAGATAATTGTATTACAAGTTTTTTTTTAAACGTCGTACTGTCCTACTACTTTGACACAATTGGAACGGTTGTTAGTTACTATAGATATAGCTACGCCACATTTCGCGGTGTTGCCGATTTTCATACTTAGAACACTTACATATATCGTTATGAAATCGAGCTACCATGAATTCATTATCAAACTCGCCGCAAAATCTGCGAACTTGATCGATAACGTACTCTTGCGTCAGAAACTGCAATTATACAAAATTTTCTGGGACTCGATGACGACAATAATGACGTTTCTTAAAACAAAATTTTCAGATTTAGACTTTGCGTCGCAATATCTCCGCTCGTAGGAATATACACAAATATATAAAATATACACAAAGAAAAAATAAAAATACTATTATTATACAATCCGGACCAAAGTTATCGATTGAACCTACTTAGAACTTGATCGGTTTTATCGATTGTCAGCATGCTTCACTGTTACACGTAATACATTCAGCAAGATCATAAATTCATAAACACGCGCTTTAAACGCTTATAATCATCATTCTGTCGTTATCGTTCATTAAATGTAAAATAAGGATAGAGAAGTGCTGAAACCGTCCAAACTGAACGCAGCCATAATGAGTTACGCCATCGATTATGCACGATGATAATTTGCCTGTGGGACAAGCGGGGGTTGAAATTGTTACTATTATTTGTTTATAACATGAATTTTTTATTATATCATAAATTAAAAAATTGGACTAATTAAAAGTTTGGAATCATTTACTGTTCCTCACCAACTTTGGAAATTCCTCGAACGTTATGATATCCATGTTATATTTAAATAGAACGTTGGAAAAAGAAAAAATTCAACTAATGATGCTCAAATTAATGATGCTTCGCAAATTTATAAAAAAACAACGTTAACCTTTCAATTGTATTAATGTTAAGGAATCTTATTTCATTATCAATACGTGGTCAAAATTTAAAAATGAAACAATAAAGGACATACATCACGAACGCAAGATATTCTTAGCGAAAATTTAAGGCCGAACGTCTATTTTTGTAATCCGATTATATATGTTGGAATAAAATTCACTTTATTGTTTCATTTTTATTTCATTGTAATTATCGTTATAAAACAAATTTCGCAATTAACGCGAGTTGGACACGATATTGCTGCGCTCGACTCGCAACGCGATACGCTCGATCTTACATAGACAATATGATAATAAAATTATTTTTGAGGCAGTAACTTTGAAGCTCGTGGAATACCACTTTTATCAATTTTTGTTGAGAAAACTGTTGTAACGTTGTAAATGAGAAGTCGGCAGATCTGTTAATAACTACTTACATATATGTATTATATAGTAAACATAAAAAAATAAGTAGTAGTTAGAAGGAACGATAGGAAAATAATGTCATCTGGAATCCAATAATCTACTTCCTAGAAACTTTAATAAGTTACAAGGTGATTGAATTTAATTAATGTGAATGAATTTAACTAATTTAACTAATCTATTAAACAAGATATAGTATATCTTATTATTAATAACTGTTTAGATATAAGATAGGGGAGACCGGGGCTAAAATTAACAGGGGTAAGTATTAACACTCAATTTTTGAAAATACTATCCATTCTAGATGTTTTATTCCAGACTTTCTTTGTTCTATACAACGCTCTGCACTAGCCGAGGACACGCAGTGTCCCGCTGGATGTTGTGCAAGAAGGTGGCGTGTGTGTGCTGCATTTTAGTCAGGTAATCTAAAATTTTCGTATGCTTAAATTTTGACTTTTGCCTAAATTTATTGTCATTTTTCCCTGTAATTTGTTTCATATGACTCTGATATTAATTTGTTTTTAGTTTCTTGCGTTATTTTAAATATTATTTTATTTGTTTTTTATGTATTTAATTAATTTCGTAAAATATTGGAAATAATGGGGCATGTATTAACAGATTTTAGGGGCAAGTGTTAACACTGTTAATACTTATCCCGCGATTAGTTTTAAGAATGTAACATGATATTTAAATCAGACAACATATAATGTAGCTTTATTTTTCTGTTTTTAGAATGAGAAATTACGTAAGAAAGAGGGACGAAGAGCACGGAAATATATGAACTAGCTGCAAGAGAGGTTATGGAAAAGAAATGGCGAGGAGTGGGTGCAATGTATATTATGTAAACAATAGGCTCACGTGAAATGCGTGAAAGGTAACGCTATCTCATTTATCTGTATTAATTGTCACTCTGACGATGATGAGTAGCTGTGATTAATTAAGGTATAAGTTTATTAAATCAAAGACTGATTAATATATTAACAGATAAGAATAGTTCGATTTTTCTGTTTATAAATAATAATATATTACTATCTATATATGTTTGATAAATAATGAATAACCGATGTGCAATGTTTTTTTATTTTAAAGAGGTTATATGATTTTTTGTAATAAGCAAATAATTATTTTGGATGTGATTACATAATTTAATTAATTTTAAATAAATAAAGAATCATATAAAATAAAATATTACATTTTTATTTAGAAAAAATCAAAATAACTGGTAGTGTTAATATCTGCCCCTGACTTGTTAATTCTTACCCCAAATGCGGGATATGACAGTTTTTTCAGAATCGTCTCTTGTCGAACACCTATCACTAATTTAAAAAAATAAATCCTTGCTTACGTAATAGCTAAATGATCATACTATCACTTACAAAAAGTAATATATTTAAATAATATTTGGATTTGAAACTACAGCTATTTTTCAAGAATTGTTAATTTGTGGCCCGGTCTCCCCTAATTTGAGATACAAACTCAAACTATTTTTAGGAATATAAATTTTTTATGTCGTGAAGGTTTACATTACCATCTTTGCATTGGCCAATTGCTTTAAATAAAATCTCAATTCTAAATGGTTTTGCATGCAATCTCATAGCGGATATCCATTAAAATCCAATTGGATGACACGTGAGTCAATAAAATCGGTGAAAAAGCCAATCAGTCTGTAAGCAACTGACCAAGGATTGTGAATCGAAAGAAGGGTTAGCGGGTTGGAAAACAGGGTTTCACATCACAAGATGAGACGAGACGCGACGGGGATCGTCGGGTTTTGCATAAATTTCCGCATGGTCCGCCCGCGCAAATCTAGAGTTTATCTGACGGAAAGTCCCTCCCCGATGAGCGATTCCCATGTAAACGACATTCGGTATACTGCCCTTTGGCGACCGGTCGTAAAAGCAAGGGTAGCACCTGCAGCAAGCCCTTCCTCCCCTATTTCTCTCGTTCGATCGGTCTGTTCCTTCTCTTTCTCAGAGATTTCACCAGCAATGACGCTGAGCCGCGTTTTCCTTTTCCCTCCCCTAGAATCCACTTCGACGATCTCCTTCGAATGCACGCGCGACGACGATTTTGTAGGGCGGGTTCGAACCCGGTATGAGAACGACCGCAAATTCTATTTACTCTGATGGAGAGAGCATATGCTTCTGTTGAGGGGGTCGCCCACAGCAACTGCGACCCGCGTTGCCCCTGCGAGCATAGCAACTGTGCGTACAATCGTGTGCAACGCGTTGCCGCTTATATGGGAATACGACACTGCCATTCATTGACAGTATTCTATAGTATCTTTATATATAGATTCATGCGAATGCACAACTGTCGTCTGTTTCTCGAAGTGGCCAATTGAATCTAATTTCAATAAGTGTATATGCACATATAAATTTAAGTCAATCGATTACAAAACTTTTTCGATGGGAAATATCCAAAATTACAAACACATATGCGAATGGATACGGATATGCGCACATGTATATGGATACAGTAAATATTAACTTTACTTAGAAATTTACATTATACTTTACTTAGTAAATGTACTTTTTTGTTCCATTGATTAATATGAATTTTACTCTGTTAAAAATCTATAGTATCAACCTATAATTTAAGTCGCCACTGCTCCTACTCAATATATCATTATTTTATACTAAAACAATGATTAAATTTAAAACTATATAGTGTCAATTTCACACCCTATATAGCGTCAAATTAATATACTATACATATATTGTTAAATTTAACTATTGTTTTAGTATAAAATTATTTTTCGATTTGTGTTACGTAAAAGATACACTATCATGAATATCTAATTAAATTCAAGTAGCTCGATATTACAAAGAAACGATTCAATAACAATGATGGATAGCGAGCTGCTTTGCTTTCAAAACTAAAAGTCAACAAATTTTGTTTTTTAATTAACTTTATTGTACAAACCGCGAGGATGTCAATCCGATTTCTATTTGTATTTTAATTCTATAAAAAAATTTGCAATTCTCGTAAAGTTTGAAAATTTTGGTTTTCATCGTAATTTTGCACTGTAATTTGTGGTAATTGCTGTCACTCCAATATTCCCTCAATCGTTAAAGGAAAATTTTTCTAAAAGTGCAGCTAACAAAATTTCAGTTTTTTAGCAAAATTTCTACAAAATAATAAGATGCAAAATATAATATATGCAAGTACTTGTACGAAAAATAATAAATTTATTACATTATATTATAAAATATAAATATAAATACACACACAGAGAGAAAAATGTTTGGTATTTGTAACTATAATTATATATTACTATAATTATGATTATTACTACTATAATAATAATAACAGTAACTATATATATAGTTCCAGCAACAAATGTTATAATTGGCAACCTAAAATGACTATAATTATAGTTGTTATAGCCATAAAATAGTTGAAATTACCATAAAAATGGTTTCAAGTGACTATAATTTTATAGTTATATTTTGGGACAACCATATTTTTTATGGTTG
>NW_017256029.1:616376-627505 GCF_001594055.1 Mycetomoellerius zeteki
AAAAATATTTTGCAGTACGTACTTATTGGATCAATCATTTTTCGACAATAAGAGCTCGCTTATAGAGCAAACTTGTACAAAATTCACGAATATCGCGTTATAATACAAATTTTATATAAATATGTACCGTGCCCCCTAAGAAAATCCCATCAACGAGCAACATTGTGCACACACGCGTTCTACACAGTTGGAAAAAATGTGTTAAATTTAACATAAATAGCATGTCCCAAACGATCCACTCAAATTTTTGAGTTAATTTTACACAAGATGAATATGTTAGAAGGTAACACAAATATTATGTAAGAGAATAAATACAAGGAAAGATAACATCGACACAGTTTGTAAACATACACAGTTTGGGAAAATATTTTTTTTTCAGAAGATTAACATTTGTGATATGTTAAATTAACACATATTTCATTCATTTGTCTTAGAATTTACGTTTTAAAACACATTATTTTTATGTTACTTGTTCACTTACTCATAAATTGTATCATTTTGACACTAAGAAACATTGAATATCAATTTCACAAAAAATTTTTAAATACCATAATCACATTATGTTGAATTAACATTCGAATATGTTAAAAAATTCAACACAAACTGTTAACACAAACGCGTGAGTGGTTTCCAACACAAATACACAAGTTTTTTTACTGTGTAATAGATCTCGCAGCATTCCCGACTTCCCGCTGTAAATCCCAGTACGTGAGGGTTTCCCCACGATTCCCTGATTCCGCGCAAGAAATCTAGAAAATAACGTGTAGCAGGCTCTTGATGGTAAACAGCGCAATGATAAAAATGGGGCTGCGCGTCCTTCCGACGCGACAGGGAGATAAAAATTGAGTTACAGCTCCGTAACACAGCCGATGCACCTTCTCCATCCCTGTCTCCCTTCTACGAACGTATTAATCGCCACTTATGCCATCGTAATCGCGCGGTCGTCATTAACGAGCCAGGCAATTAACGACGACAAAGACTTTATATTCGCCAGAGTAATGATCTTCTTTTAAGACCTGACAAAAGACACGGATTAGAGAGGATTCTCATCCGTTGTGAAACGCGGTTTTTACGTCAAGTATTTAGTGAGATGAATTATAAACGCAAAATACAGACGTTCGCAATAACGGTATGTCTTAAATCTTAACTATCCTATATGTTCACATGTCGTTTATACGATGTTTGTACGACGTAAAATATAAGATTAACAGTAGTCTGTCATTATTATATGTAGAGCTTATTGTCGTGCACGTTACATAAAATAACACGACATTCGTGATCACAGGTGTTTGATATCACGAGTATAACAGGTCTCAATGTTTTATTGTTCAACTCAAGGTTGCACATTCAGTTTGAATTTTTTCACTTGAGAAAATATCTTCATAATTTTACAAAAGGAAAATTTGAAAGAACTGATAAACATCTTACGCAAAAAATTTTTATCGATATATAAAATTATTCAAATAATTATTCAAGCCTCACTTCTTGTAACATAGTATAATTTAACACTGCTAAACTGATTTTGCCATTGAGTTTATATTATTTTTTATATTGAGCTAATATTATATTATTTTCTAATATATTTTATATTCTTGAACTGCAAAGTGTAAAATTTACACAAAAATATTACTGTAGGCAGGTTAAGACCCGTCTTGATTCAATATGATCATCTTTACTTAATTGTATTGAACATTTTTCAGTCAGTTTTTATTTAATATTGATAATTTATATAGTTTCTTAAAATCTTAAATATTTATTAAAATCATTTTTAATTGAGAGAGAGAGAGAGAGAGAGAGAGAGAGAGAGTAAATAAAGTCATTACTCTGCACAAATGAATGACAGGATTCTTGCGAATTTTATGCGCCATCCAAAATATGAACGATGTGGCAAGTGTTAAAATTAATAATACAATAACATACAACATATTATAATGTTCCGATTATTTTTGTAACAAACTTTGTTATTAATTATAGAAATTGTACGGAGCAATGGTAATTCGCATTTTAAAAAATGATATAAAAACCACAATAGTGAGAACGTATTGATTTTCATTAATAATCCAATTTCGTCGGATGACGGAGGAGCATCTTTTCTCGACGGGGAAGCAATTTCGTTCGATAGAGTTAAAAGCTTCAACGACGAAAGGCAGTCTCACGCGTCGCGCTAAGGAGTACGTGAGAGCGCGTTTCGACTGCATGCAGCGAAGGAAGGAAGGAAGGAAGCAAGAAAGGAAGCGTTAAGGGGACCAGGATGTGAATACGCACGATTCATCAGTACGGATTTGTCTGTGTGTATTGAAGATTACGTGCACCCCGCGGACTCGGACCGCGTGCGTCCTCGTTAAGGAGCAAGGTGCGACCGGCCATCCTTTCTCTGCGTTGTCAGGAGGAGTCCCATAATCACGCGTCCCCTTAACGACACGCATTTTTAACCCCTCAAATTGAACGCCGCAACGTCGGCCATTCTCGTCACATCACTGAGGATCTGCGCCGTCACCTCACGAAATAGTCGAAGGATCGCGGTTCTGGGACTCCTGGGCTGGCTGGGAACGTGACAAACGAGAAAATCGGTCGACTTCCGACATTCAGTCCGACATTTCCGAAAGAAGGAAAGGAGCGTTTTCCATGTTTCCTGGAGGGAGAAAGTTATCGATTGTCGTTCGTTATTTTTTATTTACCATTGCCTATTTTATCGTGAAAATTGTAATTTTAAAAAATTTCAGGTTGACATTCGATTTCCGTATATATCATGAAATTTTTTGAGAAGCGAGAATACTTCCACGATGGTCGTTACATCGATACTATATGAAAATCGAATGTCACGGTGAAATTTGAACGAACGATTTTCTTAACCGCCTGTTTTATATGCCGAAATAAGATTCCACAACCGCAAATCGATTCTCCGAGGGCGAATTTATCGTGATTGCAATCCGACGTTGTTTCTGAGCGAGATTCAGGAGAATTACCTTTCGTTTGCGGGGGATCGTATTTTTTCCTTTTTCTCCCTTCACCGCGCAACGATGCGCGTCTTTTGGATGAAAGGATCGGAATCATTAGTCGCCAAGTTCACTATCGGCGCTTATTTACGTGCCGTTTTATTGTACATCCCGTAAATGGAATTTTTCGATAAAAATGCAAACGGCGGCAATTATACAAGTTGTTCGATATCAGCGGCTGGACACGCAAAAGGCTCCGGGTCGCGCACAAATCCCGAGGGCCTTTTCGAAAGAACATCGTCGTGTTGTCTCGTAAATTCATGCTTGAAACTGCGGTAGGTTTATTCCGGATTCTCTGATTCCGCGCGCGGCTTCCTTTTTTTCGCTACTGCAATAATCGTGAAAAAACGCAGCAGTTGAAAACAGTCGATTTATCATTATATATGAATAACACGAATAAATAACGTCGAACGATAATTTCAGATTGGAATATTACTAAAAGTAATAACAGAAAGTTGTAATAAACCACACTGATGCAATCTTAAAATTTCACAATAACGTAAACATGATTTTTTATTGTATTTTATAATTCTTATGACCATGAATTACGTAACTTAATGAATTATAATAAATTGAATGTTTATCTCTTTAAAAGAAAAATAGGAGTTGTGAGATATGCGGCAAGGAAGAGTTTACTGTGAGCCATAGAAAATGATAGGCTGGGATTGAGTAAAGAGATTAGGAAAGTTAGTTGATGAGAGAGGTAAGAAGAAGGTGCAATAAATGCAATAAATGACGATGAAAAAAAAGAAAAACTGCGAGAAGGGGGAATACATAAAAGGGCGAGAATAGAAGGATGAGAAAGTCAAAATAATATTGTAAATTAAGTCCTCTTACTAGGCCATGAGACTAAAATAAACTTATTGCATATATTTATTTAAAGAAAGGCTATCAAAAGCTAAGTAAATTGCTGCTTCCCTATTGACTTTCCATATTCGTCATGCAGGATTCGGCTAGGGTGACATGAGCATTGTGAGCCAAGGTTACAGAAAACGAGAGCGAAGGAATAAAGAAAACAAGCGACTTTCGCCCCCTTGGTACTCGATGGCGTGACGCATCAGTATTCTGGAATCGCGCCGACCGTTCGTCTCGCGGGACAGGAATTCAAACCATTCCGATCGAATTTTCCGCCGGTTCACGGAGCGAGAATTTACGATGACTCGCCCTTCTCCGAAAACTCGTACGAGAGCCTCCTCGACCTTCGTCCCCCCGCCTTACGACATCGCTTAATTGCCACCGAAACAATAAGGAGTCGCGAAAACTTCCTGGCCAACGTTCAATTTAGCAAACAGGGACAATCGCGGTTTCGCTAAATCGTAGGGAGACTTGGCACAAAATTTAATTGTGCGATAAATTTAAAATACTATCAGTAAATGTCAATGTGTTAAACAGTGAAATAACATTTTTCTAAATATTCCTACCTAATGATTGCATAATTACTAATAATAAGATTATATCTAATAATCGCGTAATTACTAATAATAAGATATTATTGAGACTTGAAGGAAAAAAGAGAGAAAAGAGAAAGAGAAAAGAAAAATTGAACTTAAAATTAATACATGATAATATCAGTTATATTCCAATGTTGGAAATTAAAGCGAATAATTGCGCTCAACATCGCTGTACAACAGAATGAAGATCGCAATCCTTAAATCTCACCACGTCAAATGCAACTCGATTTAAAGCGTAGACTCATTGCCACTTGAAAAACGTTAAAAGCACACTTATTCGACACGTCATTCCGCCACTAGCATGGCCGGTTGATTACCATTGTGGACGATAAACGTCGATGATAAATCCAACCGTTCATTTGCGCATTTGCTTATCTATCCATCAGCGTGACTGCCTTTTTTCCCCCATCAAGCCATCTCTTCCTTCTCCTCCCTCACTTCATTGTATATTACTTTTAATTGAATTCCCGCGATGAAATTTCATCCCCGACGCTACTCTCGTCGTCTCTTTTTCTCTTTCGCTTTTTCCCTTATTGTATTAAGTCGAGAGACCATTTCACAGCCATCCTTTCTTACCGGCTTTCTCTCGGCTCAACTCACCCTTTGCGTCCCTTCTTGTCTACGCCTGGTACCAGACTTCAGCTTCTTCTCAGACAATTGTATCCTCATATACACGCGTCGGGCTTTTTTGAGTACAATGCAGTCGAGTAAAATCACGGCACGACACACCGTTTTCAAAATGGATCAAATATGCGCAACAACCCTTATTTTACTTGGGAGCACATCTACGTGCATGGAATGCAGCCGCGCTGCAGGCTGAAGAATACACCCCAATGCCGATTGTTTGCGTCTCAACGTCGTCACGTGCAACACGCGCAATTCATATAGTGACACGAGATATCATACCTTGCTTTCACGCGGATTTATGTATGTTCAGTTGTTTGTGTGCTTTGCGAGTAAACATGACGTCGCGCATAACTCTGCCGCTGAGACATTACCTGTCTCTTGATAATATAAAAGCACATGAATTTTCTCTTAACATGGTATTAAATCTTTTTACTGTATATTTAACCAGTATTTTAACCGTAATTTCAGCATAAAGAAATTCGTCTTCGACTAGAGGTCTCCACAGTCTCTTCTGTCGACTCTTAATGCTGCGATTGACTTCAAACGATCTCCACCCTCGTAAACCGTCTCTGAAATGGCATCCCTTAACTATTCACTGTTCTCAATCATTGGGCACGTTCAAGTCAACAAAGCGGCTAGCCTGCTCGCCGAGCAAATGAATATGATTGGTTGTTACTTATAAAGCCAACCGATTATATTCAATCACTCGGCGAGCAGGCTAGCAGCTTTGTCCGTTTTGAATGCAGTCTTTGTTCTTGAGATATTCAGTCGTCTTCGTTTATCGTAAGTTACAAATTTTTACACAATTTTAATCTATTATATTTTTTCTTTTTAAGAGTTTTTTGACGCCAAGTCTGGCTCGGCGTAGTAACTTGCTTTGCGTGTTTATAATTTTTGAAAGTTTCTTGCTAGTAAAACTCACCAAGTTTGACTCGCGTAGTAACTCGCGCTCGAAAATAATATGGAAAAAAAAGAATAAAATGGCAAAGAAGATGGAGGAAGATATTCACTTATTTACTCCAAAGCGCTGGTTGGAGTGAGTAAGAGCTATGATACGAGCACGTTGGAGCATATTGGAGCATGTTCAAGCATGCGACGCGAACAAACTTTGATATACACTTCAAAACTGAAATGTATAATACGTAACGTATATTATAATTTCTATAATAGATAGACGGTGAAGACTTTAAAGAAGACTTTCTGTTCGATGATGACGAAGAGTTTGTCGTAAGGCATACATTTTTTAACGTTTTATGGTTTTACACTTTCTGCTGTTCCTTCCTCTCACTCTCTCATTCCGCTGTGATTTTACTTTTTCTTATAAAATTGATTCCTTTCTTATTTAACTCACTTAAAAAATTCGGCTAATTAGATATTATATTTATTATATTAGGCTGTAAACATATTTAACATTTTGAAAGGTATATTAGAATAGTATACAGAATCTACATATCATAGAAATTTTCCAAGATCTTCCCAATTACAACATAGATTACAATCAGAATGCCTAATTTTATATTCCAAATTGGTATACCGCGTGTGATTCCAATTGGAAAATCTATTTTTATCCCAAATATGGGTTTTATGCTTAGAATTGAAATAGAGTACATAAGAATTTGATTTATGATAGTTACCATGGTAATTACAATGTGATGTGACAACTTCAATTCTATAGATTTCTGTCAGTTCATAACATATAATTTATAATATCATGTGACCAACTCAACTAATATTGTGTTATTCATAACATATATACATATTAATATTGTGTTACCAATTGAGCAAGTATTAATTTTATAAATTTTATAACTAGTATAGGGTAAAAGCAGGGATTATGGAATAGCTTTTTTTAAATTAACATTACTCCGATATAAATGCATATGAAGACTTTAAATTTACACAGAACTCTTGAGGACTATGTTAGCTACAACATTCAATAAATGAAAGTGAGAAAATGGGGGGGGTCTAAAAAATGAGATGTAATATGGAATACCGATGAAATTTTGACCATAGTAATAAATAACTCAATAAATAAAGTCCAAATTTGTTTATTTATGTAAACTGATCAAGAAAAATAGAAAACTGTTCACATTTTTATTGTACAATAACACAAAAAATATAATAGCATCATTGAACGTTATTACGCATGGACAATAAAGAATACAATTAAATCTTGAATCAAATTAAATTATGACGTACAATAAATATTAGCATCTAAAATAAACATTCACAAGAAGAATCAAAAAGTTATATTCTCAACCCTCGATGTATTCACATTACCTGTATGTCATTGTATAACAAACAAAGTCTTTCCGTAGCAATAAACAAATTTGAAATAGCAATTAATCTGCATAATATTATTCATGCAACATTATTAAAAGCGTCTGTGCAATATAAGCATTAAGAAAAAACTTATCTTCAGTTTGTGAGAACACTTTTTAGAAAAAGCTGCCGGATCTCCTGACGTAACGAAAATGAATAAATGTTAATTGTAGCAAAACGGTTGGTCGGACCGAGTTCATTGCATGTTATGACATGTTTGGTAACAGTTGCAATAACTTTCAGCGATTGCCGCTAGATTGCAATGCTTTGTTTAAAAAATAAGCCACTATTCCATATTAGTAGCCTATGCCATCCATAATCATCCCTGGTTTTACTCTAAGTATAATATATAGTAACACGAAAAAATTTATATATCTTAAAAAAATTCTTTTAAAATTATTATTTAAATGTTACTATTATAAGTGTTAAATAATGTTGATTGTTAAATAATATTAATAAATAATAAATAATATTAATAATAATTTATAATAAAAATAATTTCATTTAATCTGTTTATAGATATTGATCTGTTTGGATTTTCTAATTGGGATCTGTTTGGATTTTCTTTAGAATCGCGTTTACAAAACATTACATTTCTGATTGGAATCTTTATAGATTTCCCAACTAGAATCCACGATTTTGGGGAGAAATCGAGTCAGATCCCAATTAGACTCCAAAAAATTTTCTATATGGTATTACCCACAAGAATAAGAGAGATACAATCTTTTTAATGTCCAAGAGAATGCAATAATTTTGCTATTCAAATATTTCAAAAAAATATGAAAAAAATTGAAGACTTTTAACAGAGTATATGATGAGTATTGCAATGAAAATTTCAAACGTATTTGAAGTACTTGAAATAATAACTACCCCTAACGACGTATGTTATTGTATCGTCAATCATTCATCGATCAATGAACTAATTGTAAGATTGCAGGAAATATAATCGACCGTTAAGTCTTCCGTTTTCCACGTTTTCCTATCGCATTCATGCGAGTGCGGGTACTTTAAATGAGAAAAGGTGGATGGAGGGCGACGGGACGTATCTTGAAATTAATTTAATTAGCGGTCGGTTTAGCCCCAAACTCACGTCAAACGCTCGTTAATCGCACCTGTCGTTGTTATCGTCGTCGACGTCCGCTGCAGCCGTAACAATTACTTATTACCTCGCTTGATTAGTCTAAGCGTATGAATAAATAGAGAGCTATTTGTAATTTTCATTGATGTAAAATTTAACAAAATTCAACACGATTGGATGTATTACAAGAAGATCGATTTTTCAAGAAAAAATGTACTTTAATGATTATTATTCATTAAAACAAAAATATTTTGTCCCCCCTATAATTTTTAAATATCTTTTATTGCTTATTTTTTAAGATATATCTTTTATACATAAAACTCTTGTAAAAAATATATTTTTATTTCTGATGGTTTTTCTCCACGCAGATACATTATATTAAATTTGAATTTTATAAAGTAACCTTATCTTTATCTAAACTTTGTGATTTTTTCTAATTTTTTGCTAGTCCAAGATTGAAAACTAATGATTAGATTTTAAAGAGGATTTATAGATTAAATATAGTGTTGTAAAATACAACAGAGCTACAATAAAAACTAAGAAAATTAATAACCATTAATAATCTCTTGGTAGTCATAAAAAGTAATTACTTATATACCTACGAAATATTACATCACAACTACGACTTTCTGATTTTTATTTTACTAACAATAAGAATGAATAAACTGAGAAATAAACTGATACAATCAAATCAGACGGACAATCTGCACAACTTACTGGTGCTATCTATTAAATTTATCATGTAACTGTTTACAAACAACGAGTAGGAAATATTAAATACTAAACCATAGAGTCTCCTATTACCTTACTTGAATAAAACTAATCAAATGCTCAAACCTATTCTTACACATCTCTTGACTTTACAGAGTTTTATCAAGAAGGAAGGTAAGCTGTTAACGCCACAATATTCGTGAAGTATACTGGCGGACAGCCAATAGACGAGAAAAAGGAGAATCTTCTCTCTCCCCGATGATCGAGGAAATTGGCCACGCAGGCCGACGAGATCTTACTGAACCTGCTCCGACGCCTTTCAATTAACGCCTTTCCCGTTTCCCGCGCGATACGCTTCTCTCCCTTTCTTTGTTCCCGACGAATCCTTCGAAGGAGGAAAAGGGGGTAACATGGCAGGAGGAAGAAGAAAGGACACCCGGGGAGAAGGGAAAAGTCTTTATCGCGACGAGCGAGAGCGCTTTGACTTCACCGGAGAAATGGTGACGGTGAAGAAGCGGTAAAGAGAGGGTGCAGGTAGGTGAACAAGGGAGGGTGGCGTTACGGGAGGAGAGGGTGTGGGTGAGTAGAATCGGCCGGAGGATGGCGTGTTATGGGGTTTTCACGGGTGGTGCTCGCGGGAATTTGCATACAGAGCATCTGTCACCAGCCCCTTAGCCCGGCTCAGGCCATTCTCGACTTGGAATATCTCCCGGCGTGGATCTACGGGATAATGGGGACCATTCTTATGGTAAATCGTACAGGGGGGAGGAAAGGGCGGATTGTGCTTGTGATTCGGCGTCGCGCGAGCGAGCTACTTTAAGAAACTGCCGCATCTAGCGCGCACAAAATAGCAGCTCCGTATGCCACGATGACCGTCCGGATTTGTGGAACGATGGTGTTGATGTACGATTCTCCCAAGTCGTCATCGTGATTACTGAAGATTAAACAAACTGTCTTGGTAGAAATAAGTTCAATCCATGAAATTTAAGAAAAAAGAAACATATGGTTGAGTAAATTACGTAATACCCCTCATAAAAATTTTCCAAGATCTTCCCAATTACAGCATAGATTATAATCAGAATACCCAATTTTATCCCAAATTGGTATATCGCGTGTGATTCCAATTGGGAAATCTATTTTTATTCCAAATATGGGTTTTATGTTTAGAATCGAAATAGAGTACATAAGAATTCGATTTATGATAGTTACCATGGTAATTACAATGTGATGTGACAAACTTCAATTCTATAAATTTCTGTCAGTTCATAACATATAATTTATAATATTGTGTGACAAAATCAACCAATATTGTGTTATTCATAACATATACAGGGTGTTTCCAAATTAAATGGCAAAACTTCGGGAGCGTGTAGAGGAGTAAAAAACTAAGAAAAAAAGTCCTATAGACATATGCTCGTTTTCGCTCCGTTTCAGAGAAATCGAAAAAAAATGTTTACATTTCTTGCCATATCTAGCACCGACATATTTGATTACATTTTCCACTTTCTGTTATGAATTTGTCAGTCGCTCTTTGAAAGCCTTTAACAGTAGATGAATTTTGTCTTTTGCAATATGCCGCGTACGTATTCTAATAGTGAATATGCTGATATGGTTTTTGTATACGGTTTCTGCAACGGTAATGCTTTAAAGGCGGTGCGAGAATATGCACGACGATTTCCAAACAGAAGAGTGCCAAACCGAAGAGTGTTTATGTTGACATTTAATAGATTGCGAGAGACTGGATCATTTTCAATTCGACAAGAAAACAACCGATTTCAAGCAGCGTTACGAAGAGATTTGCAGGCAGGGAATCGTATTTTACAACATTTTGACAATCATCCTGAGACCAGCGTTCGGAATGCGTCGGCTGTATTGGGAGTGTCACCACAAACAATTTGGCGAACTGTAAAAGGAGATAATCGCTATCCCTACCACATTCAAAAA
>NW_017256029.1:628289-633794 GCF_001594055.1 Mycetomoellerius zeteki
AAAAATTTATATCTTAAAAAAAATTCTTTTAGAATTATTATTTAAATGTTACTATTATAAGTGTTAAATAACGCTGATTGTTAAATAGTAATAAATAATATTAATAATTTATAATAAAAATAATTTTATTTAATCTGTTTATAGATATTGATCTGTTTGGATTTTCTAATTGGGATCTGTTTGAATGTTCTATTTAGAATCGCATTTATAAAACATTACATTTCTGATTGGAATCTTCATAGATTTCCCAATTAGAATCCACAATTTTGGGGAGAAATCGAGTCAGATCCCAATTAGATTCCAAAAAATTTTCTATGCGGACCTTCTGTATTTAACCGTGTTTTTTACTTACTATTAATAACTCAATTCACTTATTAAATTTATGAACTAGTAAGAACGATTTTGCTGAAATATCTAAAAATTTAGGTAGATACAGATCTAAGAATAATTTTGTTGAACTCAAAATAATTATGTAGAATAATGAGCAATGCTGACAAAGATTTGGACATTTTAATAATCAGTTTGAACATTCTACATATAGCTAAATTTTGAAATACTGCAGCATTCTTGCTACTAGATGAACTAGCCCCTATTTGAAAAATTTAAAGTGATACGTAAGTTAAAGTTTATTTAAAAAAAACCACCTTGACGAAACAAAATAATGTGCTGCAAAATAATATTAAAATTTTTATATGACGCTTTTAATATTATTCTTATCTGAAACGATAAAAATAGTAAATTGTATCGTTTTATAAACTTTTGGTTAATTACCACATCGAATATACTTAAACTCCGCGGATTGTTGATATTTTGTTTGAGATGTTTACTCGAAAAAGACGGCAAGAAAGGTTTAATGACACCGTTGAGTACGTCCCGCTTGAATTAATCGACATCAACGCCGGCAGTAATTAGATACCGCTATTAGCCGCGACTTTCACCCCGTCGCCATAACGCAATGCTTCCATCCACAGCTCTCTTTACTACTACCTCGCATCGTCCATGTTAATGCATGTAATAAATACCGGAGTAAATTTAAACACCACGCACGCGGATATATCTAGTTAAACTCCCGCCACCCCCTAAAATTTCATTACACATATGTGACGTATAAAAAATGCAATTTGCATACTACGAGTTTCGCTTACAGGCGCCTAAAATCATATTCATATTGTGTTACCATATTTATCTATCTAAAAATATATTAATTAATATTTATGAAAACATTTTTGAGACACATGCACCAAAACAATGATTTTACTAAAGTATCTAAAAATTTAGATAAATACAAATCTGAAAATATGTTTTGTTAAATGCGTCTATAACTGCATAAAAACAGTAATTTGCATAGTATTAGCCACAAGATTTATTTATAGAACTCCATCCATCCAATGGCACTATACTGTCCAAATTGGATCAGAACTTCTTCTAGATGAAGTTTCAAAATAATGTATTTTTTCGTAATTAAGTTGTTCTCCTAATGTCCGATCCCTAACGTGGGAGAAGGATGCATATATCTACTGGATATATGGGACTTACAGTTTAACGCCGGATCCGACCGGCGGGCGTTGGTAATCAAAGGTGTCTTAATTATCAGGTGGAGCGATTCTTGGCTCCTTAACGCGAAAAATCGTGTGGGGGCGCAGATGGAATTCAACCCGGATCTACAGATCGCGCGAGTCAATCGCACCAAGCAGCAACCTACTCGACGCCTTTATTCATAAAACTATTAGTTTTAAATAAATTGAAGAGTTTTGCAAAAATAAAAATATAAAAATAAGAATTGTATACATAACAATTTTAATAACTGCTACATTACACTTTGACGAAAACTCTATTTTTATCCACTTTTTTTCGTTATATTTGATTTTTAATAGTTTATTCTCGTAATAAACATATATTCAAAATAAATTTTGGTGAACAATGAAATAATTATAAAACGTACAAAAAATAAAAAAACACACAACGACTATTATAGTCCTGCAAATTTTCATCAGCTCGTCGAGCTGCTCGTCGTCGACCTCCCTGCGTCGTTCCCCATCGTCTCGTTCCATGGGCCCTGAAAATAGCTTTCCGAGCACGAATCGCACAACACATTGAAATTCACCACGAATCTCGCTTTCCATCTCTATCGCCGTCAGCCGAAAACATAGCCACGCGCTTTGATCCATGGAACCACTCTTCGCTCTTTCTCTCACCTACCTCACGCAGGGAGTCAGTCACCTATCTCAACCCCTCCCCTCTCACGCTATTCTGTTTTACTCTCGAGGCACATCCGCCTTCGCGTCCGCCGCGACGCCCTTTAATTTAGCGCCGGGTCTCATCCCTCTGTGTCCCTCTATCTCATCTGTCTGTCTCTCGCAAGCGATCGATTCGTACGCACGTGATCACGAAACATAGGTATTTATGGCAGGCCACACGCCGGGGTTTCAATTATTTTTGCACTTGTTATCGTCGCGATCCGCCTCCTCCATCTTTATCCCGTCTGCTTGTCTCGGACATGATCGATTTACACGCGCGTCCACATTCCTTTCTCTTTTTCTGTTTTTATCTCGTACATGGAGCAGATAGAACAGTGAGTGATTGTGATCACTAATGAATAAATATCTATTAATTAGTACTTATATTAGATAGTCTACACATCCATTGAATGATATTTTAATAATAGATTCGTCCGATTTATAATCTAAACATCATCTTTTAATAAAATAGATTGGACATGTGTAATGTAGTGTACAATGTACTTGTTAATATGGATTAAATTGAATTATAAGAAATAAAAATTATTTTAATAGAATATGTTTTTAATTTGAGGCTTTTAATTAATAAGCTATTTAACATTTGAAAATTTATGATAAATAATAATCTCTTTTAACATATGCTTACTAAGAAGAGCATTAAAAAATATTACCAATCAATAGTTTTTTTTTCTTTTTCTAGGAGCAATTTACAAACAAGTAAATATATGTAAAATTATATCAATTATTTCACACATCCAGTTTCCTTTCCTCACAAAAAATATTTATTTCATTTATCAATAATAATAAATAATACTTTCTTGAATATAGTCAATAATATTCAATAATATTTTTTTTTATATATTTTCTGAAAACCTTATTTAAAATATGAATAAATTTTCTCATACTTGAATATTTACCGAGATTTTATACTTTGTACACGGCATATCAGCATTTGTCAAATTTTGTACACGGCAATCAGCATTTATCAAGGTTTGTCAAATTTCGATGAAGACGGTTCTGTCAAACATGCAAAGGATTGTAAAGATCCACACAAATGAACTTCGAAATGCGGAAACTATATTAACTTTTTGGACAACTCTAACTAAGTTTTTTATTTAACGAAACAATGTTGTATATATGCACATTTTTTCCCTTTTAGCGTATACAAAGTATTTCATTCTAATTGCCTAGTTGCAATTCATAATTGCAGTTCATTGCAATCTTAAATAAATTAAAAATGAAAAATAATGAATTTTTTACATAATACATAAATGCAAGTAAGCTAAATGTGAATCTTTTTATCCTTCTAAAACAACATTTTTCTTATAATTCATAAATAATCTAGAAAGACGAAGGAAATATCATGACGCACTTTGAATTTTATCAAGGTCCTAAACCATTAAATATGGACATTGAGAGGGTTCGTTGATATTTCCACAAAAGTTTTAAGTCGGCTTCGATTCCATTAACGTCTCCATTTCCCGATATCGCTTTCCTTCGATGAAAAAGATCTAAGCTCAATGACTGCAACATTTATTTTCTTCAACGGAAAAGAATCCGAATAAATAGTCGTAGTAAAACATCTAAATATAGCTTTAACTCGATAAAAGTTGAATAAAAAAAGTATACTTCAAAAGACTTCAGTTGCTAGAATTAAAATATTTTTCACAATTAAAAATCACTTTTATCCAAAAAGACTTAAAATACCGCGAATTTACCGTCTAATTACAGAGATCTATTGTATCCATGTAATTATTAGGGTTTGAAAAATTAAAATGAACTCATTGCAAATATAACTATACACACTTTTCTATATCACATATATACTAAAAAAATTTTTTTTATTAATATTTTGCATATATATATATATACACACACACAATTTCTAGAAAAATATTAAATTGATCTATAAAAAAGATTTCTAATTTAAAATTAATGATTCGCTTGCCTGTTATTTTATATAAAATTGCTCGCTTTACTTTATACACATATCAGCTAGTTATTTACGCACAGCGTGAATAAATGGTCGCTAATCTTCGCCCCGAAGAATACCAAAAGTGTTCAACCGATCGAAGCAAATCCGGCGTTATTATCGAATTATCGCAGCTAAAGTCATAATCGGTACGTACGGAACCTGGTGCGTTGCCATAATACACGGGGAGTTTAACGCGAGTTTGACGGGAAAAGTCGGATCGACCCTTCCTCCAGTCCGTGAGAAGAGGGGCCCTGCTCTCGCTCTTCCTCTCGAGAGGAGGAGATCCTGAACCCTCGAAAGCACAAGAACATGCTGGGGGCCTTCTCTTGTGGAGAAGGGTGAAAAATTGCAGCGACTTATTAAACGGAAAACTTGGCCGCCCCCGGGACGGCACGGGACGAGACAGCGGGACCCAGCCGCGTGCCTCACTATGATATATGTATGCCCATCGGGTAAGAAAGTTTTGACGAGCACGAGCGACTGCCGGCTGCGTTATTATTGGCGATAAATTGTCGAAGCGCGCCGTTCTCTCGACCGGTCGACGCGAAAAAATGAATGAACAAATCCGCCAGGTTGAGCCGAAGAACAAAAACGCTCGCCGGATGTACGCAATAACGTGAACAATGTCGTTTGCCGCGATAAAGCAGGCAGTACTAAATCAGATATTTCTTAATCGAAAGTATAGAAACTGAATAATAATTAGGTACTTCAAAGTTTAAGCGTCTATAGTTTATGATTAAAAACTATAACATATCACAAAGTAAATTTTGAATTGAAAATCTTGCAACTATAAATAGACAAAAAAAATCTTTTCTCCAGAGCAAATTTATTTTGTAGCTATATTTTATTAGTTTTTTTGTAAAGATACTTAACTTTGACTACCGGATGAATTTTTGTAATTGATTTCTTCGTGTGGTCATACTATTATTTTTTCATATAATATAGATACCCAGTAAATACCTAGTAACATAACATGTTATAAAATTTCACATTTTCTCAACAATATGTAACATAATACATGTGTTACATAACAATTACATTGTTGAGTATTAGTAACATAATCAATGTTATAATTTCACACACTATTGATGTTTACTGGATAATATTTAGTAAATTTTTCACATTAAAATATATTTTCCAATAAAATATGTTTTTTAAATAAGATTTCGACAAAATTAATATCTAGACTTCTCCAGAATTTATAACATAGGGGAGAGTGGTCTAAATCGGACCTATTTGCAGTTTTTGCTCTCTATAAGGCATAAATAAAGTCCGATCGTAAAATCGAAGGTG
>NW_017256029.1:634136-648684 GCF_001594055.1 Mycetomoellerius zeteki
ACAAATTTTACAATAAACCGCAAAAGTGATCACGAAATACTTGATATTTTTTAATTCTACACTCTTCAATTATCTTAAATCAATTACTTTTCAAATTTTTAACACCTTTTAAATAATGATTTACAAGGATTTTCTTTTTTAAAAAAATTTTCACACGCGATGGCTGAAAATACATATTTGCCTCTATTTTATGAATGTTATGACAGAGAACTGTCAAACTGCTATCGCATGTTCGGTGTCTTATAAGGACTTTACGTTATAGATAGTACGCAAATCTGTTTAACCGTATTCATTTAAATTAAAAAGGTCCTATTTAGAACATGGTCCGGTTTAGACCACTCGCCTCTACTATATAAAATTAATGTAAAGTGCTCTCCGTTCATATATTATTAAATTAATATTAAAATTAATACTCTGAACCCACATAAATGTGTATCCAATTGCTGTCAACATTAATATAATATTACTAATTTTAAGTAAATGCTAAATTTACACTAAATTTATGCTAAATTAAATTCCGTCAAAGTTTAATTATAATTCCATTGGATTAATTCTGTCAAAGTTTAATTAATTCCACGAAATAATTCCAAGTTGATTAAACATATTAGATACTATAATTAGTGTCGACGCCATAAAAATATTACTTTTTGTATTAAATTTGTGGCCACCATTATAAATGGTTTCTTAAACGACAGCTAACTTTCTACTGTTCCGAAGTGCGGGTTATCTATGATAGTTTTTCACTCGGTTTTTCAGTATTATCGATCGCATCTCACGAGTATTTCGTCGAAAAAACATCGTAAAAGTCGATCATTAAAAAAAATTGAAACCGCATTACGGATCGAAATTTGTCTACTGGACGATCGTCTTGACATAAAACGACCTGTCGACCTCACAACAAGAATGTAGTTTCATATCTATGCCGGCATCTCTATGAAGATGAGTAGCTTTCGTTTCCTTTTCTCGCGACTTTGATCAGATATCTGTAGTAGATTTAAAAGGTATTTATATTATCGTCATGAAAATAATTTTAAAAGCATCGACGTCAAATCGGCGACTTCGGCTGTTTAATGGATAAACGATATTTACGTTACATTTGATAAGATATAAATCAAGGTGATTTGTATGTGGAGTGATTTTCACACATGTTGACAAAGCAAAAAATCAAAACAAATTTAAAAAATTAAATAATTTTTAAGAGAATTGTGCTCAACTTTTATACAGATACTCAAACGTTAATAATAAAAAAATCTATGAAATTTTTATATTTTTGACAATGCGCTTTGAGATGTAATACATACATCTTCAAAAAATTGTGTTTTCTTTTTTTAATATCTATGTATTAAAATTGAATATCTATGAATTCTAAATTCATATTAACAATATTGTTGATCTCAATTCTTGTTATAATACCTTAATTTGTCCATAATCGTTGAGCACACATTAATCTCTTTTAGTCAATTTAGTCAATTTGTTGATGCTCTCGAGCAACTTACGACCGGACTGATCAATCCCAAAGTTTCAATCCGCGAATAAATCGGTCCCTAGACAATTCGACGAGAATGTCGTCCTATATATCGTAACCAGCATCTCTCTCCGCGGGTTGTAACCGCTTCTCTACTTTCGACAGTGTTCGCTTGTTCTACCCTACGTTTCCCTTGAAGGTGCACGCGCGGCTTTCCGGATAATTCGAGGCGATAAGCCTGATGAGAGGGTTTATCGTTAGGGGGTTTTCCTCAAACCGCGCCACGCCACGCCGACGACAGGGTGCAACAACTAACTCCCAGATTCTTTTCCCTTTCTCTCTCTCTCTCTCTCTCTCTCTCTCTCTTTCTCTCTCTCTCCCTCCCTGTTTCCTTCTGTTCCATGATTTCTCTCCGTAACGGAGATTCAAAGCGAAAGCGGAGGGCCGGGCCTAAGTAAGAAGCTACCTGAAAGAGGAGGATCAGCGGGGGACGAAGAGATTTAAGCCGGTGACTCGTAAATCGCAGCGGTCCGTATCTTCGCTCGCTCCTCCTTGTCGAGAGTCGATTGCTTCGGACGATCGATCGACTACGAAGTTCAGAAGATGAAAACGGACGTGCACGGAAGGAAACGGCCGATTAAGGGAGGGATAGACGATCCTGAGTGCATTTATTTATCGCGTGGACGCAAGAGCTATAAGAACATACGACGTTGACAATTATTGGCCGCATCATGCCATCACGTGGCTTACGGAGAGAAATTCAAATCAAGCATGGCGGTGGATTTACGAGTCGTTCGCGCGTTTTTCCGACACGACGAAACGATCCTTCCACCGAGATCGCACGATTTGTAAATCGATGAGTGCCGGAACTTCGCCGAAGGCCACAGGCGAGTCTGCGGTCCTTGGCCAACTTTTCGCGCGGACAATCGCGAAAGTGCGTGGCGAGTTACGGCTCTCAAAAGCAATTCGACAACGTCCTAATTGAGCCTTTCGCTGCCAGTTCGTGTCCTCAATTTCGGCCATATTTTATATAAGATTACGTTAACATGTTTATTTATGGCACAATTATCATTAAAACGGAGCATGCGCATTTTAATATTAATTTCCATATGAAGAAAATTATTGTTTGTTCTGATTGTTGTTCATTTTAATTTAAAAAAAAAAATTCTTTCCTTTTTTTCTTGGAAAAACTTAACGTTTCCTACAAAGAATACGGATGAAGAATTGACGAGTAGTAACTGTCGATTTAAATTGTAGTCATGGATGATCTCAAAATTATTTAGTGAATTTAGAAATTGTTCTCATCGGTCACGGCGTTGCGATTGATTTAACGCTTATTTCCTGAACACGACGATCCTGGGAATCGGAATTCTTGAAGTCGAGCGATCTCAGGAGCAAAGTTGTTCCAGACCAGTCGACGCTGGTCGCTTGATCGGCCACGTTTTTTACCCGACGAGTCGTCGTCCCTGCGGAAGGCTGTATCGAGAAGGGGAGAGGGAGAGATAGAAAAAGAGAAAAAGATAATAGTTCGGCAAAAAGGTAAGATGCGAGTAATCTAAGTGTCGATTCATCCTGCCGCATCGATGCCATCGTGTGTCGATCGAGAGCTGTATTTTCTCTCGAAACGCTCAAGCGCACCTAAATTAATTCGTTTGGCCTACCCTTTGTAGAAGAAAAATAGAAAATGCGTTTTCGCTTGACTGGGATAAGAGGGAAAAATATCGAGAATAATTCGTTTATGATTAAGATAAAAATTGAGTACTAATAAGTCAAATGAATCAAATTCCACTTAATCGAAGTCATTTTAATTTACGATGTTTAAATTCAAATATTAGGAAAAAATTCAACTGGTGTATGTGAGATCAAAAATAGATTTGCTTCATTTATCTGATTCAAACGTGTCCCGCCATTAAAATGGAAAGAAAGAATTAAACCTTTACAATAGCAGACAAATCTAGACATGACAAAAAATATACATGCAATATTTGTGCTTAAGACCCATCGATTTATCACATCATTAAAAATCTGGAAAGATTTAAAGCTTCGTTAAAATAAAAAAATGTAAGAAATATCAAATCTAGTTTTTAAACATAAAATAAGTCTAACGTTCATGTGACTACCTAAAACAAGATAAACAATAGCGATTTAAATCACTAATGGCTGATATAGTAATTAACAATTCTACATTAATATCTATGTGTTTAACGCGTTAAAGTCGCATTAATTATGCCTCATTACTCCACATCACATCTTTAACGTGCAACTAAGAAGAAGCAAAGGGCTCGTAAATTTTCGAAATTAAACGGCCGTCGAAGCCTGGAAATTAGACGACAGGCAGTCAAGAAGAGAAGCACGGAGTTCGGGGCCGCGAGGTCTTGCGAAGTTTCGAAGGACTTTCCGTCCTTCGGGAGTGTCTTGAAGGAGAAGACAGCGGCGGGTAGTCCCTAACGAACTTATCCCGAAGGCTGAGTGCCGGCCTCCGGTACGCCTGGAAATGTACACGTGCGTTTCCGCTTCATAGGCGTACTTTATTTTCGACACCTCTAAATATATGTACATCTAAAAGAAATAAAGAGGTAAAAAACTAAAGATACATATAAAAAATATAAAGATATATAAAGAAGCAATATAAAAATGTCTAATTCTAAGTTAGAATAAATATTGTAAGACCAAAATATAAAATAACATAATAAGATATACGTATAATAAATATAATAACCGATGAGAAATAAATAACGAAATTAAATAGAAATTCAAAGAGAAGAGAATACTGGCTAAAAAAACAAATCTATACAGACAACTATCTATAAAAAGAAATAATATCTCTCGGATACTCAATCAAATACAAAGTTTGGATGAGAAATATGCTGCGCCTATGGCACCGTACTTTCGCACGGCGCGTGAAAAAGGAAGAAAAAAAGGGTAGCAGAGAGAGAGAGAGAGAGAGAGAGAGAGAGAGAGAGAGAGAGAGAGAGAGAGAGAAACGTGGACTCCCGTGGAAACTCACTTTCCGCTTCGAATCAGTCGAACCCGCCGTCCCTTTACTCGCGCATATACCCTTTTCCTTCCCGCTCCAGTCAGAGTCGAAGAAAAACCAATGAGAATTTGTGCGCTGAGATACGAAAGGAGAGAAAAGGGTGTCGCAAAGTAGAATGAAGGGGAAACTATATCCACAATCGAAGTGGAAGCGGAAGCGTAATATCCAAAATGGGAGAAAAAGGACTAACGATCAATAATAATCCGCGGTGAGCGTGATAACATGAAATTCACATATGTGACCGATCGTTTCACCTTCAAGGTACTTTCGTATAGGAAGAACGAGACGTAACATCGAGAAACGATTTCGTACAGCGAAGGCGTAGATTACGGTCCACCTTATCCTCCCACTCCCCGATCGATCGCGCGAGCGAGCGAGTAAGCGCTTATGGATAAATCGCTGGGACGGCCGCTTCATTCTTATCCGAATTAATGCGAATTTATCGACGGACGTGTACGTACTGTACGCTCGACACAGGGCGGGATGCGAATCTCTGTACCGTTTTATTTTGCCATAATTCTCGATCCTCTGGAATTATCTTCCTCATAAGGACGTGTGATCATTATTCGTCATTCCTGGAAAGGGATTCAACCTCGACGTGAATATGAATATCTCTGCGTACGTGTCTGTAAAATACCGTTTTTTTTTTAAATTTCTACAACATTAGTGATGGCATCTTTCACTTTTACGGTTGAAAAAGTCAATCAGCAGCCGGATGATATTTTTCTTTCGTTTCTTAAAGACCGTAAAATTAACACGACGTATATGAACGATCGCGCGGCCTTTTTAAGAGTAACTAATAAAACGTGATAGATAAAAAGCCGTTATCGTTCAATCTTAACAAACGTGCGCGTGCGAATACATTGGCTAAATCGTCGCCTCTGGTTTCTGTCGGCTTAATCGCCGCCTTACGTCGCTCATAATTAATACGACACAATAACACACATCGAACGCAGTCCATGAGCTCTAACGCGCCGCCTCCTGCTCTCTACGCCTCATCCTCTTCTATCTCCTTCTCTTTCTGCACCTGTTCCTCCTCCCGACAAACGACTTTCCTCTCTTGACCGTTCCATTCATCTAGCCCGACGAGACTGTTTGTATCGCGTGTGCCGTTTCGCGAAATGACACGGCTCACACGGCAATCGGCGATGGTAATAGGCACTTTAATTTTACTGTGAAAAAAAGGAAGTACGATTCCCGCATTAAATGCTCATGCGAATGAATTTATTCGCATTCTACTGACGCCGGGAATGCGTCCCATAACGTTTCCTATAACAGCTCGGTATATAAAGACAGCGCTCTCGCGCGAATGAAGGAGACCGATTTCCGAGGGAAGTCACTTTGCTTTGTAAGTTGGAGCATTTACCACTGGAGGAAGCACAGTCCGTATTTTAATACGTGCGAAACGTGGCTCGCGGTCGAGAGAAACATCGCGATTGTTGTAATGATCAGGATCAGGGTAATTGACCGTAAAAAGTGGTCTTTTCCGGCAATTCATTGGTAAAATTTCAGAGTACGATAACTTTTTCTTGCTAATTTCGAATAAATTATCAAAATGTATCATTATAATTAAAAAAATCTCATCATTTTATCATATATAAAGTTACTTGAATATATATATATATATATGATTAAAAGAAAATAATATTTAGCACGTACAAACATAAAAAAGATTTCCGGATCCAAAATATCATTCTTCGATCTACAATATCATAAAATAAGATTAATTCAGGTACCACCATGTTTATTGTTAACAAGGGAATATTTTACTCTTAATAATAAAAAATCATTAATCTCTAGAATAAAATAATCTTAGACATCGATTTCGTGCTAAACACTATGGCATCAGCATCGTGCATTATGACATTAAGATTTATTTTAAACGTAAAAATATATAAATTTATATGTGTTACTCTCTTGTTTCAATAAGTCAATCTTATTTTATTCAAGAAAGGAAAATTGGAATTATTAATGTAATTTTAATATTGTTTCATTTTGCATTAAACTGCGATAAGATTAAATAAGTGAAGAATATTTTTTTGTTTCATTATCAAAAATCTGTGAGAATACTAAAAACGATCTTTTCATAAATATATGAAATGAACAAATATATATTCGCGACAATGAGGCGCCGATAGAAGTTTTGTGACTTTTGGTGTATAAAACAAGAGGTGGCTACCTAAGCGAGACGGAAAATGCGAGGAGTGCGAAAAGTAACGCAATCGAAATGGAATCGCGATGGCACTATCCTTCTTCTAGACAACTTTTCCCTCGCAATGGTCACGGCTCGGTCACCACCCTCAAAATTATGCCACGTAAAAAATGAGCTTCGAAAGAACCAGGAGCAAGTGCAATCAAAGAGCGAGTTTTTAGATCTTTTTTAAATCTCTGAACGCCATGTCTGTAAATATAAGATAAGTCTTTTTAAATTAAACGTCTTTTTTTAAATAGTTTCCTACAGATTTCGTTCACGTCTATACTGAGTCTTTTATACAACAAAAAGAAGTGATTAGATCATAGAAAAAGAATTAGATATTATTATTTGCGGAATTGTAAACTAAACTTAGAGAATTAATAATGGTTTACAAATTAATATTAATATAACGGATCGTAAGAATTTAACATGAAGCAAACTGAATTCTGAACAAAGCCGGATGTACAGCGGCTTTTTCATCGATTGATAATTTTCATAGCGTATCACGGCGCGCCTTTCTTCGCAAACGTATGCCTGCGGAATGTATAAGAAGAATGGGTATAGGCGAAGCGACCATCGAGCTTTCTATCCAGTGCACATTCATCGTTGTAAGACCGCGATGTGCATCCAACGTCCGAGCTGCAATCCCATAAAAATGTACTACGAAGCCAAGGGCAGACTTCAGACTATCTCGTAGTATCCTGCACTCGCCATTATTATAACACGATATAATCTTATTACGATAAATTCTATAAGACTTGCAAAATTTAATTTAGTCTTACATCTTGTACTTTTTAATAAAATCGTAATTTTAATTGTTAATTTATTGCGTAGTAGTTTACAATAATTAATTCCTTGTATTAACATTATTTCATATTTTTGTAATATAAATAATTTCCCGATCAAAAATTGAATTTATTTGTTTTTCTTTCAAAATTCGCTTTATTTTGGTGTTAAAAAAATTGACAATTTTCACTTCTCAAAATAATTGAATTTTTCCAGCGCGAACACAGAACAGCAGTGTCTAGTCTCTAATTCAATCTCTAATCAAATGAAGTTGTATACGATTTGCTGATAAGTTGAAAATTGGATCGCATGTCGGGGGAATATACGACCACGACTTTCGATTTTCTCTCCGCTTTCTCGGGGAAGATCAAGAAGTCTGCTCGCGTAGCGGCCGGATATGAAGCTTGTTACCGGCGATGGAAGATTCATCCGTTGCTTCGTAAATCCGTCTTCGATCATCCTTGCGGTACGCACGCATAATACGAGACGCACGCTCCCGGGCCAATCTTGCAACGCGAGCGATTCCTCCGTGCGTGACCGACGTATAGAGTTACACGGTCCCGCATTCCTAGGTACACATATGAAATTCGATACCGTTTGCGCGAAGGATCGTGGACCTCGCGCGGGTGAGGTGGCGCGAGACGGGACGGAAGAAACGAGGTACGAGCGATCGATCGTTATCGCGTACCACGTACGGCCGCACTTGTCGATCCTTCGTACGTGGCAAAAGAAGCAGAGCAAAATACCCCGCTGCCTTCTCATCCTCCTCCTCCTTCGTATGGCATCCGATCTCGCAGCGATTTTTTCGCGATGCTCTCCTCGATCCCCATTCCCCCTTTCTCTCATGCTCACTTAACGCGTCGCGTTCCATCTTATCCAAATTTTTATCGCGCTCCGTGATGCAAAAACACGTCGGATTATGTAAGAAGATAATGCATGCACAGGTCATATGTGCTCTTGGAAAAAGTATCGTATATTATTTTATTTAAAAAAATGGTAAATTATCTACAATAGAAAAATAATATAAAATTTATAATATTTATTAATATAAAAATAAGATAAAATTTAAAAAGAAAAAATGGGTAGTTAATTTTTAAAATAAAAATTGAAATTATTACTTTCATAAATTTGATAATCGATACTTATGTAAAACAGCAAACTGGTTTTTATCTTATTCTTTTCTATATTATTTATATTTCTTGTAAGTAAAATGTATATATTGAGTATTTTATAATGTATTTTATTTCAGGTACAATATATTTTGACATTTTATATACAAAATTTACTTTCCAAACTTATAATGAACAAAAAAATATGTATAAAATTTATTTAAGTTATAAAGTTATAAAGGAAATAAAGCACAAGTTTATAATACAAAACACGCAAGATAAAATAAGAAAAGTAGAAAATCGAACCTTAAAAACATTAAAGTGATCAAAGACAAACATCTAAAAGAGGATAATGATGAGCACATACAGGATTACTAAAGTCGAGAAAATCAGTGCTATCGAGAGAAATCGTGCGAATCTCTTTACCGCGCGAAACATCACCTTTCCAAGATCGTGGTAAATTAGAACGTGTTAATGAAAAGCCATAAGGTTAAGCGAACGCGGGAAGAAATCTGGCCAATTGATCTCCATACATTTCCGCTTTTTTTTTTACGTGAATAATAATCTGCGTATTTTATCACGATAACGTATTCCCAACAATCGATGATAATCCGCTTAACGTGAGTCGTGAGTACTTAAGTGTAAACCAATCTGATTGCATCGTAAATGCACGCAGCGATGCGTACAATCGCGTATATCAGGGGTCCAAAATCGACCGGTTTTTCTGTAGAACGATGACGTTGTTCTTGCCCGGTTCTTGCATGCATCCACGGTGCAGCCAACGGCGTGTTGCTACTTTCGGCAAAACAGGAGTATAAAGCATTGCAACGACCAGCGACAGGTCGCTGGCACCCCGTTGCGCTCTACTTTCAGCTTACCACTCCACTTTCAAGAGAAAAACAAGCAGGTTGAATTTATGTCATGAAACTCAGTTAATGTTTGTGACAATGTAACAACCGTAATTTCGTAAATGCAAGAAAGCAGCCGCTTAAGTGCACTTCTGTTCGGAGGCCACGTTTATTGCTCAAGAACAAAATAAGCGAGATATATAATCTTCTTGATGAGTGAATTTCCAAATCGCAGAAAACGCAAAGCCAAAGAAAAAGATTGACGATACAACAATAAAATTTAAGATTTTTAAAAATTGTAATATAATAAATTTTATTCTGCATTAACATCCCAGATAGACTTGTATGACGATCACGATATGCACAAATTAATTTACTGAAAATTTAGAACAATTTTATAATCATTTATGACATTATAAAAGCGAAAACGTTTATATTAAGGAAAATATAAAATTTAGGTTATTTGAATGATTAAATTTTTTGTTATAGAATTACAAAAACATATGTATGAAAATATATCTTCAGATCTATAATATTCGTTTTACGATATTGCTATATGAAATATTTACATCATACATAATTAAATGAAATACATCGTATAATGATGCACATTTGCAATTATCATGTGATGCTATAGAAAGCTTAAATAATTTTTAAATTTTTCTTCATTTCATGCCGCATAAAGTAAGATAAATATACTGTAAAATTTGGGTAAACAAATGTCGATTTTGATATACCGAATTTTGTTGAAAGAATTCGTAATCCTGATGTGATGTCATAGTAAGCATAAATGATTTGTAAACTTTTACTTATTTCATGCCGCATAAAGTAAGATAAATATACTATAAAGTTTAAATAAACATGTCGATTATGAAAAATTCGCGCGAAAGTCCACAGAAATCACGCAGTGTGGCGTTGATTTTTCCATCGAAAGTTGCATGGTTTGAAGAGGGACACATGATGGAAATGTGGACTTGACCTTGAGTGACCTTGTCAAAATCAAGTTAAGGTCATTAATGTTTTTTTTCTTAAGTAGAATCCCTATTTTTTATTACATATTCTTGTAGCTAACCTCGAGAGCTTTCCAAAACACTATAATTAAATTCATTTTCATTAAGTTATATACTTTTCGAATTATAAAGGCTTGAAAATTACAGTACCGCCGGCATTAGCATTACCCAAGGTGTCCGACGGACGGCTAAAACCTCTTGTTGTTCAGAATCATGGATAACTTTGTTCCTGGATAAATTTGTCAAGATCAAGGTCATTGGAGGTTGTTTTTCTTATTTTCATTTTTGCACAAAAATTCATTTCTACGTAAAAATGAAAATAAGAGGTACAACCTCCAATAACCTTGATCAGACACCCGTATATAAACATGCATATTACATATATGATCAGTACGAATGACAAAATAAAATCCAATATATGTCAAATTTATAAGTGTTCAGACAAGCGTGCGATTAGCTCAGCGTTAGCGTAGGTAGGCTACCACCCCAAAGATTGTAGGTTCAAATCCCGTCGATACTCCATGCGTTTTCAAGAATATTTATAATTGCGTTATATAATTATAAGAATTTGTATGTACAGAAAAATAATTAATAAACTTAATAATTATTCCGAAAATAAAAAATAAAATCTAAAAAAAATAAAAACAAATTAAATTATAATTAAATTTTTTTTTCGTTAAAATATACTCAGTAGACAAATGTACATATACTTTACAGCAACTTCACGTTTATCTTACAATCATCCAATGCTTCATAGATGAGCCGATTAAGATCCGAAATATTGCAGCAGCATTTAGTAAATCAGAAAACGAAATATCATGATGTGCAAATATGATGTAAATATGAGACACTAAGAATCAGATTTTTGTTTGTCATATTTACATCATATTTGCGTCATAGTATTTCATTTTCTGATTTACTAAATATGACTACAATATTTGGGGTCACAATCGCCTCACCTATTACGGATTTGATGATCGAATATAACGTAAAGTTGCAGTAAAATTTATGCGCATCTGTCTATCTGGGATGATAAAAATTATGGTAGAAGAAGTAAAAAAACGGTAAACGGACTATTTAAACACAAACAATGAATCAACTTTTTCATCTTTCAACTGTCGACATTTAAGGAAAACTAAAATAACCTCTCACCATAGCAAACTTTATGAGCCATAGATCATTAAGCAGACAGAACAAAATGGGATATTCGCATTTTCAGCATACCCCGGAAATATTTGTATATGCAAGAGTCGAGAATAACCGGAAATAATATTTCGATCGCTTTCCTTGTTAGGTAAGAGCATAAAACTTGTGAGTAATAACAATCAAGTTTTTTCATCCGGCACGATTATCACAACCGCGCAACTGACGCGTCATCTCGGATGCTCTTTAATTTACCATCGTTGAATTTACCATCAATTGGAAGCATTATTATACATCATTCATGGCGCAAGAGGGGAGTTAGAGTATTCCCGCAAAAGGGATAATCCCTTTTCCATTGTGCGGTAGCTTAAACTCGCCAACCTTCCGAGCGCGATTCAAAGCGTGGGACGTGTGGGCACGGAAAATTGTGCGTATGGCGACGTTAAGCCACCAATTATACGTCGGGCTTAATCGCCGCAACTGAGCTAAACGGCCCGCGATTTTTGCACACTCTACGCCGCCGACTTGTCGATATCTCCGCAATTGCCACAGGTCGTTCGCCGGTATTTTACAATTTTGCATCCCCTCGGGCGCGCACGGTCGTGCGTCGACGACCGAAGTGCGTGGGACGCACGAGTAGTCGGACAGGATGGAGAGAAGCCCGGCGCGCAGGCAAATTTTTTTATCGTCTTTCTTGCTTCGTGAGACTTGTCATTTCATCGAAAAAGATCATAGATTGTACGCGCGTACAAGCTGATCCAAAATGACCAGAGACATGTATGAGGTATATAACACTTAAATGCAAGTGTCTTAAAAAGATTTATCTATAAAGTAGAAATAAATGTACGAAAAATTTACTATATTTAAATACAAAATTATAATATTAATTACAGTATTAAATTAATATGTATTGAATAAATTAAGTATTGTATATAAGTATGAAAAGGCCAAATATACGGTCGAGGTTAGATATTGGTTGCCTAATAATACTTAGGTATATGTAAGTTTTAAGCACGCAGCTTTCAATTATACATACATATAACATGCTCGCATTTCAATGCATTTTCTCTTCATTGCATATATGCGTGTGTGTACTCTGTATATGACATATTCAACTAAATGGGTTTCTCAATGTATATATGTATAGGGGTTATTATGATAAATATATTATCACATACCTCAGTGATCGAATTGGAAAAAAAACACCCGCAGATAATTGAATCCTGATTCAGATAATATTTTTCGTAATAAGTTCTTGTATTTCATGATGTATAACTAATACTATAGTGGCATACATTATTATGTACATGTATAATCGATGATCAATTTAATTTGTGATATTATTTCAACATCAATTTATAATTGTATTTCAAGTCTGATAATAATCGCGCGCGGCGCAGTTTACATAACTGAAAGATACATTTAAAATTTATATAGAAATGTTATTATGCACAAATATCTTCGATGGTATTTAGTGTTTCCTTACTTATCTGATTTTATTTATGTAGCAGTTTTATTTAACTTATTATTGTTTAAATTATTTTAAATCTTCAATTATATAATATTCTCTCATAAAATATTTTTTAATAGATGAACATAATAATAAAAAAAATCAAAATTATGTTACTAAATTAATTACTAAAATTGAACTTTATCTCATATTGTACATTCTTAAGAATTTTTTGTATGTAAAAGATAATCTTAAATATTAAATGTGGAATATAAAAATTACAAACGTTGCGAAATATAACGATAACGCAAATAAACAGCTGGACGTGCAGAGAAGAAGCAGGAGAGAGAAAGAGAGAAAGGAGGGAACAAGAAGAAAGAACTTATAACACATAAAGCAGAATATGATTATTCGGAAAGAAAATAGACGAGGCGGATAAAATCGTTCCAGCACCGTTAAGCTTATAATGTCGGTGTTTTATTAGATTATTCCGCGTTCTCGACGACGGTGAAACGCACAATGGCCGTTTTCGCGGCTAAGACCGAACGAACGTGCGCGACAGCAATCCGAATGAGACGTCGTGCGGACAGAAGCGCGCCCGTTCCACGTATCCGGCGTTGTTATTCTACCGTATAATTCTACTCTCTCTCTCTCTCTCTCTCTCTCTCTCTCTCTCTCTCTCCCTCTCTCTTTCTATACGACATATGTCCGGCAGTAACGCGAAAAGGACAAAAGACACGCGCGCGAAAAAACGCGTGAAAGCCGGTCGTAGCTAGAGGAGGCGCGGAATGGCGGAGATATGATGTACTGCGCTAATAACCGAACCCACCGTCGGCTGCGGCGGATCCTAACGATGTTTTAAGCCGTAATTAATTTACTGCCCGACCCCTTACCTAGCTATGCTGGTGATCCGACCCACCAGCCGGTGTGTGGCCCTTAAATCCCCCTATACGCACACGGTCAATATCGGCGAATGGCCCGCGATTCTTCCGTGCGACACGCCGAATCATCATATACCCGAATAACATGTCTTATAAGTTAGCGGAACAAAATGAGCGGAATCGATTCTAACTAACATTTTTATTTGTTGCTCATTTGTTGCTAAAAAGTTGCCAAAGAAAAAAATTTGTTGCTCTGTCGGTTTATTTAAAAAAACGATGTTTCGCTAAAGGAAGATTCAATTAGCGGAACAATACCTACAACAAAGCCAATCTACGCAGAAATAACGTAGGAATTTGTTGCTAATTTGTTGCTAATTTGTTGCTGCCGAAATAACATTTTTTTTAATACTTTACATACTGAAAAAGTGTAAATAACAACGAGAAGCCTCAACGTGCTGGCGGAACAAGAGTAAAGTACTAGTAAAGGATTTGTTGCTCACTTAAAATTGGTCCTAGGATGTCGTCCGAATTAGTTGCTCTCGAAATATGCAATTTAGCAATTTGTTGCTTGCAAAATAAGTATAAATAACCACGTAAAACCTCAGCGTGCTGGCGGAACAAGAGT
>NW_017256029.1:649241-664917 GCF_001594055.1 Mycetomoellerius zeteki
CTTCTCGTTGTTATTTACACTTTTTTAGTATGTAAAGTATTAAAAAAAATGTTATTTCGGCAGCAACAAATTAGCAACAAATTAGCAACAAATTCCTACTGCGTAAATTGGCTTTGTTGTAGGTATTGTTCCGCTAACTGAATCTTCCTTTAGCGAAACATCGTTTTTTTAAATAAATCGACAGAGCAACAAATTTTTTTCTTTGGCAACTTTTTAGCAACAAATGAGCAACAAATAAAAATGTTAGTTAGAATCGATTCCGCTCATTTTGTTCCGCTAACTTATAAGACGTTCGAATAACACGTCCCTTATAAAAATTTTTCACCGTTTTTAGCCCGTTGTTAGCCCGTTCCTGCCTTTTTCTTGCACTCCCAAGCATTCGCGGTGTATCGCGAGGAACGATAACGAGTATAAATGAGTATGCGTATGAGTATTTTTGAGGAGATTGCCCGTTTTCAATACTCGTTTTTCCGCTGATAAACGAGAAACGTATACGCGAGTATGATCATGAGTATTTTTGAGTGAATTGTCCGTTTTCAATACTCGTTTTTCCGCTATGAATATTTTTGAGTGGATTGTTCATTTTCAATACTCATTTTTCCGTTGGAAGTATTTTTTAGTGGATTGTCCGTTTTCAATGTCCGTTTTTCTCAGCTGGTAAGTAAGAACATTAGTTAATACGTCCCTCTTTTACTAATCATATATTTATCACGTTTATTAATTATCGCATCAATTTTACATTAAACGATTAAAAAGTATTTTACTTTAATACTTTTTAAATATTTCATACAATATCTAATAAATTGAAATGGAATTCATACAATAAGGTAACTCCGATATTTATATACGCTGCGCGCCAAGATTTACGAAATCAGAAAGAAGAAATTGAAATAAAATTTGCAGGCAACCAATCTATTATATACGCCTTTATATTATATTAGTATTGTAATTTTAATTTTTTACTGTAATATTAATAATACTATTATGTCAGTTGAATCGATTTGTCAATGTAATAAATAGCGCAACCGTATATCATATAACACATTAAATCATTACTATAGAGAGTAGAAAAGACTTGGTTATTTGGTGATACATAAATATAGAGAGATAATAAAGAACGGAGTATAGCAAAATACAAGTGCTTAGCTTCATTCTCCGTTCGACTTGATGTGTTACATCTTCACCTGTTCGGAATATACGGAATTTTTAGCAGATGGGATTTATACCCAAAACGCATACACAGTTTGGATTAAGTGCATTAAATGCATTACATAAACATATCATACCTCCTCATATCATAACTCTCGTAATGAATGCAAGATTAGAATTATTATATATTATTTTTAATATATTATATATTCACCATTCATATTCACTATTCATATTCCTTAATAAAACTTTGTAAACACATTTTATAAATTACTGCGTCATTTTACTGCGTTATTTGTATTTCCAATTATTATTTATAAATCTTTTATAAGCCGTATATTTTGAGATCCCTGCGTGCGTGCGTGCGTGCGTGCGTGTGTGTAGAACATGGTAAAAATGCAAGAATTTTTAAAAGTTTCTCTTCGTATTTAATTTTACATAAAAACTAAATATTTCTTATTTCTAATTTTTTTTTTAGTAATAGACATTTTTATCGGTATAATATATATTTAATCTTAAACATAATAAACAACACTTAATAAATTAAGTTTTCGATAAATGCGACATATACATACCGGAGTTACTCTCTAATATCATCATATACTATATGTATATATACGAGTACATATACATATGTACCGTTTGTGCGTGTGTATATGTATTTATATACCTATATATCTGTAATGTGCCCGCTATAAACAATAAGACAAAAATAAAGATAAACAAACATTTCGATCCCTATTGGATCATTATCAATGTTAAATTAGAATATTACAATAATATATAAAATTAAAAATTATACTTCGCTCTCTCTCGCAGTATTAACATTTCAGCTACATCTGCAGTAAATATTGTAGAATGTAGTATCAGTAACATTATGTTCTTCTGGTTATGTTTTTAATAAAACGCATAATTATTGATTTTTAAAATGTGTATCTTAATAGACAGTCTATTAATAGTCTATTAAGATCCACATTTTAAGAATCAATAATTATGCGTTTTATTATATATTGTAATATTCTAATTTAACATTGATAATGATCCAATAGGGATCGAAACGTTTGTTTATCTTTATTTTTGTCTATAGCCCCGGCACATTAAAGTTTTATATTTTAATGATATGTTTATTTACTAAGTTTTCGGTGGTCTAAAGGCTTAGGACGCTCGCACGGAATGCAAGAGATCCGGGTTCGACTCCCGGCCGAGGCATTATTTTTCGCAATAAGTTTATTACAGTTTTTAAGTTGGGAAATTTGGGGGGATTATTAATATTTTCAGATTTGATTGCGTTGAAAGTCCGACAACCATATCGGCACGCAATTATAATTTCTGAAATTAATTCATTTAAATGAATTTACAATAGTTCAACATCTTAACGTTCTGACCGTTATGGCGCTTCTTAATTTAAAGCATTATGTTTACTAAGTTTTAAATTATAACGATAAACCTTTGACTCGTAGTCCTATTCCTTTTTGTTTTTTGATTTTATTGAGCCTTATTACTATTATATCTATATCTGTATAATATTACATATATTTGTATACAATGTATTAAATATAATTGCTTTTGTAAGATGTATATAAGTAAGCACAACAAAGCGAATATCGACATAGGAATTGTGTGGCTCAGTGGAAAAGTGGCAGCCTCGTAGTAGAGCAAAGACTTGGAAACCAGGTCTCGATTCGAATTCCGACAGGAGCTGAGATTTTCTCGTGCTATCTATCGGTCATAACCGTAGTAAGGTCGTAATCGTAGTAAGTACTTTACTACGAATTACGTAATTTCGAGTGGTGAAAACATGCAACGTGAATGACGAGTGCTAAATAAGTATACGTTTTTTCACCTCAAATTTACGCAGCACGTATTTACCACTCAAAAATACTCATAATGTATATGTTTTTACCACTCAGATATACTCGTGTCCTGCACGAGTGCAATCCGTTTTAACCACTCATTTTTATGGAAAAGTTCCTGTTTGCGAACTTAAAAACGGAGTCATACTCATTGAGTAAAATGCACGTTTTCACCACTCAAATTAACCGTTCGTGCGGCCTAAAAACGGTGAAAAATGTTTATAAAGGACAACGTTCGACTACTTAGTTGTTTTTCGATGGCGTATCTTTTAAATTCAGATTTTCTATTTCCATTGGGGCAGTGTTAACATTAATCATGCCCAGCACTGAACCGATTGTAAAGCCAAGTGCTGGACCAGTGTCAGCTGCCGATAGTGCTACCCAATACTGCGCCAGTATCACAATTCTGGTAATCAGTATTAACCAGTACCGATTAACATAATGTTGGCTTCGTTGTAACGTCAAGTTACCCTATATGAATAGCTAAATTTTCAGATATTTTAGAAGAACCATTCTTTCCGTGTAGTATAATAGCAAGACATTCAGTATCTTCAAATATCACAACTGTTCGATTGCAACGTATTGTTGACCGCAAAATATTATTTCGATCAACCTGGCTGCGATTGTTCACCAAAGCCTGCTTAAATGCCATTCAACAATCTCCATTCAATTGAGATAATATCCGGTCACGGTACGTGAGTCCGATGCGGCCACGAATCTTCCGTGAATCGTAGTGCTTGCTTTCGCTCACACGAAGCATACGCCGCGCGTTCACGCGCGATCATCTCCGTCTGCGCGGAATATCTAAATAGCGATCGGTTCGCGTACGGTAGGTAGGTAGATAGGTACACATTCTGCAGCGTGTGGGCGTAAGCCAACGCCGCGGCTTTTTATTTCTTCTCACCTTATATTGCGGCCAGTCTTTTCTCACGGCAGACTACCTCGCTTGCGTACACATAATAGCATACATCAGTCCTGTATAAGCATGCCGCGGTAGCGATCGGTAGTCCAATAGGCGCCGAGAGTTGCGCTTTCGTTTCTCCCCTCAGATGCGAAATCGTAACGAGATCGACGCCGGCTGTTAATGGATGGAATTACTTGCGTGTGGCGACTGCGGCATTTGCGGCTTCGATCGTTGACGCTCGAATGCGCTTCGAGAATGATCGTCGCAGTGCGCTACTGGATGCACTCAATACACCCAGCATTCCACGGCTTCTTTTTCGCGGTGTATGTTACTGGATTATTTTTGTATAGGATAGAGGTAATCGTGAGAGAGACGGAATACTTTCTGATAATACAGTAATCGTTGTAAAATGATATACTGATTTAGCCAAGCCGTAGTAGCTATTTATTCTAACATTATAACTTTCCAAATTCATAACTCCAGTCAATTATTTAAATAATAGAAGTAGTATTAAATAGCAATTTATTTAACATTGAGAGAAATCATGAAAGTCGTCAATTACATTATTAGGACATATTGCGATGTCGCGTTTGCCTCGCCGCCACAATTATCTTGACTGACCTTATTTCTTAATAATGATGTGAATGTCGTTGAAATTAACGATGTTACGACGTAAAGTAATTGCGCGAGATGTAGAGAAAGCTATCCGAATGTCATGACTTCTGATCCATCATTATCTTGGAATGCTTGTCATAGAAAGCTATTTATCGCTTTTCTAAAATTTATTGTGCAATATAAATGACTGTTCAGCGAGGAGAAAGCCATCCATAAGAGAAAATAGAAGCCGTACTTCAGCGAAAAGGTAGACAACAACGGTGAGCTCATCGGTGGATTATATATGAATGACAGATGATATCGTCGCCAAGACAAAATGACCACTTCGTTGTAATTGTGGCCTACATTGAGATTGCCTCTCCGTTGGAAATTGAAACACCGTCTCTCACCTCGCCAACATTTGGAGCTCCCTTTTCTCTCGTTCTCGTCGTCCCGTTACAACGGGCCTTTCTTTCTTCGCGACGGGACGTACTTGTCCGAAGTATCTCGAAAATACGTAGTGGGTAGACATCCTCATCCCTTGACTCGGTTCCCTTTTTCTACCATTTCGCCCGACAAACATCGCGGTCATTGTCCCGAGTCTAGGACAACCGGCGCCCGGCGCGACGTCTGGCGTCTCGGCGCCCGTTTTCCAGCACGTCCCACCTCCGCAATTTGGTTCAGCCATTTTCTAGCCACCTATCTACCACTGTGCGCGCGTATTGCATCTGCGGGAAATGCATGAGAAGTGCTCTTGTACGAGAGAATATCGGCGTCGCGACGTCTGGACCAACGAGCAACGAGATGCGACGAGAGATATAAGAACGAGAACGAGATATAATAGAAGGAACGAGGAATAAATACAGGGTGTTCGGCAAATAAATTGATGCACAGGTAGCAATCATCGAAACGGACAAAAAAAAACGTAGGTAAAAACGCAACTAGATCATTATCCGATTTTATTGTAATAAAGTTTTAATTTTAGTTAATTAAGTAATTATTAAATTCAATAAAAAAACTTATGTACCAAATGATAGGTTAATAATGATCAAAAAAAACTTTATTGCTCTTAATACATGCTTTCATCCTAAAGAGGCACATGTTGTTATGAAATTTTATTTAATTATCATCTTATTCGAAATTGTTGTGAGATCGATACTATCGAATAAAAATTTCCGATCATTAAAGTAGCAATTTTAGAGATTGTTACAAGTGAGACTTCAAACGCAAATGACGTCGCAATTTAACTTGGTGCGTTTTGGAATCAAGCTTCTTAGTTACGTCGTTATATGTATACCTACAGCTAGCAGCAGTCAAAGGCTGAAGTTTAGATGAAGATAAGATAATCCCCATTTCATTTCGCAGGAATTTATGCGTGAGACGTGACAGACAGTCAATTACGTACGCCCGATTTCTGCACGTACATCAAGACAGCGCGAATTGCACTTACACAGAGAGATCGGAAACACACACTTTGAGTATTTACGGGCACATATTGTCAATTCGTGCAAAAACTAGCAATGCTGTGTAAACACAGAGAAAAAAACGCAATTTCATTGGCATAACGCGGACAGCATTCCTGAAGACTCGTATCGTTACCGGTGAACAAGCATGATTCGAAAGAACGTCATCCCGCGAACATTAAGGAAAAGAAATTAACCCTTTTATCCCGCGCGGAACTTCCGAATATTTTTTGCCGACCTTGTCGCTTCTCGTCTCTAACGAGTGCAATTACGTTAATTGCAATCGCGCGCAAGGGCGCGGTTAATTTGCATCGGTCCGGATATTACATAGAGGAGAAAGTAGTATTATGCCTTCCCATTTACATTTCACGTAATATAACTTGGTTAATAATCAACCAATAGGAAATAAAGTCATAACGGTTACAGCTGATTTTTTTTCATACGTAAAAAATATAGAATTAATAAAAAACTTAAATGGTTATTTTTGAAACAGAAAGTTCATGAAGTCAACCTAGAATCCTATAAAATATTTTTATTTTGAATTTTCTTATTTTATTGCTCGATGATTGCTTGCTTAAAATGGAAAAAGTTACGTTATATGATCATGAATTAAGATATATGATGTATTATTATCCGCGGACGATGCACGGCGTGCTGCTTCAGGTAATAAACATTAATTGTGAAATTTTGACATGATGGTATCACATAACATTATATAATGTAAAAACCTTATGCTATACTGATTCTTCTTTATAAGGTCTTGCACAATGAAAAAAATATAATATTAGGAATAGAAATAAATATTAAATATTAAATAAATAAAAATTTGATGAAATGAAATTAGGAGTTTCACAAATAGATATGAATAAAATATAACATATGTTTTATATCTTATTTGTATTCATCGTGTGTTACATTTAATCTGTATATTTAATTTTTTTATTTTTCGGGTATTTAACAATTATTCCTGTTCTTAATATTTTTTCCATTGTGAGCAGATTCTTATTTTTATAATGAATTTATTATTCTTGAATAATTAATATATATAATTCTGATATATTTTACCTACAGATATTGACTTTGCCACATCTCTTTTGCGTGCTGCAAATAAAGATCAAAATCGACTGGAGCAACCTGAAGTTGAGCAAAATAAAGAAAATTCAGAGAATGGCATACAATCAACGGATAATTGTGACGAAAGTAAGATTAAAATTATTCTGTTACAATTTTTCTTAAATATATGTAGTTTTTATTTTTAAAATATTTATTTTAATGACTATAGTACAAGTATTAATTAAAGTTGATATATTTTACCATGAGTTCTTTATGTCGATGGTCAGATGCAACATTTATTATTAAGAACCTATTAAGAGATGGAACAAAAATTTAATTATACAGAAGATATAATTTAATTAGACAGAAAAATATCACATAAAAAATGTTGGCAAATGGTATCCAAATCATTAAAAGATCATGGACATAACATAACAGGTCCACAATTCTTAAATTAAGAAGCTTAAAAAAACGTATAAATTGAAGGATCATAATAGCAAATTTAAGAACAATCAACGAACTTGGCAATATTTTGAGGTATTTAATGGATAATAATGAATAAGTTTCAATTATTTATATTAATACTTTATCTTTTATGTTAAATGATTATAATCATTTAATGTATTAGAGAGATTAAGGGGACCATTGTACCTAGACTGATCATAATACTGCCTTCTTCTCTATTTTAAAATTGTTGTCGCTTTCTTTCGTTTGCACGATTTCGTCATTTGAAAATGAGACATGATAAAATACAAATAAAAAAAGAAAGAAAAAGAGGCACAATATACATATGGAATTATATTAAGCAAATGTCCCGATAATCGCTAAAACCTGCTAGCCTTTCTCGGCGATATCTGGCAGGTTCCACTACTCTCCTCTCGATTACCTGCAGTACATTCTGCGCCGTTCTCCCGGCTGTCGGAACGGCTTGCGATAACCTAACGAGTAGATCGAGTTCACAGCCGACACTTAAAGGGTTAACGGCCACGTGAAGATCGTTCGTTCTTACTCCTTTACGTCGACAGAAAGAAGAGCGAATACCTGAAGTTTTATATCTACTCTTTCAGACCCACATCCAATCTTAATTCGCTCGTTGCCGAACGTGACGAAGACCGGCTCCCGTTTTCCCCTCCGCCATTAAGGTAATGGCGCATAATTAATTATTACCTTTGAAATAATCGGATTCGGTTTTCTTCTATCAGTTTTAGAGCCGGTTTAAAGACAGCGAAGAAAAAACAATGGTTACTGGTCCTGTGACTTTATAAAGCACGTACCTACCGAGATCGGAATCGTTACTTGAATATCGTTTATCTCATCAGTCAGATAAATCTGACGCGAGTTATAAATTTCATGAGATTTACGGGAGATAGTTATCGGTTTGATGAGAAAACTCTCTCCTGCAGTTTCTTATTTTATAGAAAAGTTATTACTGTAGATCTCATTATTGATTATTATATATCCGTTTAACTAATTATCAGATTCAGTACATACATTTGTGTGCGAGTACATACAGAGTTTCAATACGTATTCGTATAAAAAACCTTATGAAAATAATTTTATTAATATATTGAATATATTTTGATTAAGATTCAAATTAAGATTCACTCTTTCGTTTATTAAAAAAATCCACTTCATATTGGTCAGAGAAAATGCATTATTGAAATCTAATTATACTGTGTTTTTATGTGTAAGTTACAATAATTGAGTAGTCAATATGCAAAAGCAGTTATTGTATATCCAAAATGTAAAAAAATTAGATATAATCGGAATCTCTGGATTTCTTAGTTCCTTGAATATGAATTAAACATTTAAAAAATGTGCAGCACAATTACCTATCCTATAAAATCAAAGGATAAAAAAGTGGATCTAATTGTAAAAGAAGGTAAATCATCTCTATTATTGTAGGGAGAAAGGCAAAAAAAAAGGAATTAGATCCTCAAATCTTTACTATTACCCATACAAATATAATTATATCCATCAGTCATATTTAATAAAAATAATAGACACTTTATTCCAAAATCAGCTAAAATTCTCTCTTCAATTCCAAAATCAATCAAGTACACTCTATTTTAATAAATAAAAATTGTGTTTTTCATATCGCATTATACACGTTTTGTTAACTAAAATAATAAACTTTTTCTAATTAAAAAAAAAATCACTGAATGAGAAAAATTATACAAGTATTTTCGCTTTCGTAAAAAAAATTTTATGTGAAGATAAAGATTTTTGACAATGAGCTATTCAATTGTTGAGCACTGACACGCATCATGACCTTTCTCATTTTCCTCAAGTAAGTATACAAGCTCTGGGAAAGTTGTAAAATGATAATATAGATCGTGATAGATGGACCAAACGGTCCGTTATTTTGTCGCGTGATAAAATAAAGTATTCACTATATTATTTCAGACAAATGCGATGTCTAAAACCTGATTTGAAGTTGATAGTGTGAAGCTCGATAACTTGAGCTAGATTATGGGATGTAAATCGCTGTTATCAAGCCGCGATCACCATCACTACGTTGCGTCGCGTGTGCGAATCGTTATTGCGATTCGCATTATTACACGCTCATGTGCACGCCACAGCTATTCGCTAATAGCGGAACACAGGCTCTATCACGAGAAAGAAATACACGCTGACACGATATACGATCCGTTTATTGAGTAAATTAGGCAGTTGACATTTCGTGGACATTACATATACATTCTTCTTTAAATTCAAACGGTTAACTTTTTATTAATAGTGAATTGAATAATCTCCATTTGTAATAAACAGAACGATGCGCTAAAGGCGCAGCAACGATTGATAATAATAGACTTTTAAAAATCCAATCTCACACAGCAGAAAATAACAGAGTAAAGTAAAATATTACCTTATTTTTAAGAATTATTAAAGGCTCTTTAATTTTGCATAATGTATTTCTGTAAAATTAGAATACAGAATATTTTTTATTTCAAAATAGAAAATGTAACAAAAAAATTTTAGACAATTATTAAAAATAAAGTTGTTAGTTTTACGGTGCATAAAGTGTGAGAAAGAGGAAGTGTGCGAGATTGAAAGTATGCCTATAGCGGCAAATTACGCCATTCTCTGATCATGCAATGAGTATGTACAAAACGGAATGAAAGGAAGCACACAGAGCTTTTCTATACAACTTCGACTCCAAACAGGCACTTGATTTTTTTTGTCATCGCTCTACGTAGGCGATTGTTAAACATATCCTCCCGCACAGTATCGAAAAGAACTTGGGAGGGAGGTACCGGTAAAGGGAAACGATAAAGGGAGGAAGAGAAGAAAGAGAAAGAGTAGTCAGTGGTCCGACGCATGAGGCGCGTTTATGACGGGTCTGGCCTCTGAGTTACGATCTCGATACTGCAATAAGTGCTCTTAGTGGGGCCATGTCTCTCTCTCCCCCCCCCTTTCTCTCTTTCTCTTTCTCTCTTTCTTTCTCTCTTTCACGGTCAAGACGCGATTTCCCTCCGCGGCTCTTATCGTGAGGCTTTACGTTGGTGCTTCCCGCGGGCTTCACGAGAAATATTATTTAATTAACGGGAAGCAACCGCCGGCATGGTCGAAAGAGGCCTGGATCTTCTTTCGGTCATAAATAAAAACGGTACATTCGCACGCAGTGAGTCTCTTTCTCTTTCTGTATTTCTCTCTTTCTCTCTCTCTCTCTCTCTCTCTCTCTCTCTCTCTCCCTATAACCTTTGCGGCCCTTGAGTCTTTCCCTTTCGCACTTCTTTCGCCCTCGAGGTCTTCTTTCTCCTATCGCTGATAACGAGAGAGAAAGAGATCTCTTCCCTCCGCAATGATATTTTCGGTAATCGCCGCAGCGTTTCTGAATGGTGGTCGGGGATAGAAGAGACCTTTTAAGCGCGACATTACTTCCGCTAGGAACGCGCCTTTTGGTCGATTAGCTCTGCGGTGAATTTAAGCCGCGCTCGAATCGGCCGCACCGAATTCGCTTACAGACGTCACGCCGAGACTCTCTCGCCCCACAAGCCCGAAGAATTTCTTCCTTTAATTGTCCTGCAACCCCCGACTACCGGCGTAGGCGAAATATATACTGCACCTACTGCGGACTACGGAGTAAGAAACCGGGACTCCGAACGACTCCGGAAAGTAATCTGCCTAATTACCCAGCAAGAGATTCATTCCACCCGAAGGATCGACGAGAAGGTAGCCCCTTTTAGTCGTAAAACGACGACGAACTCATTCCCTCCCCCTCTCTCTCCCCCCTCTTCCTCTTTCTCTTTCTTCGACGGCAGTAAGAAGAGATGATTTTCTCGAAACACGCGAGATCCGCACGCTCGGTAACAGGCGACAAGCGAAATTCCACTCGCAATAGTCCAAGAAGAATTAAGAAAACCGCATAAACGTATTTAACGCCTGGCTACTGAACGGAGAACCGTGAAAAGGAATTAGTTCGTTCCGTTTGTCCTCAGGATTATCCTCGATCTTTCCGTTCAACATATTTATTCGCTTTTCTACATACAGTGAGATAAAAATCTTTCGATCAAATAAATACATTGTATTAAAATTAAATACTAATCACCTGATCAGTCTGATTTCCGTGAACAAAAACACTCATTTTAAATTAAATCATGACTGATCACCATTTGATCATCATTTTGACGTTAAAATGAATCGAAAAATAATTTTTAAATATAATATTAATTATAAAAACAAATTTTTAAATATTAGTTGTTCAAATATTAATTACTGCGCATAGACTGGAATTTGCATACGATTTTAACTGGGATAATATAAAAATTTTAGATAAAGAAAACTTTTTAAACAAGCGACTAATATCATATACATAAACAAAAAAATGGCTTGAACGTATAAAGCGACACGGAATTTTTAGATCCCTTATACACTACTTTAATTTCTATAAGACTTGATGCTTCCCCTCTTCTTTAGTTTTGTCAAGTGTTTTATATTATTGCTTGATCTCATTAGATGATCTCATTAGATCCACAAGTGTATTGTCAACATCGCATGATGTGCCCATCTTTAAACTGCCATATAAATTTTTAATTTGATTACCTTTAGTTAAATTTCAATCTTCATTTTGTTGATTCAGGTTTTATTATTTAGTAAATTTAGAAATTTAATGGACATTATTGGACATATATTGGATGCGAATTGACTATTCGTTCAGATACTTTATTCACAGTTCACATAACAACGAACAATTATTTTTTGTAATCTTAAACACAATTTAATGATCCAATTGCGTATAATTGTAATCAATTTTGTATATATTTTAATTATGTTATTAATGTAATTGCTGAAGAGGATCCTAACCAAGGATCGAAACGTCCAAAATTAATTACTATATATAATAAACTTTAATCGCAACAACATCCAGCATTGGCTCTCAAAAAGGCTTTTAAATTTTATTTAATTTAATTTATTAGAGCCTATAGAAATTCTATTGTTTAAATATTAGTTGTATATACGAGTCTCTTGGGTAGTGACTTGGATATTCAGATATCTCATTACCTGATCCAAATCATCAGCCATGAAAAATATCTTATAATAATCGGTAAATTTAAAGTCATTAGCGCTGGGAGTTAATCGCACAGATTAACAGTCGAGCTAATTGTTCGTAGGAGGAATTCGCATATCGATATAGGGAACGCGGCGACACGCAGAGCGACACGCGCCATTACCTATACCGACTCGAGTTTCCAAGCGAATGACAACACGCAGCGACCTTGTGTACGCAACCTTGTACCACTCGTCGTACATTACTAAAATATAATACATCAAGACCGCACGCAGCCTTACAAAATATTTGATATGATACGAAATAATATTCCACTCCTTGTATTTTAACACTCATCGTGTATATGGGAATCATTTGTGTCCAGGCGATTTTTAAAGTTCTGAATATTTTGAAAACAAGTGAGTACAGATGTACCGTTCTCCTAAAAAAACTTGTAGGATGGGGGAAGATGCCCGTGAAAGACAGGCAGTAGACATCATTTCTCGCTGAGCAGCAGATATTCAAAATCGAGTGCGGACACAAATGACCCCGGTGGATCCATATATTCGTTCGGTTTTTGAAGGCTAAAATGAAACAAGTTTTTTTCATACAAAGGATGAATTTTAATCAATGATATATTCTCCGTTTTTGTTGATGACCTCTTGCCAACAATTTCATTATTCCGCTCTCATAGAAGATCTGGGGCTTAAAGGCAAAAAACCGGTCGAGGTACGTTTTCACAGCTGTCTGATCAGCGAACGATTTCCCGTTGAGGGAGTTTTGCAGGGACCGGAACAAGTGGTAGTCGGATGGCGCAAGGTCTGGTAAATACGGTGGGTGAGGCAAAACATCCCAGCCAAGTTGCACTAATTTTTGCTGAGTGATTATTGCGGTGTGGGGTCTGGCGTTGTCATGGTGGAATATGACACCTTTGCGATTGACCAGTTCTGGACGTTTCTGTCGCAATGCTTGATTCAATTTCGTTAGCTGCGTGCAGTAGACCTTCGAATCGATCGTTTTTCCCTGAGGAAGCAGCTCGTAAAACAGCACACCACGATGATCCCACCATATGGATAGCAAAATTTTCTTCGGATGCAGGCCGGCCTTCGGGGCGGCTCGCCAGCGGTTCCCCACGATCTCTTGCGCACTATGTTGTCGTAGATGATCCACTTTTCGTCGCCAGTCACTATTCGTTTGAGAAACGGGTCGCTTTCGTGCCGCTTCAGAAGTGAATTGCAGATGGATATGCGGTTGGCCAGATTCTCCTCGGTCAGCTTGTGCGGCACCCAAACATCGAGGCGGGACACGTAGCCAAGCTGTTGCAAATGCCTTTGTACGGTTCCATAACCTATTTTAAGTGTTTCCGCAATCTCTCGCACCTTTAGCGTCCGGTCTTGCTGCTCAACCAGTGCCTTGATATCATTCGAATCAACCTCGGTGGGCCGACCGCTGCGAGGTCCATCTTCAAGACTCGTATCTCCGGAACGAAATTTGGCAAACCATTTCTGAGCGGCACGTTCTGTTAAGGCATCGTCCCCATATACGCCGCATATCTTTCGGTGGGCCTCCGCAACTCGCTTGCCTTTCTTGAAGTAATAAAGTAAAATGTGCCGAAAATGCACCTTATTCTCCGACATGTTCACAGACCTGTAGCACAAACAAAACTAATGCCAATGAAACCAAATTTGACAGATGAAAAGAGCGGACTGTCACCTTTCCAAAACATATTTGGATTGCCCGATTAGGCAACCAGAACCGGAGATATTCGGAAAAAATTTGCACTACTAACAAAAACCGAACGAATATATGGACCCACCCAATAGTTTGGTAGGCACGGCGAAGATCCATACGTTTCTACGTTATCACACGTTTTCACTCAAGCATACACTCAAAGCATTTTTGTCGTACAAACAAGAAAATTACTTTATTCGTATTTAAGATCATTAAAAGACATTTATCTTCTGTTGATTACGTTTTGAAATAGCAAATAATTTTATTTTAATTAATCACTAGCTTCAAACTGATTCATCTACGTATATATAAGTATTGTATATATAAGTATTTGACGCAATTGTGCAAATTATTTCTTTTTTTTATTGATGATAACTAAATGGTTGATAATTAAATGGTTGACATATATGATTTAGCTATTCGATTTTAAAAAAATCGAGGTAAATGTATTACCTGAAAAAATAAATTTTTAGAAACGAACATTAAAAGTAGCGCTAACATTCACATATCTCTGATATATTTATATCGAATTTAAAAAAGCAACAAAAGTAAAGATTTTAAAGAGGTGCATACCACTATCTTATTAAATCAATATAAAAAATATAAGGTTATATTATCTAACATTATATTTTAGTATGTCCAAGGACAGTATATAATTCTCAATTATAATCTCACAAAAATGTATTGTTTAGGATTTAAGTCAATTTTTTTACGTAAATAATCGCTCTTTTCTCACTTCTGTGAATATTATAAAATTGGAAAAAATTATTAACATACACATACATACAAGCTTAATTAAAAAATCGGTTATGCAATTGCAAAAAAAAAACAAAATTCAAGCCTGTCTTAAGACAAACTTCATCTAAATTCTTCAACTGAATCATAAGGCCTGTTCTTTTTGGCTGAACTTTTGCACCAGTTCATCTTTCTTTCTTTTCTCTCTAGGAAAAAAGAGGAAAAAAGATGAACTGATGCAAACGTTCAACCAAAAAAAACAGGCCTATAATTGCAAATATATATTTTTCTCTCTCAAGATGTATAGATTAAAAGATACTCAAAAATTAATTTAATATTTGGTTAGTCCGATTATTTCATATATTTTCCGTCAATCGAAATCCAATTGCATGGCACGCGTTGCACGGTGTATTTTATTTCGTCGTGATTAAATTTTTCGGATTGTTTCTAGCTGATTGTGAGTTACGCGCAAGTCACGCGGTTGTCCGCATCGTTTCGGTCAGCGAACGAATAAACGCGAAAAAATATAGGGCTGTCTCTCGTTACGGACGCCACAATGGGACACGTATGTACAGAATATAGAACGCACACAGGACGTCACCCTGCCCTGACCACCTGAACCGGACTTTCTGCTTCCTTTCGTCTGTCCTTTTCTCTTTTTCTCTTTTTTTCTCCACTTCTCTCTATCACGTTCCACACGCTC
>NW_017256029.1:664927-668851 GCF_001594055.1 Mycetomoellerius zeteki
CGCCAACGACGAGGAGAAAATATTCATAATGCTGGATTAAGCGTGGGAGTACCCTCGGATAGTCCTGCGCGACCAACCGGGGGTGAGTAGCCAAACTAATCAAGAGCCCGTCCCATTTAATTCCCACCCTCGCCCTCTTTTTCTCTCTCGTTTCGTCGATCGTAACCACACAGCCAAGAACCCACTCTTTTGCTCCGTTTCTCCTTATTACCTTCCTCGCACATCTTTCCCATCCATCCCCCCCACCCCTCCCTGCGCCTACGGTACATCTTTCTATCCCTTCTCCTCGTCTTCCTCCTGCGCTTCTCTTCGGGTATTTCTCCACAAGTTCTCTTTCTTTTAGTTACTCTCGCTGTGTCCGTGATCGCCGCTGTACCCGTTCTTTCTTCCTCCTTCCCTTCTATAATCATCATCCCGGTATCGCGTATCGAACAGTTGCAATATAACGCTATCCACGATATAGCAAAAGGGCTCGTACGAGAACATGCTCATTAAATTCCCTCGCGCCCATTATACCCGAGGTCACTTTCGATCCTGGGCGTCCAGGGCATAAATTTTTCCAAGTGCTCATTACCCGCCCGGTGTCATAACGAATGACGCGCGTAAAGCGCACCGCGGCTTGATATACGCACCGCGTGATTAGAAACGCACGATGCATACATGTCACCGTATCCGTCGTATGTCGCATTATTCTCGTGAATCGTTCTAAACGCTCGTATGACGGTAAAAGCAGAGAAAAAATTGACCAACTCTCTAAAGATATTCTACTCGAGGACTCTTTAAAATTTTATATGCATTCTAAAGAAACGAGAACTCCCATTAACCTGGACCCCTCACCATCGAAAATCAAATTCGCGATAGATCAAAAATTTAGTGCTCTTTATTTGCTAATTATTTGCTAAAAAAATATTTTTTGCTCCAGCGGTTTACGAGGAAAAAAAACAAATGGGGGGTCCAGGTTAAGATAAAGCTCTTAATAAAAAGAACCCCCCATACTGAAAAAAAATAGATCCAGTGGTGCTACAAAAAAATTAAGCACCCACAGATTTTTTTGCTCTTTATTTGCTACAGATAGCGTAAAAAAAATTCGAAAATTTAATATTTAAAAAAAAATATCATTATCAGCGGTCGCGCTGCGAAAACCTATAGCGGTCCGCGTCTCGCTACTTCAAGTTTCTTTTCTACCTCCACAGAATTATTTGCTTGAATATATTTAGTATCAGAGTAATCGCTGGGTCACGTACTATCCAAATATGACAAAATCTGATTTTTTAACTAACTGTAACGCGTGAGAAATCGAAGAGACGTGAACGTCTCCTCCCTGCAAATCAGCGTGCTATGTATCAGTACTACCTTAAATCGCTCGTGGAATGTCGTAAGAATTATTTGCTTGAATGATTTTGGTAGCAAATTAATCCTGAGACTGTATACTATCGAATCGTGCCAATATCCGATTTATTTGCTAACTGTAAAGTGCGGAAAATAGTCAGTATGTACGGTTGCTTTCAAGTTTGCCGCGGAGCGTCTTCGATTAACTCGTCATTTTTAACATTTTACAATTAGCAAAAAAATCGAATTTGGGCACGTTTCGACAGTGTGTTGCGTAAGGATTACTGTGGTACCGAAAACATTCGAGCAAATAATTCTTACGACATTCCACGAGCGATGTAAGATGATACTGATACGCAGCACGCTGATTGGTCGAGAGTACCCGTGCGCCTCGTGCTGGAGAAACTGACTGTTTTCCGTACTTTACAATTAGCAAATAAATCGGATATTGGCACGATTCGATAGTATACAGTCTCAGGATTACTCTGATACCAAATATATGCAAGTAAATAATTCTGTGGAAGTAGAAAAGAGACTTGAAGTAGCGCGACGCGGACCGCGTAGGTTTGCGCAGCGCGACCGCTGATAATGATATTTTTTTTAAATATTAAATTTTCGAATTTTTTTTACCTGTAGCAAATAAAGTAGTTATCTGTAGCAAATAAAGAGCAAAAACATCTGTGTGTGCTTAATTTTTTTGTAGCACCACTGGATCTATTTTTTTCAGTATGGGGGCTTTATCTTAACCTGGACCTCCCCCCATTTGTTTTTTTTTCCTCGTAAACCGCTGGAGCAAAAAAATTTTTTTTTAGCAAATAATTAGCAAATAAAGAGCACTAAATTTTTGACCTATTGCGAATTTGATTTTCGATAGTGGGGGGTCCAGGTTAATGGGGGTGAAACGAGATTACATTGCAACGTAAATATGAGTAGTAATTCTCTTATAACACGTAATGTTTTGTGGGATTTTGATACTTTTGATACTAAAGATAGAAAAAAAAATACAAACTGTGTACCTTACATTTAACGTGCAAAAAAGAAATTATAATTTTAACAATAAGAATCTTATTTTAGACCGTACATATATAAAAACACAACCAATACGAACGTTATAATTTTAATTCTATATCGTATAACAAGCTTTATAAGAATAGATTTAATTTCCCCAATGGAAAATTGTACTGTAAAACTGTAAAACTAAGAGAACTCTTATTCGTATCACGTATTTAATATAACGTAGCAATAATACATATATATGATGTTGGATAATTGAAACATATCTCATTTGAACAAATTCATAGATAACAACCGGATTTCAAGCCTGATTTTCGCAGCTGGACATCCGAGTTCTTTATGCATTTTCTTACGAACATCGTAGCTTTCAAGAGGCAATTTATGAATTAGCTACTTGTACGAGTAAAGAAATGAAGAAGTATATCGAGTAATTTAATATTCAATTAGTAATCAATCAGAAGGCGGCCACATAACTTGTACGATGAAACGTTGATTAACTGCGTATATATGCAATACCACACGAGCGAGCAAATGCTTTCACTATCGCATCTCTTTATCAAAGGATATACAGTCACGCGTTATCGAAATCGGGGCGGACTTCATCGGAACGCATTCCCGAGCTGCCTACCGTATCATCGTGGACTAGCTTGGAATTCAATTCGACCTTTATGCCAGATGTTGTTTTGCATTCATTGTAAATCATGTATATATAGCATTAAAGATTTTAAATGTACATAATCTTTTGACTTTATTTTCTTGCCTGTGCAGCAGCTATATCCCATATTTCTTAATATCGAATTACAGCACGTGTTATATTATATTTTTACTGCAATATCGAATTATTTAATGGCAATGTATATTAAATTAAATGCCGTTTAGGAATGTTATTAATCGTTATGCTCTTTATTCCGTTGTTTTCGCTCGCCGGTTTAACGCCGGTCTCATGTTTGTCTCGTACTTGTCTCCGTGTTGTCCTTTTTTTCTACTCCGAACAGCTGAGCAAATTTCCGATATTCGTATATGTTCTCTCGCAACTTCTTGGAACGCGAAATTCTTATGTCTTTAAAAGTTTTTGCAGTTGAAATAATAGCGCCGATATAATCGCCACAACAAAGCACCAAGATCCGCTTCGATCGAAAGTAGGATTCTTTTTCTTATTTGATTTATTTTTATTTCTGATAAAGAGAGTCTTAGATCTGATTTCCACTTATAATTAGAAAGTTAAATTTATTAATTGTTATTTTATTGTGTAATTGTCTTTACTCTAATAAAATAAAATAATATACTGGAAAATCATTTTAATCATGGCATGAATTAAAAAATGTTAAATGAAACATGAAAATTATCCGGTTTGCAAGAGATGTCTGGTTTATTATAAAACTGGACGTGTTATATATCATTACAAACACGTCTAATGTCTGTATGTATATGTTAATAAGAAAGCAAGAGTCATAACTGCGAGACTCGCTACGCTTTTGAATTTTACAGAAATGTTACGTGTGCACACGCGCGCGCGCGCGCGCGCGCGCACACACACACACACACACACACACACACACACACACACACACACACACACAC
>NW_017256029.1:668959-756840 GCF_001594055.1 Mycetomoellerius zeteki
CACAATGAAGCCTTTCGATAAATATCTATTATAAATAGAATTTTCTTACAGCACATTAATTATCTGCCAAAAAAAACTGCACATGAGAATCATCATAAAATTTAATCTATCCACGCATTTTCTTAATCTCTTTTTGCGAAACACCGGAGTCTACTGTTTCGCAATTAACAACGTATATAAATTGCATTCTGATGCTCACCGAGCACATATAGTAGCTCTCGCGACTGGCAACTGGATGAAAAAAAGGGAGAAACATCCGACGGGCCGTATGGGGATTAAGCATTCCCGTGTCTAGAATACGCGGGGCTCGCCACTGTTCGCTCGTTCGCGCTCCGCAAAAATGTCGCGATCGTGCTCGTAGTGTTCCAGCGAGTGATTAACTCGCCCAACGACTCCGCGAACGCGAGACCGCAGCCAACCGCGCATACAGTTGATTAGACATGCCGCGGCTGGCATGGCGCGGTGCGACGTCAGTGCGTTAATAATCCCGCGGTGCTTGGCAAAAATGATCGCGTGCTCGACGTAAATACCCCTGCTGAATAGAAGAGAGGGCGTGGACGAAAAACACACGTATATCGAAAATTCGCGAGACCGCTCGCCGGCGCTGCTTATCGCTCACGCGCGTACGTATGTACATACATCGATCGCCGATCGGTGCGCTCGTACTCGCATTAAAACGATGAGTCTGCGGGGACACGACGTACGGGACACGTGCGTGCACATCGCCGATGCAGTCGGCAGAGTTAAAGCCGAACCAGACGCATTACTCAATGCACGGGCGAAGGTTAGACCCCACTCAAATGCCGCATACGGATACGATTTTTATCGAGGATAATCTTTTTTTTTTTCAACGACAGGATAGAGCGATCCTGGACATCGCCGAGGATATTGAATCATAGCTACACTGCGTCTAGCTATGATTTCTCCACAAAGATCTTATGTACGGAAAATCTTTTTTATGCCAACAATATAGCAATTTTCCAATTGAAATATCTTTAACATGGCTTAATCTTTCCAAATATTACGAGATAAATATTGTTTAATATTTTTCTAGAATATCGGTGGAATTTCATTCTTTCTAGAATATGTAATTATACAAAATTTAACTCAAAAGAATTGTGCAAAAGACAAAATAATTTTTTTCCAATTCTTCCGTCCAAATTTTTTCAATTTCGTTTTATAACTATTTGTATCTCTAAAGACGAAAAATTAACTTTTAATTTTACGAGCATATAAGTAATTAAATATAAATAAAATGTATCCTTTATAAATATACATATATATATATTTCTACGAAAAGATATTAAACATATTTAATATCCATTCGTAGAAATATATATATGTATATGATATTTTAATCATGTAAATTTAGAGTTATAAAAAAAATTGCATTCTCAGAAGTTCTGCTTGAGTCACTCACAAGCTTTAACGAGGGCTGTCCGCATCGCTCGTTACATTCATCTCGACGAACGATAGTCCTATTGAAGGGCTGCCGGCGGCAATGACATTGGCGATGACAAAGTATTCTACGTTGTATGCGATACCGCGTAGCGTTGGTCGAAGTCCCCGCCGAGATCCCGCGATCGATCGTCAACCGGTGAAACGCGAAGTCCAATCAAGCGTGCCACTGCACACCGCGCGACGAACCGGTGTTACATGTTCCTCGAACCCCCTTTCTTTTTCTTACGCGCGCGACACGCTCGAATCCTTCCAAGCATTAGCGTAACGTTTCGCCGACCGTGTTCCTTCGTATAGCTCTTCTCGAAAGGTTTTACGGTGGGAACGGATATAAATCAACTCCGGATTGTGTGTATGCGGGACCCACGTGGGATCAAAGCGGAATGTAAACGCGGACGAAATTTACGATGCGGTCAGTCGAAAGGACTCTGCTTGCCATTGAAGAAATTTTACTTTTGATAACGGTGAGAGAGAAAGAGAAAAAGAGAACGTCCATTTAGTAATGTGCCCTGAAATGATATTCTCTCAGGTGAACAAATAGATACATTAATATAACCGATATTCATTATTGTAATGTAATATATACAAAAATTAAAGATAAAGAAATCACACACACATATATATATATAATATATATATATGTTCAAACTGTGTAAAAGAAGAGAGAGAAACGAGAAAGAGAAAGAGACGTTTCCGACATCGACGATTATAATCACTTTTCTCAACGATCGTAATGTCGATCTAAAAAATTGATCTGAGTACCGATAATTCCAATCTCGCTCCACTTGTCATCGACAGTTCGAGTTTTGATGCTCGATAGCCATCGTTTTCTCTCGTACGTGCGGATATAGAGCTCGTCACGAATATCTTGTTATTTTAACGAGTGTCACAGCATGCAAGCTGCGTTTTACCGCGAGGATTGCGTGCAAGTTGCAGAGTTAAGCGCAGTCCGTATTGCAGTGCTAAGTGTAGCGAAGACACAACTATACTTTAAGTCCGTTTAAATTGAATGGAATGCTTTCATTCATCCGGAAAGTAGAATGTTACAAATGGAATATTGTAAATACCGATACGCCAATTTACAAGTGATTAGCACGTTTTGCGGTATCATTGCTTATAATAATCAATTATAATAATAACTTTTATAATTATAATTATAATTATAATAACCTTTTATAAAGATTTTTGTAGTAGATTTATAATATATATCTATGTAAGACACACACACTTTATAAAAGCAATTATTTCATTACACTGAACAACAAATTTTGATCAATATTTGGTTTCCCAACAAATAATAGATGTTTTTCGTAAAGCTTTTTACGTTGAAAAAGGATATGTTTCTAAAAAAATTATTGCTATTTTATCAGAAACGTATCGACGTGGATACATCCTGTCGAGAACTTGGAAACGAGGCGTCGCAGGTCCGTTTGCAATATGCAGTAAAGCACGAATGCAACAATGCGATCTCCCTTCCACCCCTTTTCATGATACGCGGGGGGTAAAGGACCCTTCAGCTGGGGACCGGATATATATGGGATGTCTCGTTAATCAAGAGAGCCGCGTTATCGGCCACGAGGTGTACAGGGGAGAAAATAGGAGAGGAGCGAGGGTGACCGGTGTTTAACGGTTGACAAACGACCGGCGAGGTACGCGGCCGCGTAAACAACCGTTCGTATCGCGCGTGAAACTGCCCCGCCCGGCCTGCGCTTGCGGAAGGAAAACGCGGGAGCGGCGCGATGCCGTTCCGGCAAAAACCGTAAATCTGCCTATTAAATTACGATTAACGATTCGCAGAAGGCGCGAAACAAACGCGCGCGCGGAACGTCACGAGCGCGAGCAGAATGTGAGCAAAACGTCCGCGTCCATCCCGCGCTTTGTCTTTTTACCTTTTCGCGAGTCGTACTCGCAACTGCGCTACGCAATGTGTAACTGCGCAAATTAAAATTTATTAACTCGCCACCGGAAGTCACAACAAAGCGGCCGCGTTTTCTTCGTATCTGTGTCTTTGAAGCTCGCGGTTAAACGCGCACAAAAACGTGCACTCCGTCGTAAAAAGGTGCGTATAAGAAACGCATTAATCGTGATTTAGATAAAGACGTCAGATATCCTGAGATATTCAACAAAGATGCTTCTGCTCTCTTTCATTTAAGCCACACACACACACACACACACATATTTAAGGATTTGACTAATCTCAAACCGTTCTTTTTTTTTAACAAAAGTTTGATTAAATATTTTCCTCCAATTTAAACCTCAAATAACCATTATAATTTTTATTCTTTACCTTATAACTTTTAAAATAAAATTCTGGTAGGGTAAAATAGACTTTACACTTTAAAACAGATGAAAAAAAGTCTTGTATTCATTTTCAGAGTTTACTCTATCCTCTTTGCAAGGCTTGATTATCAATTCGCAGATTGCACAGGTTGATTCCTAACATTACAAATTTAATATTTTTTTATTTTCAAATCCGACGTTACTAGACCGTAACGATTTTAAAGTGTATAGTTTCTGTAACAAGTGATTAGAATTGAAAATGTATACTTTCCATATCAAAAAATATATTACATACATATAAAACAGTTCAATAAAATCAATATTTATATTCAACAATAGTTTTATAATTTAAACGAAAATTTTCTCATTTTATTTTAATTATTTTCTGAAAACATATGTCTATTTTTTATTAAAATAATTTTGTTATGATTTCTAAATTTTTAACTCTAAATCGAAACATTCGGCTTATAAGAGTACATATTATATAAATTGCAATATATTAATCTGTCGCCACAAAAATAATACAGTTTAGCGATACTTTTCCCAAAATGCTTCCAGAATTCCTAGGATACCAGAGACCGATAATTTTGGAGTATTCGTAGCGTCGAGTCGTCGGTCGATCACGTATACATACGTACGAACATTGCCAGACTCCCTATTCGCTTGATTAGGACATACTTTATTAACTTCGCCGGCACGTACAGAGAGCTGTCCAGACGGCGAAGGGTGCATTGTATCATCAAAGTGACGCTGAGGGAAAGCATCCGGAAAGCGTATACCGTTAACATAGCACGTTTATATGCCCGCCCCCTTTGGCTTCTTCGCTTCTTCGCGCCGATTCCCTCCCCGTTATACCCGAAATTCTTCCTCTTCGTCGGCAGCCGGAGAATGTCAGCTGTGCAGACTTGAGAAACTCTAACGACAACATTACGGTAACGGAAAACGCCGGAATGCGTTGGCATGTGATAATGGAATGCGATACCTTCATAGTGATAGCGTGATGTTGAAATCTGATCATTACCTCTTTCGTTCCTTTGCTGAAGACTTAATGCAAAAGCAGGATATTTATTAAAATCTCGTAAAAAAAATTCTTTACGTGAATTCCCGAATCTTCCAGATAATTTTGTTCACAATTTCAGGTAAAACAATAGAGAATTTTTAAATCTAACTTTGAAATAAATTAGAATGCAAGCAACACAAATAAACTATATAGTGAAAATTAGCGAAATACAAATCAATAAAATATTTTAAAAAATCATAAATATCAATCGATCGGATTTCTGAGCAGCTTCTACTGTAGCTATACTTAAACGTAAAATGCGTAATTCATATTACAGCAACTGCACGGATTTCAGATCGAAGCTGAGCTACAATGGTGGTTGTTCCCGAACGCACCGGTCAAACGAAGAAGAGAATGGAAGAAGGCAAGGGCCCGAAGGAAGAAGAATGTCGCTCCCTGTTGCGGCTTTCGCATGCGAATTGGACAAAAACTTGAAGACCTTTAGGTCCTCCCTTGACGTGCTCTTCAAGCGTAGCACCGCGCGGCTCGTCTTTACTCGCTCGCGTCGCGGCGTTCTTGCGGATGGAAAAATATACTTCAATACGCGAGATCGGGTCTTTACTTGCCGAACGCGCCAATTCGATTGCGACTTGTAAGTGCGCATGGTTATTACAAGGAAGCTGATCTAGGAATAAATATCTCTTCGCGCTTCGAATTATTCGCACCCGCATACTGCTAGCTGTAGAAGATCCCCATTGCGATATTTCGACGGCACAACTGCACATTTACCAAACACCGAAGTTCATTTCAATCGTATCTGCCAATTAGCGACATTTAGGAACCAATGTGAATCTGGTGCAACTTTTTCAAAAATAAAAACAGATACCGTGGCGCGTTTGTGTTCGTTTGCACCTCAAAGACTAACAAAATAGGTAAACAGCATCCTCAGAAACAGAAGATATATGTATCAGAAAAAAAGATGAATGATAATACGATCACATATTTTAATGCTCAACAGCGATTATTACAAATTATTAAAACCTGTTTTCAACCTTATAAAGAAAGCACAAACTGTGAATGTTTGGAGATTTTTTATTACGAATCTGGTAATCACATAAATAATTTATTTCATGATTTGGAAATAAAAAGTGATAAATTCCAGAGATAGGTTGAATCCATATTATTGTCTCAGTTTAAACACAAACTTGCTTCGACTTTTAAAAGAATTTCCATTAAGAATTCCCATTATGGACAACTGTAATGGTAGCCGATAAAACAAGCGTTGCGTCTTTAGTTAGAAACGAACAGTATTTCAAATTGAAATTCGACTAAAAATTCGATTAAAGTCTCCATAGTCTTTCCTATCAACCCTCAATTCTATAAAACTCATGTATTTAGTTACCATTACTATGTTTTTCTCTGAGTGTAAGAATTATCGACAAAAACGGACCACTTATACGTAAGTTTTATTTCTTTTTAACGAAGATATTTTTATCCATCTTAGATATTATATCACAGAAAAAAATGAATTCCTGATTCACGTATATTTTTATTCTTGTATGCTATTTACTTTTATTTAAGTATAAAATGTTCTCTTCAATTATAAATGTTCACTGGCGTCAATAATAAATAGATTTGTGCAAAGTATATTTTATTCTTAAAATTGTGTTCTTGTTTCTAAAATCATTACATAGTTCTAACAAACTCAATCGCATTATTTAGAAACTATTTATTCTTGGATTTAGAATTACAAATTTGAAAATTCGCCGGCAGGCGGCAACAGTATGTATAAAGGCCCCTTAGTAATATCAAGATGTCGGAAGTGCATGGGTATAGTGAATGACGTTTGACGATGGTTTTGTGAGTGAACTTTGCATTCGTGGAACGTATCTCTAGATGTGGTTCAATCTTTAAGGATGGATGAAATATTCAGCTCGTCCTAATATTTCTGTCAGTTATATTGCAAATGGGGATGCGTGAACAGCCGGCCGACTTTGTCACTGCGACGCGACGAAGAGGCGGTTGCCTATACACACGGGCGGATTTTCCGCGGCGGATTCGCGGATCTGCTATCCACAGTCAAATGGGTGAGATGAGCAATGAATCTGCCGCGGCGGATCCGCCTGTGTGTGCAACCAGCGTTCTCTACCATTATGACGAGGTTGACCGTCTGTTTGCAATATAACTAACGGAGGTATTGGTAGAACGGTCTCAGCATTTCACTTGCCTTTGAATCACATTAGTAGAGTTTGATTCAGTCTTTCCTTGAGAGCTTGTACTTGTGCACATTAAGAGACATGCTCTATATAAATGTGGCACTTCATTATCATTTACAAAGCTATCGTTACTTACTGCAGCATTGGTTTCTGTCATCTTAATGTTACTGGAAAGCATACTGGGGGCTTGAAATAAGTTGACAAAAGGTATCATTGAAGAAAAAATAATGCTAATACAAGCATATTTAATGATGAACGAGTGCAATTTTTATTCTTTTATTGAAATAAAATTTGTTTTGAACTAAGAATATAATTTATTTCATTTTAAGACTAATTTATTTTTAATTAGAAATTGTTTATTCTTGGCGCTATTTTAAGCATAAAATATTCTTCGATTAAAGTATTTATGCATTCCTTTAAGAATTCATTTTTTTGTGTGATTGCATCCCAACTTTGAGAAAAAATGTGTAAATATAGTTTCGTCCTACATATGTATATTAAACATTGATATTGTTGATATTTAATTTGTCTGAGATTTTTTCAATTGAAACAGTGATTTCTTCAACTTTTGATTAAGTCACAAATATGTTTAATGTTAAAAATAAAAATTAAAAAATTATGAAAAATGATAATTTCGCATCAAATCTCCTCTAAGAAAAATTTGACCGTGGATAATACTGAATGATGTTAAAATTACGTGTTCGCGTATTACAGACGAAGAAGGACGATTTATCGATCACCAAACTTGCTAAGAACGAAGGCCTAGATGAACCCATATACTTCATCATCGTGTTCGTGCGAGTAAAGTTTCCCGCTTTTAAAAGTTCGTTATCCCGATGACTGAACGCGTATAAATGGCCTTCGCGCTAGTCGAATATCTCTTTTCGTTAATGAGCGGCCGGAGTTCGTTTATGTGGCCGGTAAAGTGATTTAAAGGATCTCGATGATGAATGCTCCAGGCACGGAAGAAAAAGAGAGAGAAAGAGAAAGACGACAGCTGCGCGTGTAAAAGCATAAAAAAACGTGTGAAGTTTTCCGATAAATTCCACAGGACCATTTAGCCCATAGGCGCCCGTGTAAATTACCGTCGAGTCTGGGTCTTTCCTACTAATTAAAAATGAAATGGTACACATAAACCGAATACTGTTGACCAGTGAGAGCCAACCGTAGAGAATAACCAAGGAGAATATCTCTCCGGTTCAGAAACGCACTTATCCCAAGATGATTTTTATAGCAACGGATCCGGCCGCTTTTTCTCGTTCTTCGGAGTTCCTCCTCTCTCGCCGCACCAAGCTCTTGCTAGTTCCGTGCGAGCCCCCTCGCATCGTGTCCTGCCTTTTACGGTACGCCGCGACCGCTCCGAAAGCCGCTAATTAGGTCTACTCGCGTTCATCTGAAGGACATTTAATCGTATTCAGAGGACAAAACCGAGTTCACAGTCCGATGCAGTTCCCTTAAAATCGCGTTTAGTAAAGCACTCTAATATTTACACGGCGTCGCTTGGTAACGCCCATGCCCAACTCTTATTTTGTGCAAGTCGGCGACGTCGTTCATCCGACAGGTGTTCTCCGTATAAGCCGTAAGCCCACGCGCACCTGGAGCCTCAATATCCTGAGATCAGAGACTATATTTCTTATGAAAAATATGGGCGTTGCAACAAAATCGTCTGTTAAATAAAATAAAGTACTTCTTGTTCTTTCCTATAAAAATTGTTTCTCTCTACACACACATATATATATGTATAAAATAAAAAGTACATTCATAACCTAGCTTTTATCTCAAAGTACATGAATCATTCTATCAAATGCCGATATGCGGCGAAGACAGAAACAAAGTCATAAAACTTTAACAACGCATCCATAAAAACGAAGAGTTGAAAGTACTTCGTAATATTTGCTTTTACAGCAATATTTAAAATATCAACGTATATAAAACGATCTCATGAAATAAACTCGCAGTTAAAACAGGTAAGTCAGGCGGTTCTCTGAAACTTCTACGTGCCGTAATTTCACTTTCCTGCGTCATCGAAACGAGACATCGATAATCATGAGATGCCACGGCGATCGTGAAGAGGCAGAGCTCCAACTTGTCTCGTCGATGCTCATCGTTTCTGAGGACATTAAAGAAATGTTGCAGAGACTTGCCGCGATGGAGAGATGACGGAACTTCAACATTTTAACAGTTATTTCCTTGTGACGAACCGAATCGAAAATAACGAATATTCATTATGCTTTCCACTTTCCTCGTCAAGTTCATCGAGCTATCGCAGCTCTTCGCAGCACGCTCGGCGGATTACAAGACATTCTTTTTTTGCGTGGTTCTACACTTAGATGCCACGCAGTAAACGGAACGCGCGACAATCGAAGGTAAGATGACTACAGTATAGCCGATGATTACCGGATCTGTCGAGTGGCCGTTCTTAGAGCTGTAGAAAACTTAATGACATTAACAAGTCGAAGCAGCTGTAGCCAAGTTGCACGCAAAGACAAAATTGTGTATTGGTGAAAGATAAAATTATCTATGGTGTTTCTTCTTACAATTATATATAGTTTATGTATATTATTAGCAAAATAAAATGCGCAAAACAAATTTTAAGTAATATTTTTATTTGTTACTCATTTGTTGCTAAAAAAGTTGTCAAAGAAAAAATTTGTTGCTCTGTTTAAAAAAAAAATGTTACGCTAAAAGAAGATTAACCTTCTATCAGTGTACAAATATTTTAACGTTAATCTATCACAGATTGCATAAGAAAACTTTAGAAATTTTCCATTCGGCAACTTTTTATTTATGTTTTTATTAGCCTGAAGTTTGTTATAATTGTGTGTTATTATATATGTGATATATATGTGATACCTTTATTTTTTTTTAAATATAGCACCGTATATCTGGCAAATATCCCGTATCCGGCGGCCGGATATTTACCAGATATCCCATACTATATTTCTAAAAAATATATCAGTGTGATAATAAAAGTTTTCAGATATTCGTACCATTAATACGTCATTTCAATATAAAGTTTCAGCCGGATATATTGTCAAAACTCAGATATCCAGCAATCTTTCCCGAATATCCGGTGCGTCCCTATTAAAAAGATATCTCTCTTATACGATTACTTTTTTACACACATTGCATGTGACTTTTGACCATAATGAGAATTGCATGCTTAGTACAAAATTATCGATATCTTGTATAATTAATTTGACAATAAATAAATAAAATACGTGCTAAATGCATGATACACACGGACCACACTTCTGTCGGCACCGTATTTGCTTACTTTCATTATCAATAAAGAATAAAATGCTGACCGTTAGGCTGTTCGAGGTTCACGTCAGTTCCAATTGAACGCCCACAATCATTCTCTCAGACAAGGCAAAGAGATGATGCCATACATCAGCCAACTACTCTCGTATTTAATAGCGAAAGAGTAAACTCTCGTCCGCGCATATTAAAGGCCGGGAAGGAAGCCGGGGATATGAAATCTGTCAGTGCCGCTCTAAGGCGATAATGGATCTTGGATGGTACCACTACTAGGCGAGATACATTTCGCGAATCACGGAACATACAACCCTGCGAATGAACGAGCAAACGAACGAACGAACGAACGAACGAACGAACGAACGAACGAACGAACGAACGAACGAACGAACGAACGAACGAACGAACGAACGAACGAACGAATGAACGAACGAGCGGCCGGTCGACCGAGCCCGGCGCGCTGGTTCAAGGGAGGTTCGGTATGTTAATTACAGACCAACATACGTATCCCTCTCCCGCTCCCGCATCCCCCACATCCCATCCCCTGGCCGTGAGTTACCTCGGTTGCCAGCCGATTCGTCTTGGAACGGCCCCCCTTGCCGGTCTCGTTGCACGCAGGGCTCGCGTGAGACCGACGAGTCGACCTTACGACCTGAGAACGCCGAGAAACGCTCGTTTTGCCCTCTTTCGAGCCCGCGAGAGCCACGCGGGGAGAAGAGAGCTCGCCCCTATATACGCGGCCCGGCTCTTCTTCTAACCGCCTCCTTTGCGCCTCCTTCGATTTCTTTCGAAGGCTAACCTGATCGAACGATCGGCGGAGGGTCCGCGACGTCAGCCGCGCGCATCAGAAACAAACCACTGAGATCGGGGAATCGAACGTGTCCACGAGATCTACGATCCACGGACGCGCGAGCTTAGATCGGATGTTTCACGTGTCGAAGTGCCTTCACGAACGAAGACCATCGTGCAATCCGTTAGGGGTTCAACTAGAAACTACTTTTCACTTCTTTCCTAAATCAATTAGGAAAACCCAATGGATCGCTACTGAAGCGTGAAGCGTTAAAGCGTGAAAATTCTCATCTTACATCAGGATCGCGAAGAAAAACATTGAACAGAGTGTTTCGTATGCTAAAGCTTCGCGGATTAATGCGAAACAGCAACAGCGACTATCTAATACAATCTAATCATACGCTTCTATCAGACTTATAAATTGAATGAAACCGCCATCGCTGCTATATTCTCGTATTGATGTGGAAAGCTTTCCTCGCTCAGTTTCTTTTGAGATAGAAAAAGATAGCTACTGATCTTTTACGCAAGATGGAATAACTACGATGTACGATAACGACCAACTAGAGAATCTTGACTCTAAATTGACCAGAGCTATCACTTGTAGCTTGGTCATAAACGGAGATTGAAACAAAAAATTTCTCAAAGAGTCTTCGGCCGCTCTAACTTATAACTGAACCAAAAGTACTACCGTCATTAGTTCAGTTTTTTCAAAAATGTAAATGTAACAAAACACGAAATAAATCACTTCATACGCAAAAAAGAATACTTAAAAGTCGCTTAACAAGATCCGCATTAGTCATCGTAATTATAAAATAATTTCATACATGGATATATAATTATGATACGTGATATTAGTAATTATTACGTTAGGCTTCTTCCTTTATAATTTAAAAAATCTCGAATAAAGCCGACAAGTAATGTGTCATTCCGAGAGAGTATCGGGAAAGGAAAACTAATTAAAAGAGAAATTGATAGATAGGCAAAGATATACGATAAATACAAAACGTATTTATCGCATACCTTCGTATTTCCTTAGAATGCTTGAGTAATAAAAACTGAATCAATAAGAGACTTTAGCACAGTCTGTGCAGTGTCAATTTTAAGCGATTTGATTACCATGCCACGTGGTGAACAATAGAAATTTTATTTGTATCTGTTATATTTGTTAAATAATGTATTTCATAATGATTAAAACAATTTTTCCCGCTCTGAGTCGAAAGGAAGAGAAGAGCCGAGATCATATTGCAAAAAGATCTTGGACCGACTGACCCGAGTAAGACCTTGAGGTCAGAACCGCGCGCGTGATGGGCGGATCGATAAGACGTTGAAAAAACATTCCTTCGTGCAAAAACGAAGAAATGATTGCGATGGGTGGCACCCGTACTGTTTCATTCTGTGAGCGCGGTGGTCGAATGTATGTACGTATACGTGCATTCCTCCATCTACGCATTGATTAAAAATTTCTGGTTGAAAATGAATGAACCAGAAGATTCTGTGTGAAAATCTTTCGACTAGCACGGCATACGATCTATTCAGTAATTACATATTTAATTGTTGCAAAATACTGAATTTATTATAACGAATAGAATACAAGTTAAACTGAAATATTAATAGTGAAAAATATCGAATATATTAATGTTGAGCGATATTTGCAACCAACAATTCAGATCAATATTTTAAAGTTTATTATACAAAATAATAATATCATTCAAACTAAAATCTAGTCAGCTTTATATTATCAGTATAAGATTACGTAACAAATACAGTCTAAATCTTATTTTATATTACTTATCTGAATATTTGAATTGTATAAGCAAAATATATTCCAATTAATGCAACCAGATTCTCTTTTCAATACGTCGACGATTTGCACCTGTGTTCCTTATCCACAAGTAGCGAGAACGAAGACGCTACGTGAACGTCGCGAACGAGGTGCATGCAATAGTAGTGCGTGATGGGTACTCACCGCCAAAAATGTGGCACGTATCCGGCGGGGCACAGGTCTCGGCACTGACCACAGGGCGCACCTTGGAGGACGACATTACCGGACGAGTAATTACTGGGCGGCGCGTCTTGTCCCGGGGACAGCATTCTGAAAACAAACGCGAATTTACGGTGAGCGTGTCATTTTGACACGGTCCCCCTTAATGCCTAACCATTTCGCTACGCTGGAAGTGTTTCTCAACCCGTTCACGTTCCACAAGAAATGTAGCAGCTACTTCGAATAAGAAAGTGATTTTTACAGTAAATTTAATTAGCAGCAGTAATTTTTCTTAAAACGTTGAAAAAATAAGTCCTTTCATATTTGTACAAAATAAGATAACACATATATGGAAGGGTAAAAACAACAGTAGTGTGTCATTTTTTTTAATCGGTCAATTTAATGTCATTGGTGTAATCTACTGAAGCAAATATTACGAAAGAGACAAATCGTTTAATCAAAATAGGTTCAGAATAAAGGGAGATGAAGATATAATTAAATCTTCGATTATCTTTCGTGACTTAAAATAATTATAGGTATGTAATTGACGTAAGATATTATAATGTAGAGCACACGACTTTGTTATTGTCATGAGAAATCAGTTGGATCATCGCGTGATACAGAGATCCCGCTTAATTATCACGTCGGAGGTCGTCACGATCAGGGAAATAAGCTGAATGGGCGAACACGAAGTGCGCGTTCCGTCACGCCCGAGCAGATTGCGAAATTTGTCTTCTCGCAATGTAGATCGAAGAATAGTATCCGTTTACGGAATTACGATGAAATTAAACGATTCTTGTGCGATGGTCGCACTTGCTTTGCCGAGAGCGAAAACTTACATCCGACGCAGTATTACCGCGCACTCGCGTAGGTAATTATCGTCATTTTGTTGACGAACAAGGCTTCCATGGTTTCATTTAGATCCGTTTAAAACCGTAACGGGGCATTACACGCTGTTAAAGTAATATTTCTTTTCCTTAACTCAATCCTTCTCACTCATTATATACGCCTTTTTACACCTCGCGATTGTACTTGTATACATATAGATATACCTACATTATACCTAACACAAATAAACGAAGGGAACCATAATCGAATCTTGGAGTCTAATAATATTTTTGTATGAATTTTACATTGAGTTATTGTGAAAAATATCCCAGCTAGGCGGGAATCTCTAACGTCTTATCCATGATTGTCACTATAGTGACAATCAATGACAGTTGCACTTTTTTCCAGGATCCTTGCTACTGGCTGTCGCTAGTGGGATTATTTAACGTCTTATCGATGATTATCGCTTAACGATAGCAATAATCATCGATAAAACGTTAAAGAATCCCACTACTGATTCCAATTTGGACTTCTATCATCATAAATAATCAAGCGTTCGAAACGAGTTTGCAACGCGCGAACGCATTTAAAGTGAATTAGACGGGCATCAAATTAAGTCAAAGTTACATTCGCGAGCGGTAATAAAGACTTCTCGTTTGCACTAATATAGCCAGGAAGTTGCAAAAATTCTTATGCTTAAGTGTCGATCCAAGATGAACTTACGATTTACGCCACACCCCCTGATCTCGCCGGTTGATGTAAACCTCCGTTTAGGTTTACAGGGACATCAATCGTGCCAGCTAGTACGCATTATACGACAAGTTTGCCCGCGAAAATAATTAATTAACGGCGCTATCTAATACAGGGAAACGGGTAGTTACGCCCTACTCGCTCGAATTAATAACCGACGCTCGTAATTAGCGGGTAAGCGACAGCGTTCCGCTGCCGTCGCGGCCTTCGATCGTCGACGATTAACTGACATCGGATGTAATTACATCCCTCTGGAATATTTTATTGCGACGAAAATCGTTGTTGCAACCTCGGGTGCCTGCTCGCTAACGGCCTTGCTGCTCGTTCGCCTGCTGTCTTTTATCGCATAATGCTATTAATCAAAAATAACATCGTATTCTGATTAATTCTAATCGAAAGAGTAGTCTATAATTTATCCATAAAAAATACGTAACGAGAAGATTGGGTCGCCTTACAAGGTATTTTTTTACGTGTAAAATAATTGAAAAAGTTATAATGAGAAATGAGAAAATTTTACAAGACCATACATTCTCGTAAAAATAATTATAATTATTTTTACGAGAATGTACATTCTTGAAAAATTTATGAAGAATTATCACTTATAAAAAGTACTTACATTAAAAGTGATTACATTACAGTCAGCATTAAATTACTTTTATCCATTATCACAGAAGAATGTCATGTTAACTTAGTGATGTGCAAATTAATACACACACAACTATCGCAAAGTTCGTTGATAGCCAACAAATGTGCTAAAATATTGCAGTTGATGCTATCTCCCGCGTTTTCCTCATTAGAGTGTATTTTTTGCAATTTCTAAAATTAAAATTATATTTTTTTATATAAATTCTGTGAGAACTTTTATATTATACTTATAACGCTGTATATCCATTTTATATCAATTCTGAAACATTCTCTATGCTGCTATATACCGCTCAATATCTCCTCCTTTTGCCATGCTATCCTTTTAGATTTGAACTGAACTGAACGCCTACGCGTCTACTCTAGACGTTGTAGAATAACTTCGAGAGGCACCGTCACGTCACACGATTCTTTTCCAGAATGCTTGCTGCTTTACGATGACATTATGAATATAAATGCTACCGTTTAAATTACATTACAATATTTTGACATGACATTGAGATTACATACAATGTATGTAATCAACCTCAACTCTTGCTAAATCATTCGGCCCAAGAAATTTAAACGTCTATTGGGCATAGTCACACTAGCTCGGATCAGTTATTGGTATAGATATAAAATTATGATCGCTTTATGTATAAAACAATATAAAAATATTAGTCAAAAGATAAGGTAATGATAAGAGCAACCTGCTACTTATTTTCCCTTAATGGCTTCTGTGAATTATTAAATAAAAATTAAGTATCCTAACAGAGAAAGTGCCTGGTATTATTATTATTATAGATTTACCTTTTAGATTTATAAACTTTATGCACCTGTATTAGCAACGAATGTATTGGTAACGGATTAAACTTACAATGAGGAACATCGATGGTTCAGGTATCTGCGTACAAGATCGCAACAGGTAATACAAGATTCAGCGCAGTGAGTGTCGCGCCGAGATTTACAGATCTCGAAGGACGTCGAGGAGAAAAAAAGGGGGAAAAAACGTAACCGCGCCGGATTATGGCACACTCGACGGATCTCTGTCTTCGCACATGCTTACATTCGCACACATATACAAACATATTTCTCCGGTCATCGTTCGAATATGAACGAAGTCAACTTTTCACTCGGATATGCAGACGTAAGAGGCTTACGTTTGACATAATTGACGCCGCCACATACGACGCGCGTCCTATAAAAATTACCCGTCTCTATGATGACAGAGTGGCGTCATAAATTATAAGCGGTTTCACGATATAGTCAATAGAATTTCTTCGTCGATATTTGATTGCAAGGATTAATGAGAAGGATGCACCTACAGCTATTAGCAGTTATACGACAAACAAGTGATGGAATTATTTATGAAGCATTAGTCTTAAACGAAGATTTGGGATTAATTGGTGCATAGTACATATGTCTTATTTTCGATATTAATTGAATACTAATACATATTCAGGTTTCTTTATTTAAAAGATGCACCTGTTAAACTAATTATTAATAACAAACAAGTAAAAGTCTGGAATTATTTCGTCTTGAACGAAGATTTGGGATAGTTGATGCATCTTGTTTTCTCGATATTAACTCGATACTAATGCACATTCAAGTTTTATGATTTCAAGAGTACTTATTTGAAAGAATTGGCATTGTTTATTATTTTTTAAAATTTTTAACACTTTAGTAATTAACTTTTATTGATAACATATTTTCATATATTAATCTAGAGCTATTTAAAAATATATTTATAATATATAAACAGAAATTTGTTTCATTAAATTTAACTGAATTTGATTTATGAAAAATAATTTACTTTAACTCTATATCCCTCTTGAAGTTCAATCATATTCTTATTTTTTAAATTTTCAATGATATATAATCTTGTAACTATCTAAACAACCATGATTGATCCCGGAAATGGTAATTGTGTAACTATACAAATTGTAACTCTACATTATGATTACAATTTTAGCGAAGGAAAATTCATCTTAGAGCACCATAAAGAATATATGCGGGGGTCGATTATCCTGGTGCACCGCGTATGCCTGTAATGCCCCGTATATCACCGACAAAAAGCCGGATACAATTGCAATTTGAACTCGATTCAAATAACCGTAGAATCTCTGACGGCGATAAGGGACGGCCAGGCTCCAGTCGAGGCTCACCTGCCTTCGCCGGACCACCGTAAGCCATTGAAATTTAATAGCATCACCGGAATTGAACGATAGACGTTCCGCGCAGCTACAGCTGACGCGCGCGGAAAGCGCGCCTCAGCGCTGCTACAAATTACACCCGGTAATTCAGTTCCTTGACCGCAAAGTCCCACAAGAAAGTTAAGTCCATCCCCGTGGCACAAGTGAACGACCGCAGCTTCCCGTGTTGCGGATGGTTCATAAGTCAGCGGCAGGCGCGAAAGTGCGAAAAGAGATTTTGCGAATGTCGGCCGCGCGAAATATCACGCGCGAGATTCGACGCGAGATATATATCTCGCCAATTCGTGAGAATTTATTAGCGACCATTCGTGCACGTCCGCCAACCGCACACCCGCTATCACGTCAACTTTGTCCGCTGTGGTTTAACTCCATTACGATCGCTTTCGTATCGGAATTCTGAGATATATAGTAGATGATGGCGCTTGTCAAAAACAGTAAATGGAAATACGGTAAAATTGATATCGCATTTCTCGGAATAGAATCAGCGTCACGAACTCTCCTTTAATCTCATAATTAAAGCTATCTAATTTTCGTAAAAATTGAAAGAATACACTGAGAGAAAACTGTTTGATATATTAATATAGTTGTTCCCCCAAAATGACTACATAATTATGGTTATTTAAATCATTTTTTATAATAATTTCAGCCATTCTTATGGTTATAATAACTATAATTATAGTCATTTTCAATTGCCAACTATATATATTGGTTGATAGAATATTATACATATATTTAGTAATTATTACTAATCTATAATAGTCATAATCACAATTACCGTAATACGTAATTATAGTTACAAATATCGAAATATCAAAAAGTTTTTCTCTCAGTGTACCCCATAAAGTAAAGCTATCTACCCAGAAAAAAACTATACATTCTTATCGCGTACTGACATCGCAATGGATGTCACAAGTATTAATTACTAGATCATAGTTTTTAAGTATAGAACATTTCTCGATTGCACCATCTCCTGTCTCGAAGCTTTATTATAATGTGTAATATTACTAATATATATAATATTAGTAATACTGAAATTAATACCGAGGAAAAGAGGAGATAAATGCGGGGATATGCACTTAAGAGTTGCCACTTTGTGCAAAAGTTAACGGCCGCGAATGGTAGGGATCGACGTATTATAACCGATCACCAGGAAGCCCCGGCTCTCGTATTCGCCCCGAGCTTTGTCTTAACGATGAACGTACGCAAAGTTACCGCTGATCGCCGACTCATGCTTACGAACGTTGCTTGCATCCGCGCGTACGTTATAATGCGAATCATTGCCACCGTACACGCACGGATCCGGACGGACGCGTACAAACGCCGCCGAACGACAATTTTATCCCGAGTCATGTAGTTGCGCGCGAAAAGAGGACAAGCCGCAGTAAACATCAAATTTAATTTAGCGGTAATATACGAGCTAAACGGGAACTTGTAACAAAACACGTGATCAAGCAATACTGTAAAAAAAATTTATGTAAATTTTCATGTAAACAATTATAATTTTGAGATCTACTATTAAAGGTATACATATATTTACAGACAGTTAACAAAGTTATATCTCACAAATAAAATTACTCTTTTTTTATAGTAATTAAACAATTTGCAAAAGTGAATTTACAAATGAATTTAAGTGTTTGTAGGATTATTTATGTAATAATTTGCCCCAAACGTACAATTTTTCTTAAGCTATATATTATATTAAGTTCGTATATCGATACGTACAAATGTAAAAATGCAAATATAATATGTACAATATTCCATACAAATTTGCAAACTCTTTTCTTACGTTATATACAAAATATATTATACTAATTTTCAATGCGATGTCGTAATCTACTTCTAAATGAGAAGATATTGCAATTGAGACATTGCTTATAAAATAAATCGCTCAAAGATTCAATTCGATACACGTGGAAGAGGAGTCATCTTTTACCTCGAATATCCTCTCTATTTGTCCGTAATGTGCGAGCGTACACATCGTGGGCACGCGATTACCATTCGTCGAAAATTTACAGCGTCGTTCGCTTTCACGCATCAGGAGTTCATTCGCTAGCTAATACGCGATTAACGCGCGAAAATGATTTACACACTCGGTTTCTCCGGTGTGTCTCACGCCGGATACTAGTCCGCTGGAGCTCTAGTACAGAGATTGGATGTCTCGAGTAAACAACGAACGCTCAGCGCTCGCACGCCAGGTGTAATTTTCTGCATCGACGAGCCTCGTCGATGGCACGGCGCCGCTCATTTTTAGGAAATCCGTGTGCGCGCGCGTGTATGAGAAATGTTCACGAGAACATAGTTTTCACCATTCGTGTGTTGCATTCGTGTGTTGCAAGATAAATAAACGCTGTGTCGTAAGTGTGTCGTAATTATCGTTCTCGACTCTCTATCTCTCTTTTTCTTTGTCACCCTCCTTTAGATGAAACGCGAAATAAGGAAAGCAGGCTACGCGGGCGCATGGAGAAGAAGCGGTAAGACTATGGTACTACTCGCGCGATAATTAGTACCTTTTTGCATCGTTAACGTTTAAGCGGATGAACAACGATAGCGCGAACGCAGGCATGTTAATGGATACGACAGCGAGCATGCCCGCGAGTGTTCTCTGCCCCCCTTGTGCTTTATAATTCGTGAAACGACCAATTAACGTTCTAGGAGAAGAAAAGTAGGTGGTGGTCCCATGCCTTTCCTCTGCCTTTCGTCTCCTAAATAGTTCTTGGACGTGCGTTTTGAGACCCCTGTGCAAGGTGGCACGTTTACTAGCCGCTTTCAACCGCTTCCCCGAAGCTCCGTTTTCACAAGAAGGCTTTTCGAGAAGATTAATCCTTTAATGATTATGCTCGTATATACAGCGTAAAAAAATTTATGCAGGAATAAATAGCACATTCTTAATGGCTTTGAAAAGTTCATCTATCGAAAGTAGAGTTTTGTACAGTTCATATATTTTTTCGAAATGTTAATGAGCAGTTTTTTTTAAAGATGTTACGTTATAACAATATTTTTTCTCATAATATATAATTCTTACTGGACAATATATTTTAACTGAATTTCTGATTATGTATGTAAGATGTTTTGTTATTGTACATTGAAAATGACCCGACCGGTGTCGAAACGTTTGATTATTGTACTATATACGTATATATATACGTTTATTAAAGATCTTGTATTGTAGTTGGCTCGTTTGCCCTTGTTTTATTTATTGATTTATTCTAATTGAGCCATATTAACATTTAATTACATATATAAATGTTTTTAATTTTAAATAATTATAAAAATTGTAATAGTTACTTTTAATGGTACGCGTAATTTTTTTAAGTGTCCATTTCAGTAAAAAAAATACAAAAAATAATTATAACGTGTCCATTTTAATAAGAAAATTATTAAAAAATTAATTTTTGGGAACGTTAAATCTTTTCAACGGTTCAAAAAATGCTGATATTTATTATATTCCGCGTTATTTCTATTTCTATTTCTATCGTGAGCTTATACAGTAAATGATGGAAAACATTCGATATAAAACAATATCGCATAGACTGATACAAGAAATCCGAAACTAAATAAAGTTAGGAATACATAAAATGACAATCAAAGAGACGACAAACGTTTCGTGACAAATTTCGTACGTTCGGACAGCAAACAATAGAGATGTTTGTTGCAGGATGCACTGTCAAGTTTAGGGTTAAAGACCTCTGACAGGGGCATTATTAAAATCCCCGCGGCGCACCACTACGCCTGAGATCGCCTCGCATGACTCGGCGCGGTATCGGCAACCCGTCCACCAGGAGTCGGCAAACTATGACTCGCACGTTCTCTCGATACAAAGACTCCGATCAGCTCCGCTCCGCACGCTCTCGCGAGAATCCCCCATCCCATGTCCGCGTCTCCTACAAAACGCGGCACGCCGATCGCGACGCGAGATGCGTCTTATCTCCGCACGGGGCATAGGCTCCCTTCGTTTCTTCCGCGACGAAAGACGATAGAAGCGAGCACACCGGCCGCCGCAACCGTCGCCGAAGCGAGCCGAGTCGAGTCGACTCGCGGAGAGCCGTGCTGGCCGTGCACGATATCTCCGATCGAGAGCATGCGCGCGCGAGCGTGCGTTTGCGTGCGTTTGCGTGCGTTGCGGATGCCGCGGGTCTGTGCCGTGCGGCTTCGACAACGTCATACGGATACGTGTGTGTTCGGACACGTTCGTACGCGTATATATGTACGTACCTGTTGCTGCTTTCTCTGCGGAGTGCGACGCCAATGCTAGCGTCCGCGGCGAGGTCCAAACGAGATTACCGGCGAGACGACGTTGCTGGTCCCGCGACGTATACTCCTACCCCGTGGCGTACGATGACGATCCTCCGTAATTGGCGTTGATGTCGCGCGAGAACGAACGAATCACTTCCGTACCAAAAACTCCGAGAAACGGACGTACCAGCGTTCGAGATTCAAATATCACGGCGTCCTGCATCGCCGGGTATCTGCGCGCGAGCGTGTCGACGACGCCGTCGGCGCACCTGCACCTGCTGCACTTGTCGCGACACAACCACCGCACCGTAATCCGCGAGCCGTCGCGTCGCCCTGCGAATTCACCGCGCGATACCGAGGATACCGAGGAATAACAACGACCGGGACGAGTGACGACGACGACGCGGGCATCCTCGTAGCATCACCGTTAACACATAACACGCGCGAGTCACGTTGAAACTCCAATCCGTGCTTTTCTCTTTGCTTTTTTCCGATTTTTCTCTTCTCTCCCTTCTAACTCCGCCGCACACACACACGTTTCGTCTACCGACTGCCGAATTTACGCGACTTCGCTAATCTCATGTCGCTGACAATTGCACTACAACCGGCGGTAGCGGGGCAACTTCGCGTCGCTGACAACTTCACCGCGGGTGAAAGCTGACGCTCTGCAACTTCACGTCGCTGACAACTTCACGAGGGTCGGCAGCCGGTGTCCGCGAACCAACTCTTTCTCGATCGAGAGATTTCGAAAAATCGAAAAATCGAAGCCAATACGCCACTGGATCACATACAACTGTCATATACAAACTCAGAAAATCAAATCCATCACGATTTTCGGAAGACGCGAACCGGGAGGATAGCTCCAGCAATAAGAAAGGAGGGCGCAACGGCACATACTTTTCTCGGGATCGGTCGTTCGGCACCGGTGTGCACCCTGTGCACCGACACGAAACGCTCGCCGAAATGCCGACCTGTTACTTATCGAAGATTGCCTTCTCGTTTGGCGGCGCACCAACGCGAAGAGTCGCGAGACTCGAGTCAAACTGGCCGCCGAGATGAGGCCCAACTCCCCACAACTGGTCGTCGCTTCTGAGATCACCCTCCTCCTGCTACACCGCGGATGCCACTGGACGTTCTCCTTACCGACCTTACCTCCTCCTCTTCCGCCGCCCCTCGCGCCTGCTAAGGCCTGGTCCCGTCTCAACGCTCTCGCATCATTGTATACCTCCTGTTCCGCCGGTCGCACTCGCGCGCCTGCTCTCTCTCTCTCTCTCTCTCTCTCTCTCTCTCTTTTCTCTCTCCTCTTCTTCTTCTTCTTCTTTTTCTTCTTCCTTCCATCGTTCCTCCTTACACGCGCGCGCAGATTTTCACTCGTGATCGTAAATGAATGTGCGATCGACGACGAGCGCTTTGCGAGTCGACGGCTCGCGTGTCGATTGTGTTCGTGGTTAACTGCCTGGTTTCGCGGAAAGTTATCAGGGAGGCTCTCGAGGACCGATCGTCCAACGATGATCCTGACGAGGCCTGGATTCCAAGAACTCACCGATTAACTCGCTCCCGTTGTAGCTCAATTGATTCTCTTTGTCTCCTTGGATCGAATAGCGTGTCGTAGCTGCAGCCACGATGAAAGATGCAGTCAATCAGAGTGATAGTAGTAGTTTGATGTTTAAAGAATTAAATATTAATGGCCACTGATGATGAGCGGTATCTACGAGTCAATATTTAGACACGAGTATAAAATCTTTATTTCTGCGCGTTACATTATACAGTCAACTGCGTGTAATAAGAGCCGGCGAACAAGTGTATCGCTCTCATATCTCGCGATTGCTTGTCTGACCGATCACTCTCAGAAAAAATTGTTTACTTATTTTCGATTGTTCGAAAAAGCTTCGATTTAAAGATTTTAAATGTAAACGATATTTCCACTTTATTTTCTTGCCTGTGCAAGATATAGCGGCTATATCCCATATTTCTTTATCGAATTACAGCGCGTGCTATATTATATTTTACTGCAATATCGAATTGTTTAATGGTAATATTAAATTAAATGCCGTTTAGAAATGTCATTAGTCGTTATGCTCTTTATTCCATTGTTTTCGCTCGCCGGTTTAACGGTCTCATGTTGGTCTCCGTGTTCTTTTTATCTACTCCGAACAGCTGAGCAAGTCTCCGATATTCGTGTATGTTTTCTCGCAACTTCTAGAAACGCGAATATTCTTATGTCTTTAAATCTTTGAAAATTTTTTCTCGCCATTACTTCTCTGAAGTAATGACGATGTGTAACCGCCACAGTAATAATAATTAAATTAATGGCTCCTGCCCCCAGAGGAATGAAAAGAGAGTCAATTTGGCCAGAACAAATAGACTAGAATAATGAATCTAATGCACGTTTAAAACTGGTCATACACTTTCCAAAAATATAGAGATGATGCTAACACTCGGACCGTAGCAGACGTTCGCCTGAGTCGAACAATTTCTCGAGACTGTAATCAAGAGATTATGAATTACCGATGAAAAAAATGTAACGTGTTGCTTCATAATGAACTCCGAAATTATCCATCATTCAACTGTCTGGCTCCGTCGCGCGCTTTCTCTTGCACTTTTGATGCTCATAATGGTTTTGTTCTCGTTGCATGAAATCCCCAAAAATATTTGTGCACTAAAATAAGATAGATTTGATGTTGAAAAGAGAGAAAGCGAAGATGCTGTATGCAAAAAGTACAAGCAACGCGAACAGGACCAATGCATGATACATAAGAAGTAAAAAGCATTTTGTATTTGTATTAAAACTAATTCTTGTTGAAATTTTTATGTTAAATTGCCAATACATACGAGAATGTTAATAATAATACGAGGGGCTACTATATTTTGAGCCTTGGCAATACTGAATGTTGTCAGGTGCCATCTGACATTTCCACTAGAAAGTTTGACATTTTTGACCATAACCTTCTTCAGAACGTTTTGTTATTTGAGCGCGATTTGTATTGTTTACAGTCACTTGAAAATTGTGTCTCAGCGAAAAAATGGAATTAACTCGTGAAAATTTTCGTGCAATGATTTATTACGACTTTCGACGTGGATTATCAAGACAGGAGTGCATCGATCAACTTACTTCCACTTTTGGCGATAAAGCCCCATCCTTTGCCACTGTGAAACGCTGGTATAACGAATTTAATCGTGGTCGCCGTTCGCTCACCGATGAAAGTCGTGAAGGTCGTCCAAAATCAGTTGTTGTGTCAGAAAACATTGATGCTGTGCAAAAACTAATAATGCAAGATCGTTATGTGACATACTGTGAGATTGAGACAACCTTAGGTATTAGTTCCACCAGCATATATAAAATATTGCATGATCATTTAGCCGTGAAAAAGGTTTGTTCTCGTTGGATCCCACATAATCTGACAAAATCTCAAAAAGATGCTCGTGTCGATTGGTGCAAACAAGTGGTTCGAACGCATGCAAAAGTGTATATGGTAGATCACAAAGGAGAATATTTTGAGAAACAATAAAGTCATTTTCAATGACAAATTACTGTTTTTTTATTATTAGGCTCAAAATATAAATAGTGCCCCTCGTAATAATAATTGTTTGAATATTTCGTTTAATTGATATAAAACATTTTTAATTTTTTAAAATAACATTTATGAATAAGTAACCAATTAAATAATACAAAAATAATGTAATTGTAAAACATACATTCTAAAATAAATGAATAAAATGTGTATAGCGTGTTCATTTTATATGATATGTTAATTGCATTAATGATATGTGCTTTTACAATTTGTTTCCAAATTTTGCTAAAGTGTAACATTTTTTATGTTAATTCTTTACACAATATTTGTAACACTTTTTGTGTTGATTCTTTACACAATATTTGTATTATTTTTTAACACACATATATATATATATATATATGTATATATATATATGTCCCTTGCACATATTAAATTAATATTAAAATGTGGAAGGATCGTTTAAGAAACGTGAAATATGTTAAATTTAACACAAATTTTCCAATTGTACACACGTTATTACCACACGTATAATAACATTATCATATAATTATATTTATTCTAGAAAAAAGACGTCAGATGGGAGTTTTCAGAAGAGAAATATCTCTTATCACGGCGAACGAAAGAAGGCTCTATATTTCCTTTTTCTTTAACCTACAAAATTTTTTGATGTTTTACATCCAAATCATACTTTTCTCTCATTCGTATCCTCCTTAAGGGCCCCTCACGTTCACTCGGTCCGAAGTTCTCGGTATCCGTTTCTTGCTCCTTCCTTCCTGCCCTGTTCTCCTGCACGTCTTTTTTCCCACGCTTAATATTCCGCGTTCGCCATACTCTCCACTCTTCGTTTTCCACTTTCTGATCGCTTCGTTCTCGTCCGCGTGCATGTTTGTTTCGTTATATGCACGATATCTGATCGTCCAATCGTGATATAATTAAATCACGAAAAAGATATGTCAAATCAAACAGAGATAATAAGTATAGGGTCTCTTTCACCAACCCCGATTAACACTAATCGATGGTTAACTCAATCACCACAATTGTCAACATGAGAACTAAACACAGAAGAGGAAGAGAGATAAGACGTTCTGATATATTAAATTGCTGTTCGCAACTTCTGCGAGTTGATCATCGATTAATTTAACCAGAAGATTGGTGAAATCCAGTAAACGATAAATAAATATTCTTCAAATATTCATAAAATATTCCTAAAATCCTAAAAAAAAAACATTCCAAGAATACTCTAAAATAATCCAAATATTTACGATATGTAAAAAAATCATTCAAATGTCGGTTACAAATTTCATTTGTATATCGTTACATATATATTCCGAGAATGTTTCGTATATACTATATTCCATATATATTCCGCAAAATTTTAATTTTTCCAAAAATTCCAGGTCAGATCGTCCAATTTTTGAACAAAATTGTTTATGTACTTTGGAAGACACATTTAATGTGTTTTCACCTTGGAGCCCAATTTTGGGGCTCACTTCACAGATGAAGTGCTGCACTCTTTATATTCTCTCCCAGATGATTCTTGTTTACGAGTAAATACTCGTCGCTTCGGCCCTCTGTCGATGGAGATGTGTACTGCTCGCTCGCGAGCATATTTCGTGAAATATACAAGAAGTATGTTCACACAATATTCTGAACATTTCGTCGACATTTGCATATTCTGTGACGATTCTTTTACTGTTCCGGAACATTTGGTAAATTGGTAATACGAATCGAACTTTCTGTGAATATTTAGCGTTAGCTAGGAAGAGGCCCTCAGCAGTGTCGATTTATATAGTTAAACTATCGAAATTATGTCCTAGTGTTGCTAGCAACTAATATTTTATTGGCACTACGCCAATGATTCATGAATAATGCTAGCTGTTCCGCTATCATTAAAGTTATCTGCGTCAACATACAAAACTGACTGACAAGGGAAGTTTCACAACTGTCCGGAACCGATTTTATTCTCCATGAAATATATTATTAAACACGAAAATCTAAGAGACACGTATTTTTTTATACGTGCGCTAACTCATATTTAAAGGATGAAAAAACATCCCTTTAACATGAGTTAGCGCACGTATAAAATAATATGTGTCTCTTAGATTTTCGTGTTTAACAACATATTTCATGGAGAATCAAATCGGTTTCGGACAGTTGTGAAACTTCCTTTGTGAGTCATAAGTGGATCAAATCTTTTTAAAAAATTCTTTGTTTTCATTTCTATCAGAAATCGAGATGTGCTTAAATAATATCGAATCGAATTCAGTCTCTGAAAAAAATATTTTGTTTTCAAGATTATTATCATATTTTTTTTTCATTTCAATATCTAAAGGATTAAAGTAAAGGAGCATAGGTCTTTTGCTGTATCAAATCGGGATGTATTTTTCTCGTTAAACGAGTTTCTCTTTTATTTACCCGAGTAATATCTAGCAAAACTTGGCATTAGTGAGATTATAGGAAACATAAATAATTAAAAGCGGATTTGCGAATTTATATATAGGATTGAATAAAACATTTCTACGTGACATATTGGACAAATATTTCAATTTGCCGCATATTTTACAGGTTTCAGAATTATGAAATTGTTTTTAAGAAAAAACTAAAAAAATAAAGCTAGTATCATTGTTGTATATTGCTTTTATTAACATTTAAACAAAAATGTTGCAAAAGTACATTTTTTAGACTGATTTTAAGTACGGAAAATTTTTCAAGTAACGAGTTTCTTTTAAAAATCAATAACGAGTAACTCTGCGTAACTTGTTACTTTTAAAAAGTAACTTTCCATTCCCTGAAACTCGTAATTAATCTAATCGCACTGTGTGTGTGTGTGTGTGTGTGTGTGTGTCCTATATGTGCGCAAGTCGCATTATCACTAATTGTATGCGGTGTACAGGTGAGAAGATGGCGTCAAACGGAAGGGAAAGGTCGGCATAAATCCTAAATTTAACGCGGCACTCTGTATAATTATGATCGCGCGAGCGGAAGCGAACCTAAATCCAATTTCGCGGATCACGCGGCGCTGCGTTGCGCGGCTCAACACTCGTCACTCCGGCCACTCGGTCGCAATCGGTTGCCGTCGGTGTCGCTCGGTTACGCTCGCGCGGCCACGTGACCGCGTAGCGAAACATGGCGCGTGGACTCGCCAGGAAGATGGCTGCCGCGCGTTACGAAAGACCGGACGGTGTATCACGGGGAAGTCGTTTCCCGATCGTTGAGATAATCGCCGCGCCGCCGTCCGCTCTTGTTAGTCGTCGGGCACGGTGGTGGCCGTCGACGCGATGGTATACGATATTAAGTGGATCATACCGAAACTACGGAACCCGTCCCGACTGTGGAACATCGCGAGCAGCATAACCTTCGCGGCGGTGGGCATTTTTTCGAAAATCATCATAGGTAAGAGCACGTTGTCCCGCGTGCCGGCCCACGCGTGGAATTTATCAACCCAATGGCCCGAAAAATGGATCGCTCGAACGATACGGTTCGCTGAGCAATTCCGAGTCGATTCCGTGCAACGTTAGGCTGGTAGGTAGGTGGTATGCGAGCGAATTTCCTCGTGCGTTTCGCATATGAGAGCCATTGCCATTGCTCGGTCGCGGCGATGTGCATGAAGGTTAAATAAAAAGCAGACAACACCCAATACGGCATCTCGTCGCGATTGACATCGACGATGATGGTCGTTGTTGCGCGGAAATATCGGAGCATGATCGTTTACCATCACGGCACGTATACCACATCGTGGATAATGAAGGTTGCGCAGAAACGTCGACGTTGTTGTGGAAAAAAAATTGTCAGTGCATCTGCGGAGTATACGATCGCGCGTGTGATACAATTACGTGGATTGCGATATATGAGATGGTAGAAATAAACCTTATCTGTTAATACTATTTTACTGGAGAGAGAGAGAGAGAGAGAAAGAGAGGAAAAAAGAGATCAAAGTCTTATTGTATCATCAATTATAGTGGATATTGTTGAATAGATCGTGTCTCATACATTCTCTATGATACATAGAGAATGTATGTGTGTAATGTCGTAACAAGTAGAGTTCTGAAAATAAGACAGCCTTAGTGCTTTTTGAATTATCTTGGAATTAACACGCGCATCGTGTGACAATTCATTGATTTCTATAAATTTTAGGAAACAATGCATTTACATGAAAACAATATTTTAATATGTATTGAAATATTTAAAACAAATATAAACGGTTGGAAAATTTGTGTTAAATTTAAAAAATTTTACGTGTCCCAAACGATCCATTCAAATTTTTGTGTTAATTTAATACAAGATTAATATAAGCCTATTCTTTTTATACTTGAATTTGTTTGTACAGTTCATTTTTTCTCTTTTTTTCTCTAACGTGAAAAAAAAGAAAGATGAACCGTGTAAGAAGTTGAATTGAAAAGAAGGCTATATATTAGAATATAACACAAATATTATGTAGAAATTAACACAAAAATATGACACTTTGAAAATAAGTTATGGAAGCATGTTTTTGTCAGTAAAATTGACATTTATAATATGTTAAAAATTATGTTAATATATTAATATGTCAAACGTGTACGTCCATCTTTTATTCATTCGTTTCAGAATTAGCATTTTAAAATTTTATTACATTTGTATTATTTGTAATTTTAATTTGTATGTTTTTAATATCAAGTAATGTTAAACATCAATTTAACACAAAAAATTTGAGTAATATAATCACATTATGTTAAATTAACATTCTAGATATGTTAAAAATTCAACAATAAAATTTTAACAAGAATCGGTTTTAACACAAGTACACTTTTTACTGTGATATACATATAAGTTTTAAAATCAAACATTTGCACTTGGAAATGTTAAATGATTGAGTAGAAAAATTGAACATAATTGACAAAATTTCAGAAATACATTTTGTTGTATTTGACTAAAATAAGATATAGGGAGAAAAAATTTTTAATTACATATATTGTATATTAAACTACAATTATATATTAAATTACATATTTTTAATCAAGTTGCAATATGATAATATACAATAAATTAATTAGTAATAATTCTATAAAAAATTACGATCAGTGAGAATGAATATAAACAAAAAATTATTTATACAAATTTTTAGTTTTATTAGAATAAATAAAACTAAGCTTATTTCTGAATTTTTTTCTTTTCTGATATCAATACAAATAAACTTATTTATTGATAATATTTTTACACGCCATTCAATTCTGAGAGAGAGAGAGAGAGAGAGAGAGAGAGAGAGAGAGAGAGAGAGAGAGAAAAAGAGAGAGAGAGATCACATTATATCTTTTATCAATATTTTTTGTGCGTAAGTTTCGTGGTTTTTCTCATATTTTCTACATTACTTACTAGAATTCAAATACTATAGCAATTTTAGCATTTGCGTATAATTTAATTGCGTTTCAATTTACATACACGGTAGATCATCTAAAGGTTACTCTGGTTACGTTTCCTGACTTGCAACAACGACTTTACACAATCACAATTTAATATATGTATATTTCAATAGCAGAGAATCGCCGATCATTTTGTTGTGCATTTTTCTTAGGATAATGGCTATGCCACATAAAAAAACTTAAACAGTAAGACGTAAGCAGTAAGCAACACTTAACGTTTTATATGTTCTACTGTTTATGTTATTGTCTTACGTCTCTACTGTGATTGACTGATTCGCTTAGGAGAAATCGGAACTTATTAACATAGTTTTCACAATTTTGGTATTAGATTTTTTTAAACAATTAATTATTATAATTAAAGTATACTAATATGATAAAAAGATTCTTTCTCTACATTTTCATATCAGTTCTATATCAATGGTTCTATATACTATAATTTTTTTTGCAGTAAATGAAATACGAACATGCTGCATTGTAGTCAACTTGCTCCAATATATGTGTAAATTAGTATGTACCACTTTAAGTTGCCTCTATGATAAACTTTTAAATTTATCATTTTATTATAACAGATTACCATCGTTACTCAAAATAACATATCGTATATTAAGAGACACTTTTTTTAACTAACAATACATCACTTAGATTTGTTTTCTCAAGCTGAAGGGCTTAATATGAAATTATAAAATGCTCACAAATGTATTTACTTCCTTTTAAATCGGATTTTTCTCTTTTTCTATTGTAATACTAGTTTGATTTAAATGAAACTTATGGAAAAATACCTATGTTATAAAAGAAATATATTGCAGTAATTCCATTGTTTCTTTCGTCATAAATACATAAACGGAATGCAATATCAACTAGCCTCGGTCTCTCCCATTGCTTGTGTGTTATTGCCTTATGTTTTTTGTGTGCCATATATAACCTTAGGTATTCATATTTCATGTCTATCGATAAATCCATTCATCTATTTCTGAGATTCTATAATATCTGTAATGTAAATTGTAAATGCTAAATGCGCATTTAAAAGCGCATTTATCGATAATAGTGAAGTACTAAAGTCTCATACTTTTTTTTACTGTAACAAAGCATTATCTATCATTCTTCATCGTAGCATTCGTCATTAATTCTCTCTCTCTCTCTCTTTCTGTCTCGCTCTCCCTCCCCCTTCCTCCCTCCTCTGTGTGTTTATGTAACTCGAAGTTGTCGTAAACAAAAACGGATAATTGCAGGCAACTACACTGTAAAAAAAGAGCGTTGTGAACTTAACCATGCGATGTCTATATAACTCTCACCGTGTTGATGTTAAATTAACATAATGTGCATTTAACGCCATGGATTTTTAATCTACACACCCATGGTGTGAAATCCTCATCATGATGGTGTTGATATATAATAAATACCAGAGGTTTTAAGTCCACACCGTGTTGGTGTTAATTTAACACCAACATGGTGAGAGAATTATATAGACACCGTATGGGTATTAAATCCAGGGGTATTAAGTCGACACCGACATTTTTTAGAGTGTACAGATAACGTCGAATCAACTTATGTCATAAGACCATAAGACAATAGAAGTCGGAGTATTTTTGAGAATGGGTCATATAATGTGTAGCGAAAAAGTCAGATTTCCTAAATTTTCCAAATTGACAGGGGCGCAACACCGATTATATCCCAATGATCTTTCGCGTATTACATCAAGTCACGATCCAAGAGTCGATGCTCCATTTCTCGCGAGATCTCGGACTTTACAACGACACCGAATACCGCTCTCTATGGCATAATCTAACAAAGAATTTCTCTCTCTTTTGCATTTAAGAATGGCTGAACAAAACGACGGTGTACAACAAGCACATTATTGTGCGCGCCTTAGACCTCCGGCCGAAAAATGTTCCGCTCATTACCGTGTCGAATCATCACAGTTGCTTCGACGATCCGGGTATATGGGGTAAGAGACTTTTTTTTCCCCTTTACGTCGTTTGTTAAATGCCTTTCGGCATTGCGTATAATAACGTATCATCAGTTCCTCCCTCCACCGCGTTCAGCATCACGCGGGGCTAAGACTTTGCGTTGTGCGCGGCTGATTTATCGTCTCGAGAAATTGAGAAAAATAAAATGCCGCGTGTGCGGAACATACGAATCATCCAGGGTGTATAGTGCCGGCGGTCCGTTCATTCTCTCGCCTAATAAAACGGCATGCTTCGAGGCACTCTTTACGATCCCGGGCCGCGCAGTTAGAGTCGCGGACGCAATGAAACGTAAGGACAAAATACATTGTCGCGCTTCATGACGATGTGGGACCAACCGGTTGTTGAAAGAGGATTCAGATAAAAATCCATTTCAATCGAAAAAAACATCTTTTTTTTTCCAAGTAAAATTACTGATAGTTTGTGCAACGGAGCGCAATAAATTCGTTTCTTTGAAATTATTTCACTGGAAAAAAATTATGTTCAACAACATTATTTTAATTGAAAATAATCTTGTTGATTTAACAACAGTAACAAAACAAGTAAAATTTTATTAAAACAAGGGCATGACGTATTTGTTTGTGTATTAATGATGTTATTGAATTAACAAAATTAGTTTTAATTAATATGCTGTTGATGCATCTTTTTTTTCAGTGTTGAATCGCGGTGATTTAAACTTTATGCACAGTAAAAAGCACAGGCATCAGGAACAGAAAATAAAATCTAGAGCCTAATCTACAATGTGCTCTTTACTCTGATCCCGATAAAGTAATAGTATCGGGTCCCGACAACTAAATCAGGCAAACATTATAGGGTCCTTATCGGAACCCTATTTTAATTTCTAATCGGGTTTTAAATACATTTGTCTCAGATGTATGACTGTGCGCCGATTACTTTCGGACTTGCAACATAATCAACCTGAAATGATTGCATCTTGAACCTGTAAAGGGATGTTAGTGGCTGGCATCAAATTGACGATGAAATTTAATTTGAAATTATTATATTGTGAAATTATTATTATTATTTCAATGTGATTGTGTTGCAAGTCTGAAAGTAATTGACGCGCAGTCATATGTATATCTCAGATAAATGTACTTAAAATACATATAGGAATATTATTTCAACGTCTAACTTTGACAGTAATTTGACGCTTTTCTTACTTGATTTATATTTTTAGAGTGTGTTCCTGTTGTCTGTGCTTCTTATTGTACATAAGATTTTAATCTCCCTGGTACAAGACATTCATCATTAACTGACGATAAGATGATTAACTACAAGAATTGATCCAACGTGAATGAAGAACAATGACGATAAGCGTCCATTAGTTAACAATGAGATACAGTAAGCATGAATATCTGCGTCATTCGTTTATCGATGCCCCCGTTTATTATGCGTTCTTCGTTCTTTCTTCCTTATATCTTTGTTCTTCATTTCATTGTGTCCCTGACGTTTGAGAATGTGTGCCGATAATAATTAAAAGTAATTTTTTCTCTATATTTAAAAAATTTTTTTTAAGACAAATGTTAGTTTTTTGTAATCGACATCCTCATGTGCGTTTTGTCCCTCTTTTGAGACGTGTTTTTCTTTCTCAGAACGACGCCGATATGCGATCGCGAATGAAAGAATTTAAGACAGAAAAATCTCTGAACTCATTTAGCGACCCTGGACCCCAGGCACACGTTTAGCCGACGTAAGGTACGATGGTCGCTCGCCGCGCATGACATTTGTTTCACGAATGTCTGGCATTCCTACTTTTTCATGCTCGGCAAGTGCATACCCATCGTCCGAGGAGACGGCGTGTATCAGGAAGCCATGGACTTCTGCATCGAAAGGTTGGCCCTTGGCGAGTGGGTGCATGTCTTCCCCGAGGGAAAAGTCAATATGCTTAAAGAAGAGATGAGGTTCGTACTTGAATTACTTTTACAATCTTTTGTTCTGATAACGTGATCTACGCAAACTGTCTATAAAGTTTACTCCGTCGCGTCGCCGTGTATATTTTAATGCAATTAAAATGCAAAAACGTTTATAATTTGTAAATTACATTTTTGCAACTTCAAATCGACTACAGAAGATAAAAATTGAACTTATTTTTGATAACAGTAGATTATTAAATTAAATATTACCTTTTTAAAGCTCTATATATGTACGAAAAATGAGGGTGGTGCATAGATGAGCGTTTTGTAGAAGTTAATATCCAGAAGTAGTCATCTGATTTTTTTTACATTTTGGTGTTTAAAGAACTCGGATTAATCAGAATTTTCTAAAAAAAAAAAAAAGTAAGTAAAAATCAAACAAATATTAAACAGAACAAATATCGTTAATAAATAGCTTATTATGACAGTATTTATAACAAAATAAAGGTTTTAATTAATATAATGTTTTTTTTATTGCACATTTTCGATGGAATTGCACATTTAAAGATTCGTAAAGAGTAATTATTAAAAAAAAGAAACATGTTAAATAATATACAATACAATATTTTACAATTCACATTTTCTTGTCGCTATAAAAACAGCTCAGGTTCTTATTTCCGTGTTAATAATAATACTATAGTCACACGCAGCGAAAATATACAATCAATGATATTGTTTAGATTGAAATGGGGCGTGGGTAGATTAATATTGGAATCACCCATCACGCCTATCGTAATTCCTATCTGTCATCTCGGTATGGATGAAGTACTTCCCAACGAACCGCCGTATATGCTTAAAGTAGGAAAAAGAGTTACCATGAATTACGGTGAGCCCATAGACTTTAGCGGATTGCTGACCGAATTGCGAGAATCAAAAGCAAGTGAGATGGATGCGCGAAAAGCGATAACTGATCGTATTCAGCAAGAGCTTTCCAGGTAGTGCTAGAATTATATCAGTCTAATGTTTCGAACTATTGAATAATGCTTGATGGAACAAAGAAAGTGAAAAAATATTTGAACATTTTCAGATTGAAAGCAGCAACAGAAAAGCTTCATGCTAAGTTATGACGAAGATTATCCCTTTTTCGTTGTCCCTCCGTCTAGCCTTAATTTGCCAAAAATATAAAGAGAAATTGATGTCAACAAAAGTGAGATTTGTATGTAAACATAAATCCGTATGAAATTAGTTTCCTTTTTAATGCGTACTTTCGTATTGTAATATGTAGTATTTTTGACAATACTAAGTAATGTAAGTATCAATTGTATTAGAAGTCATTCTGCGAACTACGACGTTTCTATCGTCTTTTAAATTATTCCTCGTAACTCTTCGAGAGATCACTTGATACGCCTACATAGAATACATCTATAAAGTTATGCACTTGCTTCCGCAATTTTACATATTTTTCTATTAATATGAAATTAAGATCTGTTTAAGCGATTTATTGGAATCCTCACGAGATTTAATTTTTGTTTAATTAATTTCAAGTATAAGCTATTAATAAATTTTACTTGCTTTTTATTAGTTTCATTATAGATATTTAATTTCTATATTATAAATAGACGAACAAATTTTCTAATGAAGAAAAAGTTGATTGCAACTTCATCAGAAATTTCTAGCGGAGGAGTGCATGAGCTTTTGATACATTTTACTAATATATTCCTAATATATTCTCGAGGAGTTATATATTTTATGAGTAACGTCTTGTATAATATCTATATCCAGGATTTATAAATATATACAGATTTATAAATATCTATATATAGGATGTCCTGTTTCTCGCGCGCAAAAGTAGGATTTCTTGTATATTACATATGTACATAGTATGAATAATTATAACATTATTATTATGATTTTACGATTGTCAATAAAAGTTTTGATAGTACAAGCAGGGACTACGTAATGCAACCGAAATCTAATAACGTAACTGTAAAAAAAATTATGCCAGTACCTCATCCATCATTTTATTTTCGAAAATCTAAGGTGTCATTATTAGTGCGAATAAAGCGCACACTATTATTGATTAATTACATGTTTCTCGTTCTCGTTACAAACCAATTCGTGTCAATTCATCAATTTATATTCGTTTTGTTAGGAGACTCGTAATAGGCATTCATATTTGCAATTAAACAAACAAACGTTATATGCATAGCGCAAAAGATTCGCCTACCACTCGTAAGTTGTAATATGTTGCAATTCTAAAATTGCATAAAAACTCGTTTGAAAAGCATTGGATGTAGATGCAGCATGGATAGGAAATAATTTTTACTACTTCGTTCGATAGCTGAAGAAAAAAAATCAATATATTCGTTCGTTGATGATGCATGATAATTTTTTTTAAATATTTATTGCGATATATTTAAGTTGTTACAACAGCTGTTATTATGACAATCGCATATCTATGTACGCTCCCGTACGTATATACACAATGTTGAATACATATACTTTTATACTATACACACGGACTGCTATCAAAATTTTTGAGGCTATTCGAACGTGATAAATTTATGTATATATCATATACTTGTTGAATATATTATTAAGTATTAAAATATCGTTTTTCTCTAGCGTCTGAAATAAAAACTTGTGTTTGTTTTATCATTTTTCACACATTTCTCTTAACAGTAAACGTAAAATTTTTGTTCCCTTCCCTAGAATACGTAAAGTTTCTACATCATTTCTGCATACTATATACACTACCTGTTTACAAACGTGTAAGGCAATGACTCTGCAAAGGGTAATCTAAAGTAATACATAAAAATCATGCCAATTACAAGGGACTCTCAAAGAGTTCGTTGATTATCGATTCTGAAGATTTTATTACTATGTGCATAAACACAATTTACCATAAAAGAATAGTATTTTTGTTGCCGATAAACATTAACTCTAATATCTGTCGTTCTTTGTCTGTTTTTTCCAAAAAATATTTATATTGTCAAATACATTGATATAGATTTTGGTAAAGTCATGATATTTTTTGCAAGATTTCGTTGAACCTAAAATTTTATAAGATTACAAGAGTTTATTTTATACTGTTGAATGTATGTAGACAACTTTTTGGAAGCTGATATAATTACTAGTAAATCCTGAAGAGTAGAGATAAATGTATAATCCTAATATATATTTCCAGCTTATTATTTATATGCCTTTTGAGTTATTATCACCATCAGAAATCAATTACACAGTTGCCATATACATCTAAGATAGTGATAAATATATTAAAAGGTGTGATTATATATTACAGATTTCATTAGAATATCCACAAATTGATTATGCAGGACATACACTTGACTGTTGTCGACATATATAGAAATAGATTATGCTATGGGTTACATAACTGCTGATATTATATAATCTATCAATACGAAGATCGCAAATCCCTTGGCACGTTTTTAATTTGTAAAACTGGACATTCCAGTCTTACGAGCGATACAAAAGCGGCATACGATCCTCGCATTGTATCGTACGAACACGAATGAGAACTATGTATTTATATATATTATGTACGTCATAAACTTTGAATAGACAGAACAGTAGATGAGTATAACGAGAAAATTTCCTTAATATACATACTATCACCTCATTGTATCACTGCCTTTTTATTTTCTTTTATATTAAAAAAATTTTGATATACATAGAAAGAGAAAAATAAGCCTCATTAACAATATAAAATCGATCGCGAAACTTGGCCCGCATTAAACAAGATATGTTATAAAATTTGATGATGCTATCAACTGTATAACGGGGATATGTTAGACTAGAAAATGGAATTTCTCGAATAATTATATCGCGAATATATATTCTTGATTTACAGTCGAGCAGTCATAAAAATGTCAATCAAAATAAATCTAAAAATATTTCAAATTGCTCCCAGCATAATTACTGTACGCATATTCCGTAAATTAGATAATATACAATTATATACTGTTATTATATTATATAAATTTTTTTTAATCACTCACTCTATCTCTAGCGTGTATACATATGGAAAGAATATGATATGAAATGACTCGTAAAAATGGCAAATTTTCCAAAGCAATTAATATTTTGATTGGTTGTTCTGTACATTTAGGCTCGTTCTTGGACGGCAGATCTAATACAAACGAAATAAGCGTTGTATTATATTTCGTCAAAACGTAGAATAGGCCAAACGGGATAATCTAATATCGATCATATACATATATATATATCACAAATTTAATATAGTATACTCTTAATATAATTACTTTAAGCTAAAATCTTGTTTATGTAGCGAGCATCAATAAATAAGATATCGAAATTTTAAAAATTCATAAAATGTGTGCAAGTGTCGCGATCGAAGAGAAATAATATTCAGTACTATTAGGTGTCGCAAGAAGCACGATACAGTTATCATCCAAACAACCTTTCAATCCATCATAATAATCTACAGGTACGTTATCTTGTCCTAATTAAGCAAGGGAAGTTCTTTGTTCGACATTGCACAGCAATCACGCCAGATTTCAAATAGATTTGCCTGACTTTTTTTTTATATATCTAATGTTTCTAACGATGTCCATTTGTGATCCTTCGCAGTCTTGTCTTGTCAAAATTGCAAATACTTCCAAGTAAAGCAGCACGATCATTTGATGATTTGGATACACTATTCGATGCACCACCGGATGCTTCACATGGCGGTGGTAACGAAGGTGGTGGTGGTGGTGGTAGTGGTGGTGGTGGTGATGGTGGTGGTGGTGGTGGTGGTGGAATACTTTTGCCAGGAACTGCACTTGCTTGCGTAACTTCCACAGAACCTTAGTAAAAAAATTTTTAATGATAGACTTTTCATAGATTTACACATACATTTTATTCTAAGAAATTCAACAAAAAACTGTCTAATTCGTCTCTTTGCAAATGTAAGGTACATAACTAATTAGACCTGACAAGTATATAGATATTATAAAAACATCAAAAGATCTAAAAAGAATATTCACTAAATAAGCTAAAGGTGTAATTACAAAACGGTTATTACAAAAAAAAATTTATACGGAAAACAATGCAAAGCAATGAGAGGAAAAATCTTATAAAGTGAAAATAAGGATAAATGTGAAAATTCGTTTAAGACATTAAGAAGACCTGAATGCTCGAATGACCTACGTGAAAGAAATGACCTCAGCTTGATGACTATACGCCATCAACTTTTGTGTCCAGCTAATCAAGAGATGTAAAAACGTAAATGTCAATTAGCATTGACGACAGTAGCAAGGAGGAGCATTATAATGACTTACGAAGCGATGGAGGAGTCAACGTTCCAACGCTGGTAGCCGTGGAAGTACTTGTGGGACTGTCCGAACGTTCTGGGCTCTTACCATTTATTTGTTTTGTCCCGTTTGTACCTAGTTGTGAAGAAAAACGTTGTTCTTGCGCCAATCTCTGCTCCTTTTTCTGTAAACGAAGAATATAAGATTGTATTTTGATCAATAATAACTTTTCATTATGAGTTTCTTTTTACTTCATTTTTATTTACACTCACCAGCTTATGCTTTCGTTTCTTCATTTCTTCTTCTGAACTCATCATTTCTTGAACCTTAACGAGCCTCTTTTGATGTCGAGCAACTTTCTGTTCATCGCGCAGTCGTTGTTCGGCTTTGTTTACAGCTTCTTGTAAAGCCTCTTTTAAATGATTGCTCAATTTAAAGTATGGCTTCTCCACAGTACCAATTGCCAACGCAGCGCGCCTCGCCGATTCGAAGAATGGATGTTCCAATAGTCGTACTACTGTTGGTAAATCCTGTTTCAAAGCTTCTGGTGACAAAATGACCTCCAGTAAATTTTTTAGATTCGCTTCGCATTGCGGTAAATCGGAACACGTTGCCTCCAAAAGCGGTCGTCCGAACGTCATTTCGTATAAAACGTGTCCAAATGAATATACATCAACCTGAGTCTGTTAAAAAACATGAAATGATAAATACAAGAAAACATCCGGAAAGAATATTTTTAAAGATTGAAAAATTCATGTATTCTTTCGCTCTTTTACTTTTAATTGTTACCATTAGATATAGAATGACATATACCGTGGCGTGCAATTTGCGTCTTTGCACCACATAAGGCCGATAAAATGCCGGCAATCCTAGGAGTCCATTTTCTATATCCAATAATTTAGCACATCTTGATGTTAAAAGGACATTGCCAGTGTGTAAATGTCCATAAGGTAATCCTTTTTCATGAAGAAAGCCTAGAGCTTCTAATATCTATAAATCATATTGTACATTAAATCGAGTAATCTAAAAATATCTCATTATAATATATTTTGGTGTGCAATAATTACTAACCTGATAACCGTACGTGGCAATTTCTTGTATTGTTAATGCTTTTATTTGTTTCGGATTTCCATATTTCTTTATAAATGGCTGTTTAGGCTTGGTAATACATAAAACGTCACGTAATGTGCCCGCCGAATAAAAATTTCTTATCATTAGTGCCCCGTTGTCTGTAACATGCTGGTGTACTATTGGTTCGATGTAAGTGTGTCGTAGAGAGCCTAAGGTCTTGAAAACCCCTTGTATATCTTTATCTTGTAAATGCTTATCAGGGCCAAACTCGACCCAAGCAAGTAGAAGTTCTTGTTTTGGGTTCTGGCGATTTTTCACCGTATAGTAATGTTTCCTCAATCGCCATCCCATATCAGGAATAGGCTTGCATACTTCAAAATTGGCATCGCTTCGTAATGCTAATGACACTTGTTGTAGTGCGATTTCTAGAAAAGATAAATAATTTTCACATTTTATGCAGTTGCTTTTTAATATCTAAAAACAAATTATACATCTTAATGTTGGAAAAAATTCCTTCATGTAATATGTAAGACAATAATTTTAATCAAATCATCCTACTGAATAACATTGGTCGCATTGAGCAAAATGTTTATTTTATAACTGTTAAAAATTTTCTTCATTGAGATAGGACTATATGATCTAAAAGTAAATTTCAATCAGCGCAAAGCACTAACTAAACGCTGACTTTGCTGAACATAGTCAATGCATACTGCATCTTTATAATATGTTTAATTTCTTTATAATACCCAGTAAACATAGATATAACTCTGCTACATAATATATAACATACATAAATATGTTTTTGAACTGTGTTATTTAGCAATTATATTTGATGTTTGTTGAGCATCTTCACAATAATCTTTTTAATATATCTTCAGAAACAATCGACTTACCATGTAATGGTGCAGTATAATTCTCAGGGTCTAAAAACTTCTTTGTGGAAAGCGAAGATGCCAGTATAGGATTCATTAGTATTATATTTAGATAATTCTGTAATAAAAGGCAGATTATCTTCTACTTATTGTATTGCACAAATGCAGTAAAAGTGAGCATGCTGTATCGAGATGAACCTGCAATGCTATTTGTCGCTGAGCTATAAAGTCTGGCTCCATGTTACCAATAATTCTTTTTGGTGGTAGTGGCAGGTCGAAGCCAGATATGGATAAAGCTGTATTGAGCTGTACGAAGTCATTGTAACGTCTGCTTACTCTCCAAGATCTTTCGGGAAGTGGACCTCTTTGTATTTTGATTACGTATTCCTGGATATACAAATCATAGTTCTTAGCACATGTCTAATAATTCGGTGCAAAATGAAACTGTACGCAATACAAATGATCAAAGTTTAAAAGTATAACACTACAGCTTACTGTGTAGCTGAGGACTCAAGTAATATATATATTTGTATATGTGTATATAAAACCAACAAAAATGCCATAATAATAAAATATAGTTATTACAATCTTAACAAAATAGGTGCTCCTTTCTATCAATATGGATTAACTTTAATCTCGGTTTAATTTACTTTGTATTGTCTTCTAGTAAGAATCAAAACTTAGAATCAAAACTTAGAAGTAAAAATTTAATTTTTAGAACTAGAAAATACAAAGTAAGTTAAACCGAAATTATTGTTAATACAGTGAAAATAGACACAGAGAAAAATTCCTTTTAACAATAGTTTCATTTAAACGAGACAAACAAATCGAGATGATTACAGGATAAACTGAGAAGGGAAGGGAGGGAGAGATACGGACAAAAAGGGGAAAGAGAGAGGGAAAAAAAAGTAGATAAGATAAGAGGAAGCAAAATACCGGAGCACATACCGTATGTCCGTCGATGGTCCTAGCATTTTCGATGACGCTCGTCAACTGCTCCGTATCATCTAACAGCACTTTATTCGTGTATCTCTTCTCGAATAAAGCCATTGATCATTAGTCCGACGTAAGGCAGGGCCCGTACGGGGCCGATTGCGTTTGTCTCTCGCACAGTTTCCGCGCGTCGCCATACATGACGCGCTTCTGCTTCATTTCAGCATCGGGCAAACTGTCGCACGACAACGACGGCGGCGGCGACAGTGACGGTGACGACGACGACGACGACGACGACAATGGCAACGGCGGCACCACTTATCGCGGAATACTTTCAATGTCAGCGGTTTGCAACACACGACACCACGCAATGTACCAAGCACGTAGGGGAGGATTGTGTCAAACCTCTCTCTCTCTCTCTTTTTCTCTTTCTCTATCCTCCCCCTCTTTCTTGACTAGTCGCGATAACACCTCACAGCGCGGCGCAATCCGGAGCTAACCGTGCCGCGTCGTGAAGCCGAATCTCGACGACGCTTCACGAGTCATTCGTCACCAGTCTTATGACAGATGAATTCTTAGTATTCAATCAGTCCTTGTGTATTTTAGATTAGACTATCTAAAGTACACAGTCTAACCATTTTAGAGCGGTATTCATAGTCCATTCTTATTTTAAGATCGTCTTAAGTAATGTCTTGAGATGCTAATGCAGCCCTCTGATAGGCTTATGACATCTTAAGACTGTTAAGACATTCTTAAATGGTCTTAAAATAAGAACGGACTATTATGAATATCAGCCTTAGGAAACGATGCCCAACATCTGTTAGGCCGGAATCAGACTACGCATTAAAGATTAAGGTTGAAGATTGAAGATTAAAATTTGACCACTGAGGTCAAAGGAATTTTAGCTCCTATTGTTTTGATTGGTCAAATTTCAATCTTCCAATTTTCAATCTCAATTTTCAATATGTAGTCTGATTTCGGCCTTATAAGGTTTGTTCACGTTGCATGTTCCAACACGGTCCAATATGCTCCTACTATAGCTCTTAAGGCCATCACACGTACAAAAATTTTAGTCGGAATCGTAAGGCTGTAAGCAAATCGGCCAATCACAGTCGAGCATTTAAAAACGCGAGATCTTAATTTTGATTGTGATTGGTCGATTTGCTTGCGATCTTACGATTCCGACTAAAATTTTTGTACGTGTGATGGCCTTTACTCACTCCAACGCGCTTGATAGAGGGAGTTTTCTATCAAGGTTTTTAGGACTGTATTCCAAATTTACTGCCAGCACAGAAAATGCTACAGTTTACGTTACGTGCACTATAGATTTTCAGTACTGGCCGTCAATTTTGGAACACAGCCTAGGTGACACACATCACGGTGTCGGAAATGATTCTTTCCAACAACGAACGTTTCACATAGATTTTGAGTAGCACAACTTGGCACAACTCGCAGAATTCGATTATCTTGCACCGTTCGCGAGATACAGGGGTTTTCAGTTTCGCGTTTCTAAAAATTCCTAAGGCCAGCATGGAATTTTTTTTTAGAAAACGGTTCATGTTATTGAGTTGCGGTTTGCGGCACAACGTGGCACAAACGTAGCACAACACAGCACAATTAAAAAAAATTCAAAATTCGAAAAATGCGGGGCTAGCAAAAAAAATTTTTTTTTTTTTTTTTTTGGAAAACGGTTCATGTTATTGAGTTGCGGTCTGCGGCACAACGTGACACAAACGTAGCACAACACAGCACAATAAAAAAAAAATCCAAAATTCGAAAAGTGCGGGGCCAACTTCACACACGTCAAGTTGACACGATTTTCGACATGGTGCTTTCCAGCAACGACTCACCACGGCACGATTAGACTACCGAAAAGCATTGGCTGCGTTCAGCAGACTCAACAGTTTTGCAACCGTTTTATGATTGTCTGCTGAGATAGGACCATTCTTCTAGATCTAAAAGTATGATCCAATTAGCGCGAAGGAAACTTACAACAGTTGCAAAACAAACAAACAGACAATTGTCTGCTGAACGCACCCATTGTCGAACACAGAGTCTGACTCATGGTTGTCAAACTTTTGAATGACGCTCTAGAGCATTTTTATCTTATACATAGTGGTATTATATAACAATTATTTTTGCCATTTGCATTTTTTGTAGATTTTATGTAATATATTTTAATACAATTCTGTTTTTTTATTTAAGGGAGTTTTCCAACAAGAGACACAAAGTGATATGGTATGACACGGTGAATCGTTGCATCCTTGTTGTTCGCCAATGTTAAACAAGGATGAGGTGATCGCTGTATCGCACTTGTTGGAAAGCTCCCAGAGTGAGTAGGAGCTATGGGCTGAGTTCCACTTAACGCTCATAACGCTCGTGGAATCATTTTATCCTTGTCGTTTATCAAATGTTAAACAAGGACAAACAATGCTCACGAGCGTTGCGAGCGTTAAGTGCAACGCAGCCATGGTAGGAGCATGTTGGAACTAGAGTCCCTAGAAATAGGGCGTTTTCCAACAAGGACACAGTATAACACAGTGAATCATTACATCCTCGTTGTTTGCCAATGTTAAACAAGGACGAAGTGTTTCACTGTGTTACACTGTGTCTTTGCTGGAAAACGCCCATAGAGAGTAGTGGGTGCTTTCCAGCAAGGACATAATCATACACTGTGTTACAGTGTCTAACTATGTCCTTGCTGGAAAGCACCCAGTCTGGACATTCAGCGGAAGTACTTTCAAAATGGCAAGGAATATGTGTGTGTACTCTAAGCAGTGTTCACTTTGGCGATTACAACGCTTTAATCCTTGTTGTTTATTAAATATTAAACAAAGACAATTGATGCTCACAGCGCTGCAAGCGACAAAGCAATCGCAGTATTGTGTGTGTGTGTGTGTGTGAGCGTGCGTGCGTGCGTGCGTGCGTGCGTGCGTGTGTGTGTGGGTTGGCTGGCTGTTGCGTCATGTAACATTTTTTATTAATACATATCAATTTGTGATAAGTAATAGCAACATATAATATCCCTAAGTCATTATAAAAATTAAATAAGTAATATTTTTGATGTGTCTATTTATAATTATTCGCAACGCTCTGAAAGTTTCCTAACTTTTTTTAAGTAAGAAGAAATAATAATGACACGGTTCAACTTTCTGCTTTTTCATACAATGCGAAGAAAAAAAGAGAAAAGATGAACCGAGATGCGAGAAGTTCTATTAAAAATAAAAAGCCTTATAGTTCACGTTACGTGCATACTATTGATTTTTAATAGTGGTAATGGAATTTTAAAATACAGCCAGTGTATATTACATACATTGCATCATATGTATGTATACATAGAATCTTCACCAAAGATATAATTCTCAATTTTTTAAGAAATACACATACATCGTTACTTCTGTGATACCACTATAAATTCCGAGTATGATGTATTTCGATTCTAATTTTCCTCCCATTCGCGCTGAGTGAGTAAGGTTCCGTATTGGTGCTGTCATTGTGAGAGCACCAAGTCACGTACCCAATCACGCGGAATCCCGAATGTCCAGACTCTCTACTTCTAGAGACTCATATGCTGGATTCACCCTGCATTTGATTTTCGTCGTTGCTCTGCAACCAATCAGAAAACAGGATTCCGATGAATTTTGCTTCGTATTATCGGAATCCTGTTTTCTGATTGGATGCAAAGCGTCGTACGACGAAAATCGGATGCAAAGTGAATCCAGCATTAGTCCGGATCTAATAGGTGTTTTAAGCCTTAAGCCATAAGAAATTGACCAATTACAATCGAATTCGAGGAGAATAATCGACTATGATTCGTCCATTTCTTATGGCTTAAGGCTTAAAACCTTATTGTAGATCCGGGGTTGTAGTTGGAACATGTTGGAGCTTGCGACGCGAACAAATGGCTGCGTTCAGCAGAGAAAGCAGCTTTGCAACTGTTGTAAAATTCTTCAATATGATTGGTTTATACATTTAGATCTGTCAGGAACCAAAAGCAAGAACCAATCGTATTGAAGAATTTTACAACAGTTGCAAAGCTGCTTTCTCTGCTGAACGCAGCCAATCTTTAGATTGGACTATTGAATATCACCTTCAGGTCAATTGCGCAGTCGTGTCGTCTTTAGATACGGGACGCACATCTAGAATATCTGTGCGCTGTGACGGCTGTGACTATTGGTCGAAAAAAGATTAGAAGCTTCATTCTGGTCGATTAAATTTAACGTTGCGTAACACACTAGATATTTCTCAAACCATACATTTAAAGCTCTTCATCATCCAGTAGCAAGTACTTTCAGATCCGCAGCCGTAAATTGGCTAAGTTCAAAGCTGCGCCGCGCGCAACAGCAGGTAGTTGCGGCACGAGGAGGTGCAAGTGCAGTTGCTGGCTGGCGTGCGAGTGCAACTGAACGAGCGTGCGGAGATCAACGGAGATCGTGCGTGTTCCTCTATCTTCTTCCTTTGATGGATCTTAATGGATCTTCGTCCTTATTGGGACGAAGTGTCACGGTTTGCTGATTGTTTGAACTCGTTCGTCTGCGCGATAATTTCGGACGTGTAACGCCATAGGTCGGCTAAAGTTAAGAATCAGTGCGGCTGCAGTGACTGGTGATAACCTCGGTGGTCGCGTTGACTTCTCACGCTCCAGTGCCGAGCTCCGAGGTCGGCGACGACGGCGATATCGGCGACGCGAACAGGACGAGAGCCCGCGACATGTAACCGGACTCGGAGTACGCTTGTGTTATTTGTATTCTTCTTGATGCATCGCGCGTGGCTGAGCAACTACTCCACGTTAAATCTGTGTGATGATCTCCGTAACGGTGATAGTCAGCGAGCCGCAGTCGAAGCCGAGACTCCGAGGCGTTGGTAAGATCCTCCCGATTTGTTGACGAAGGCGAGGAGGAAATGACGGAAAGCTTGATAAACGAGTGGTTGGCGGACTGCAAGGATGTCGCTCCGTCGGAGCTGCACATGTTTGCCAGAACGCTCTCGGAGGACAATGAGATCGTGCGGGCACTCTATGTGCTCTTGGAGGAGCGCACCAAATACAGCGAGGTATAATACAAATGCCTGGGGAACATCCTCCGTTTATAAGGAATTCTAGCCGGAACATTGCCTGCTAATTTCCTAACGATTATATTTAGTATCGAGCTTTTCTATCGCTACATTGACAGTTTCAGATGAATTATATCGTGTACTTATTTAGAAAAAAATAGTTATATAATCATTGACAAAGATTGAGAGAGAAAGATGCACATATAAATAAAGATTTATATGTGCATTTTAAAGATTTGTTATAAATTACAACTTTTATAATTAATTAATTAATTGTATTACCTGGAAACAATTTGTTTGATATCATACTTCCTATGGTTGCATTAACAATTTTATGTGACTCATACATTGTGTACTTATTTAGAAAAAGAAATAGTCATAATCATTGATGAAGTGAGAGAAAAAGATGTGTACATATGAGTTATTAAAGATCTATTACAATCAGTTAATTAGGATTATTTGTATTTTCTGGAAACAATTATATTTTGATATCAAACTTTCTATCGCCGTTTTGATGGTCTTAGATGAATCACATCATGTATTTATTCAGAAAAAAATAGCTATCTAATCATTGACACAATGAGAAAAGAAGACATATGAGTCATTAAACATCTGTTATAATCTCATTTAATTAACATTACTTGTAAATAATGTTAGAATATGTCAGCAATTTCGAATATTTGTTAAAAGCACACATGTTACTTTGATTATATAAAATAAAACCGGATATTTTTTTTAATCTTAGATTATTGTTACAGTTAATAGACGAAGTGTGTAACCAGTTGTACAACTTTTATCGGTCTCGAGAAATAGAGTTACAAAGGTTCACTCTACAATTTCTACCAACGCTAATATATATTTATTTAAATTCTGCTGCACATGGTGATATTAAGGTAAGATTATACTTTTATTGAAAATAAGAATGTAATGACGTCTTAAAAGTTAGCAAAACAAAGTGAGCAGAATTAATTCCAACTAATATTTTTGTTTGTTGCTCATTTGTTGCTAACAAATTGCTAAAGAAAAAATTTGTTGTTCTGTAAGTTTCTTTATAAAACGATGTTCTGCTAAAGGAAGATTAAGCAGAACAATAAAAAAATATATATATATTATATTTGTTATATGTATATTATTTCGCTAACTTAATCCTGCTTTAACAGATTATTTTTTAAAAAAACTTATAGAGCAATAAATTTTTTTCTTTAGCAGCTTCTAGCAACAAATAAATAACAAATAAAAATATTAGCTAGAATTGTTTCTGCTCACTTTATTCTGTAAAATTATAAGACGTAATATAATATACCATACAGAATAATGTCGACTAATATTGTGTCATTTCTCAATCATGTTTTACGCTGTCATGATATATAATTGATAAGCAGATTTATGTAATCCAAAGAACATGTAATTCATATAACACTAATACTTTATATTATCCTATTGCCATAGAATTACTAAATATAAGAAAAGATTATCAAAATCTATAACTTCATAATTCTATGACAATATGATAATGCAAAATATTAATTTACTTGTCATATAAATTACGTGATAGTTAAATTAATATATTGTACTATACATAGAATTACAAAGTTATTGTATAGATTTTGATAATCTTATATTTCTTATATTATAACTTCAAAATAATTATTATAGCAAGTTCTAACAGTACATTTATTAATATCTAATTTCTAGAGTTGTCGCTCCCTTGAAACTCTGTTAATTGGATTATATAATCTAGAAGTGGTCGATAAATCAGGACAACAAAAAGCAATCTCATTTAGATTACCATCCCTTGCTATGCTATCCATATATCATGAGGTATGTTGGCATATGTATTTTTATTTGATATATATATATTTAGAAATGATAATTAATGTTTTATATTCAATATATCAAGTGTATCATTTAAAGTGAATTTAAACTGACACAGAAGTTCAAAATTGCATCTCAGCAAAATATCATTTTACCGAATGTTAGCTTACTCTAAAGGTATAAAGGAATAGCATTGAATGGATTTAAGCAAGATCTTACTGTAATTTGTAATTTAATAATTAATATTTAATACAGATATATTTACTTTATATTAATGAGATTGTTAAAGAAAATTCTACAAAGAAAAAAGTATCAATTTATAAATTATTTTACATTTATTATAGATTTCATAGTTATTTAACATAATGTATTTTTTTAAACAGCCTGCGAGTCTAGCACCAGCCTCACTAACAGAAAGTGCCGTACGTCGTTTTGAAGAGTGTAACTCGAAACTTGTAAGCTGGGGTCCATTGCAACAAGTAGAAACATTAAATGCACAAAATAGATTGAAAGTTATGACAGCCTTACTTTTTATTTATAATCAACAACTTGGATATATAAATAAATTTGCTCTAGAACAATTGTGCAAGGTTGCAACAAAGTAAGTTCGACTGTAATTCTTAGCTATACGAAAACTGTTTTATTTTCGATTGCAATGTAATTTTTTTCTCTATTGCAGACTTGTTACTCAAGGATTTATGAAACCAGGACATCATCAACGTTCCTCTTATGGCAGTGAGTCTAGCTTTGTTCCAAGGCTTTTACCACGTATACCAGTATCCAGCCAATTCCTCTTGGAATTCTTGCATGCTGTATATTTTGCCATGTATGTAATGTATGCATTTTGCGAATTTAACAGCGTTTTAGTCTGTTATCTACATCTTTCTTATTACATATTTTAATTAATATATCGATTTTGGCAAAGCATAGCATTTGAACTAATTTGCTAGCATTGCATTTTTTATATAGACATATACGTATTTTTTTCTTCATATATGAATAATATTCTTATTTGTAGGTATAACGAATGTTGGTATGTAGGAACTCAAGCTATAGAAGATATTCATAACAGAGCATGTTATGAAGCATATCCAAATGTAATGTTAGTTACCAACGCTATACGCAATTCTGCCAGTTCTGGAGCACCAGGTAATTGCCATTATAGAAACAGGCATATAATGCATGTATTATTTATTTAAACTAAATATGGAAATAAGATGTTGCATAAAGATATTTATAATACTTTTTATTGTTCATTTAGGTCAACCAAGCGATGGACCAATTGGAATTAGTGTTGCATTGTCCCCAGCAACTACTACACCAACCATTTCGAAGTCTATGATCACAAATGCTTCCTTTCGTACTAAGAAATTACCAGGTATGTTTTTATACTGTGTTTATATGTATTATAAATTATTAATCTTTTTACGACGATATATAATAAAAAGTAAATGTAGAGACAGAAATAATAACGAAGATTATAGATTGTAATCATTTTGAGAAAATATATGAATACTGTGATTTTTTAAATTATCTAAATTTATTTCGCAAAGATAATATATTTATGTTCATTTCTATTAATATTTTTATTTGGCACTAATGAAAAATTTATGTCTTATATATGAGATTATGTTCGAAATCAAACATAATTACGAGGTCTGTTCCAAAAGTATCCGATCTCGGCGTATGTCCTTGAGCATCTAATTGTGGAAAACAGGCATTTAGTATTTAGGGAGGATCTTGAGGAGTATTCCCACTAAGCGTTACGACCCAACAGTTGTTCAGTCGGCAATGGTATGCAGTTGTGTAAGCGTCGAAAACTCCGAGCGTCGCATTTCATCTGCTCATTCATCTCATCTGATTCAGGATTTTTTCAATTTAGGAAATAATTAGAAGTTACACGGAACTATATTTTGACTGTACGGGGGTTGGCGAAGTTGGACAATGCTGTGTTTAATAAAAAAATTCTAAATCAGGATTTTTTTATTGAATATTGAATGCCTGTTTTCTACAATAGAGAGAGAGAGAGAGAGAGAGGATACTTTTGGGACAATCCTCGTATTGTGTTTTACACAAGTTTGTACGTTGGTGAATATTTCTGGTGAATAAAGGTGCCAAACTACTAACAATATTAACATCACAGCTATGTTTTTCATTCAAATAGCTAACACATATAAATAAAATCATAATTGTGTGTTTGAATATTAACTACCCCTCTTACACAACCCTGATATGTACAACAAACAAAAATAATACACAAGCGGATACATATGCATGGACATGAATGTGTTGAGTACGAGTACTTTAGGTCCAAGCTTGCATGTGATCTCTAAGTTTTATGAAATTATTGCTGAATTGAAAACGTTTTGTTTCATGAATGAATAGTTGTCCAAACAATATTGATACAGTAACTGCACATATTTTCGGGAAAATCACGTACAATGTATTATTCATGTTTTCCCCTCATCTGTATTGTTCGATTTTCTTAATAACTCATAAATCATAAAAAATACGTATTTAATATATTATTATAAATAATAATATGTGAAAATGTTGAACCAAGTTCGCACATTATAAAAATTTAAAATATGTATAAGTTAGAGAGTAATATGTATAAAAAGTCCAAACAAATGTGGATTGCGCGTCTATGTCATTAGACGATCTGGATGAGAAGTTATTTGCGGTCGAATTGAGCAATTATCAAGCCGAGAAACAACAGCGACCGACAGTATCAGGCAGCCACAAACGTCGTCCATGGCATTGGAAGCATGCACTTCCAAATTCGGTCGATAAAAAGGATACAGGTGCAGGGAAGGCGCAGTCTTCCTCCTCATTGGAAAGTTCTAGACGTGGAAGTATATGCAGCAGCAGCCAAAGCTCGCCGATAAAGTCCTCTCCTAAAAAGAGCAAAGATCAGCAATCAAAGAAAACAGTTATCGACAATAAGGACGATATTAGTCAGAAAACTAGAAAAGACAGTAACGTAATGTGCGATTCCACTTTTTCCGACGATAGATTGGCAGCTAATGCTCATCTATATAGCTTGTTAGAGGAACAGGCTCTGGGAGAGATCATTCGTGAATCGGTGGAAAATGTATATACAGAAGGCAACAGTAGATCAATGTATTATTGTGCCACTGCCGCACTGTCGTCAAACACATGGTATTATCACTCCAGTTACAACACTGTAGGATGGTGTAAATCTCATCACGCTATGATTCTTCATCAAACTTACAATTATATTTTAATTTGGTATACACTAGCGCACACGCAGGAATGAGTTGTTGACTTATAATAATTCATGTGATCGTGGATGTATTCCTTTCAGAAATACCACTCCCAGCTATAATGAGACATACGCATAAAACAAAATCTAAACAGAAACCAGCGCATGACTGGAAAACATGCATGTCAACATGGCACATTTATCTTCCCGCACCAAGAATTTCAAGTATATTGCTCGACTAGAAAATGTATTCGATGTTCCTTTCCTACTATTTTATCTGTTTCTCACTGTTATTTGAATATTACTTTTTGCAATCTACCTTTCTTTTTTTATTATAATTTTCTGCATTGCATATATTCTCTATATCTAATGTTACATAATATTCTCTACACAACCTACATATTCCTTAAATGTTTTAAATCCACTTATTTACGATATGTCTATAGTTCTGTATATCTGTATGTATTATTAACTTATAATTAATAGAAAAAAAATTAATGTGATATCGGTTTACACATTTTACAAAATATCTCTTGTATCTTTCTTTATTAAGAAAAAAATTTTTCATTTTATTGCATATGCACAGTGCAATTAATATGCTATTTAAATGTTCTATTTTATTAATTTGTATTCTAGGCAAACATAAACAAACATTGTATCTATGGCATAATACACATTTCACATGTGTAATTTAAATGAATCATTATGTATATGTGTTTCCTTGCCTCTAAGATGCTTGTTAACTTTAATATTGCTTTTATTATTGTCAATTCCAATTCGACGATAAAAATTTCTTTTCTTATAATACAGAAACCATTTTTTTTGTCTTCAGATGACATACCAATACAAGTTATAAAAGATGACACTACCGGAGAGGGTAAAGGTAACCTGGTGTCAATCATGGAGGAATCAGAATCAACAGAACCGAACCGTTTTGGTTCCATGAGACAATCAAAAGATCAAAAGACTGCTTCGAAGATTACAAATTTCCCCGTGCTCGGAAAAAAACCTAAAGAGAAAGAAGGGAAGGTAACGAAAAATGCTCACATCGCATCCGAGAAAGAGAAGAAGCTCGGCTCTCAAGCGACGTCAAAGGAGAGTATTAAAGGGAGTTTATCAATGTTAAATAGTGAACAGCAAGCAGAAATTGACGCAAATGTCAATGGATGTGCGATTCGAAAGAAAAATAACGTAGAAAATAATGCGATCATAATAGATCCAAATGTGGCGTTGATCGACGGTGAGAGACTGGCGTTAAGTAGAGAGACTGACGTTACCGATGGTAGTAATATGGAAAATTCTATTAATTTAAGAGCACACAATGAAACAGAGTCCATTGGTTCTTCTATCCAAATCAGCTCTGTTTAATGACGATAAAAAGTCTATAAAAAATGTTACATAAAAATAATAATAATGGGCTGAAGTTATTAAGCAAATAAGCCATTTTCTTCCATCTAGCAAAATCTTATTAAATCCATGTATAATGTATACACGTTGCCTTTTCCTAGAATTATTTAAGATCACACGCACTATTTTCTCAACAATGTATATTGCCACTACATTGTGCGATACTTATAAGGATCGTATATTTTTTTGACATGTAGTGCAATTTTAGTCAGTTCATTACTCTATTGATCTCCATGATATATATAAAAATGGGAGAGGGAACAATATGAAAGGTACACGGTTGTTTCGTTAAGTGTTTTATGCATATTGGTATATATTGACTAATTTTTGTAACGAAATCTATAATTTATTCTATATATTTTATAAATATACGTCGTCATATATTGTAATACCTTTTTATCCAGATATAGTTATCGAACTTTACTTCTAGAGATTATAGATTATTACAATTCGAGAAAATGAGTATTATCACAATGCAATACATATGGATATATATTTGTGTTTAACCCAGATGTGTGCCTTCATGTAGTTGTAGTATGTCTTTCTTTATGGTTCCAAGTATATAAGTAATAAATTTATATCGGAAGATACATTATAATTGTCATAAATGCAGCATAAAACGAAGAGTAGAGGTGAGTAAGATGAAACGAGGAAATGGAATATCTATAACAAAGCTGCAGTGTCACTTAATTATAAACAACATGAATAGGTTGTATATCTATATACAGAGTATCAAGCATATCTGGGTTGAATAATAGACATCTGCTATTAATTTTTTCATAATTGTTCCAATGTAATATTAAAGATTCATGATGAATTATCTGTTTTTGCAAATAGTAATATATATATATATTAATATAATTATATGTATATACGATATATATGTAATTGTTGAAAATAATTACGAAATTCAGATGTAAAGAGAGATTTTATTCTCACGTGAATGTTGACCATCTACGTTGAAAATGGTCAACAGAAAAATACGTTATTTGTGCATAAAAAATAGGAATTTATTAGTAGTAGGTACGTATTTTTCAATAAACTTCAAGTTCGACTTCATTCTACATTTTATTATACGGCTTCCATGATTTATAGCTCGGCCAAGACGCGATCTTTTCGTATAAGATCGCAACTCTTTAAACTTCTAATTCTAAACTTAATTAAATAACATTTGATTAGTAACATAGGAATGACAAGTAGCAAAAAGAGAATCACGTTTTTCAAGCGCGAATTTTTATCTAAATGAAAAGAATTAAAAATATTTTTACAAATTAATGTGTGTGTTCAAAACACATGTATAAAAAGATATTAATCTATCTTTAGAGTCTTCAAAGTCTTGCTTCATTTTGCATGTCATGCGCATTTCTTTTTAGACGAGATGTACAAATAGATAAAGTTGACGAATGAAAGAGAGATGCGCCAAAGACTGCAGTACGCTACGCTACTTCATGTGATATTTAGTTCTCACTTTACAATTTTTTTCCCTGAAAAGAAGTTAATTTCATAAATTTCTTTAAAGGATACTATGATCAATTCCTATTTCTTTATGCACGTTTTGATTGTGAGTTCACAGTGTTGTATTAAACTATTAATGTGTAAATATTATAAAAACTAATTGTGTATAGAGACGAGGGAAGAAAGTTTGATTCAAATATAAAAGAATCTTAATATATCGTGAATTGCATTTGTTAAAAATAGATCGAAATATTTCGAACTATGAAACAATATATCATGAATGAAACAGAGTCAATGCTTGTTTGAAGGTCAATGATTAATTATTCTGTGGCCTATATTATATTAATTAAAGTATAACATATGGATTGTAAAAATACAATGAAGTTATTTGTGGAAAAGTTGATATGGCAACAATAAAAATAAGTGCCACTACTTTATTCAAAGATCCTTTATAGTAATTTCTTTTATTCGATGTAATAGAACTGGAGAACCTTTTAAAACTGCAATATGTTTCTAATATACACATCTAATTATTTTCATGCAGGAACATTACCTTCTATGTTTATCTTTGTATTATTTAAATAAAACTGTTTTAAAAACGTTTCCTGAGTATAAAGTGAATATGAATTATATAACATATATTAATTTTTTCTTCATCGTTTGTTTACTGCATCGAAAAATTCTTATATTTTATCATACTTTTTTAACATTTTAGATTTCATAATTTTTACGTACTTTTATTCCTAAATCTTTATATTTTTATGAGAACATTTTTTCCTATTCCAATTTTGTTAAATATTAGATTTTTAGGTGCTCTTTGATTTGTGAATAATTCAAGCCGCTTTTAGACGATCAATAATGCCTATCGAAATATCGCTTATAGAGTGCTTTTTAGAATGCGAAACGAAATCCGCGATTCAGGCCGACTATCAGTTTTACAGATTCGTAGCTTTAAATCCTCGATCTGACCGCGAAAAGGAAATAAGTAGCTTTCCATTATGGTAGCTAAGGAAGATAAACGGACGGATTATCCTGCTATCTCTTTCGCGATTCTCACATCAGGATAGCTGCCTTTGTCAGGAGACTTATTTGCATTTACATCGCAAATACATCATTGGAAGGTTACCGAATTTTTAAAGGAATCTAAGACAATAGAGATACAATTTTTTAGGCAGATTTTAAAAAACGATCGTAAATCGAGTCCAAGGGTTTACAAATATAAGCGATTTTCAGATAAGAAAAAATGCATTCTCTTAAAGAAAGTTTCGAAAGATATCTCGGTTTTCTCACATACAAAATTGTTAATATTCCTGAAACCTTTTAATTCTAACTTCCTACTTTCTTTTCTACGAATATTGCGTCATTTTATTTTTGTAACTATATTTTCTCGCTCCAAATTTTAATTAAAAAAATTGAATCTTTTGGACACCGCGCACCGACATGTCAACCACTATATAACGCAATTAATACGCGAACTGAACGTGACGTCTATCAATTATTATCTGGGGATGACAATTAATACCCAGAAATTTCGGTCATAACAGGGATAGATTATTAACAGATGATATAGTTATATCGCAATGACAAGCATGACGAGTTTGGCAATATTGGTTTCACACTACTGGAAATACATTGATCGAGTGGCGTTCAACGAAAATCTTTTTAAAAAATTGGTAAGATACAAACTGTTTCAGTAAATTTGACGTACTTATTATATGTATATTTTGTTACTTTTTCTCTTACTTTTTATGATAATTTGATAATGACATTGCAATTTTTATAACTAATGATAACTACTAATTAGGACGTAACGTCTATACCATATAGAGATATTCGACGAAGGTCGAAGACAGTGATATATAAATCTTTGTTAGAATGTAAATATTGATACATAGGTCGTGTTTCGATACGAACTGTACTAACTACGTTATGTTACGTATATCTTATAGTTTTCAGTACTGTAGTGTATACGGCCATAGTTTGAATTTGCCTAACAGTCATCTTTGTTAGGGCAGCACTCCACCTCTCACCATAAAAAATCGAAATGGTATTTATATCAGAAAATATGAAGTTTTTGCAATAATGTGGATTCAGATACGGTGATCCAGAACGCTAAAATCACGTTATCCTTTTCTTAATTAGTTGTTAAGGAGATAACGTGACCTATAGCGTTTACCGTATCTGGCAAAAACTCCCTAATAAATCTAATTTCTAATAAAACGTTGAACTGATCAATTGATGACGCAAGACAATTGAATGTCACTTCAAAAATATGCCATCAAAATTTGATAAGAAAATAAAAGAGAATTGTAACTCTTATTAGTTTTTTTAATAACGATAACAAAGTTATTTTTTTAAACAGTAACAAGTAACGATAAACAAATTTCAGAAAAAAGAATGGTAACTGCAATAACCAATTACTTTTATAGAATAACTCTTTTATTCTCAGTCCTGCGAAAGATATATCATAAAATTAATACAAAAATGTCATATCTTAAAAATTAATATAAAGAATTAACAAGAGCTCAATTTAAGACTGATTTTAAATCGCATCCCTATAAATCAGTTATTACTGTAAATCAAACATTATTTAGGATGTAGTCAAAATCTTATTACAAATGTTTAGAAGAAACATTTGATCGATCAAAATCAGGAGAAAGAATTTTAATAAATTTTATTAAATCAATCAAAGAATATTTCAAAGTATTTATATTATTGCACTGATTGTACTGATTGAACGATTATGAAATAGCGAGTTTATTCAATTTCTGCTAACATTATTAAGTTGCATTTGACAGATCTGTTTAGTTTCCGTCACTGATCTGTTATCTTATACTTCATTTAAAAATTTTTATTTGATTCCTGCAAAAATATGTAAATGTTATTGCGATATAACTATAGTATACAGTGCCCACCAAAAGTAACGGTCGGCTGAATATCTCGGAAAGTATGCATTTTTGAGAAAAATGTTTTAGACAAAAATTGTAGGGTTTAAAAAGATCTACATATTAATGATTTTATCAGTTTGATCTTGGGTGGCGTTGCCAATATCAAGTCAAGATCACATCAATTTTTTTAAATCGGATACACTATTTTTGATACCAAAATCTAATAGCTGATGTCAAAAGCTTTTCAAAACGCTACAATAAAGTTCATTTTTAATTACTTTTCGAGTTATAAGGCTTGATGTTCAGCCAGCCCAGAATTTTTGGCGGGCACTGTATATAATATTTCGATCCAATAATGTGGTTTGTATCTCTCGGGAAAAAGGTGAAGAAGATTTCATTATATATGTGTAGATCAAATTAGATCAAATAAGATCAAATTGTATCTGATGAGATTTAGTTTTTAGATATAATCAAATCTTCAGAAATCTAGCTTGGCCTCACATGATTATATCCATTAAGATCTAAATAAATAATTTGCGATATAAATAAAATGCTATATTGAATATAATAAAGAAAGCATATTGTAGATCTACGAGAATATATTGATATATATGAATATTTAACTTTATACAATGAAACTAAATGTAATAAATATTAGATCTACAGAGATATAATAATATTAAAGAAGATATATATATGTACAAGTGTAATCTAATAAAAATTGATGTACACATATCTACAGAGATCTACAGAGATATAATAATATCAAAATAGATCTATAATCCAAAGGTATATATAAGGCAGTAAGGCATAATTGCAATTTTGTCGCATTTTACGAAAAGTTAAGTATCTTGACGAAAAAAAATCTCAGAGGTTTTCAACTACGCATTTTAAAGCTTAAAAATATATTATATCTAATGAGATAATGTTTATATATTAGGATATAAATAAATCAAAGTAAATCTACATCGATCTACTTTGATCAGATCAAAATGAAGATCTCTTAAGAACTCTTTTTAGATCTAATGAGATCTACATATACATAGTGAAATCTTCTTCATTTTTTCCTGGGCTGTCACTTTACAATTGACAAAATTGCAGATTCTATAAAACAATGCCTACATAGCAAATTAATATCGTAAAATCAAAAAAGATCTACGATATTTAAATGAATTTGCAATACATATAGTGTGGTTTATAAAATTTCAATATACGTATAAAATAAAGAGTACGTTAGATAAAAATTTCTATCATTATTGATTCAAAATAAGATCCTTTATAATCAATATACTCTGCTTGTTTTTAATCTTTGCATTGCTGTTAAGTATTCCTCCTTTGTAATCATTTTCAGTTGGTCGATCACAGTGGCTTGAATTTCTGGAATATCGCATTTTTGGCCTCTCAACTGCAATTTCAGTTTCAAAAACAAGAAATATTCAAAGGTAGACAAGTTCAGTAAATAGAATAGGTGGTATATAAGGTATTTTTTGAATTATTCGACGATAATATAGAAACTCAAGCCACTGTGACTATCTAACTGAACGACTACAAAAGAGAAATACTCGACGATAATGCAAAGATTGAAAAGAAGAGCAGAGCGGCGTAACTGATTGTAAAGGATCTTATTTTGAATAAAAAGTATTCGATATATATTTTTCTAGTGTTTTTTATTTTATATTATTTTTTAAACTTATGGACCACATTGTGCAATTCTAACGTGCTTTCTTATTAAAGTATATTCCTATATATAACATATTTTATCCGAAAAATATCCTGAACGTTTTTTTAGGATATTCAAATTCAAAAGATATAGGAATGCCTCTGAACGTCTTTAGAATGTTTTTTTCCTTGGAGGTCGGTGTTGCATAGATTAAACGTATTAAAAATTAAATTTAAATTATATATTAAGATGATCAACTTCTTAAAAAGACAAAGAGGGACATTAAAAAAGAATTCAATATTAAATGTCATAACTAAATTTTAATAGATAAACATTTTTTAAATAATTGTTAATGAAATTGTTAACACATAAACAATATCATGTTATTATATTTGTAAATAACTAACACTTATGTATAACATCACGTGAGATCACAACAAAAATTATATCAAGTTACAAAATCATATTTTAATTTTTAAAATTGTACTTTTCCACTGAATGTAAGTATTTCATGAATGATATATCTGGATTTTTAAATAAAAAATCATAAAATTCTTCATATTAGTTAAAAATTATATTTCACACTTATTATTTTTATTTATTATTTTCACTTATTATCTTAGAGATAATTTATAATCATTTTTTAAATTTGGAACAAAATTTCGGTCGCGTTGTAAAGTGGAACAAAGAATTAAAATTTGGAACTGTTCCTTCTAATTTGAGATGGTTGATCACTAAGATATATAGAATTACAAAAAGGATAATAAATTTTATTTTTAATGAAATCTGTCAAAAAAATTAAGTATTTTTCATATTTTTATAAAGAACTTTTTGAAATTAAAAATTTGAAGTATATATAAGTTTTGTTGTATTATTTATATATTTAAGGTCAAACTCTTTCACCGACACCTGTCATTTCAAAAGTGTCGATTTTTCAAGTCCTTCAACTCTTTAATGCGAAAAGTATCGTTCTTCGCGTAAAGTCTGTGTTGTTTAGGAAGTCTGGAACCTCTTGCCCCGTTCCGGGCTAACTGCGCCCTTGGTGCGGGATATCAGAATTTGCGTGTTTGCGTCTTCTATTCAGACACGGTATCGCAGCGGAAGGGCTGAGTGCACTCTGCTCCGTTCGCTTCTCGACATCAAAGGGCCGCATTGCGATATCGCGCGGCTTCACGAATCCCGTCGATCCGCCGGAATTACCACGCGCGTGCTACATTCGCGCGTCGACGACGATCGCTTACTCGCGTATCAATATGCAGACTACGGCCAAAGCCAGGATATGAAAAGCCCCCTTTCCCTCATCAACGAGCACCAGCTATTCGCTCGTAATGTAACCACCTCTATCTCCTCCCGAAGGAAAATCCGTGGAAATTCCTGCTTGCGCGTGCGGTACGTTTGCGACGAAGCTTATCGCCGTCGCCGCTTTCGGGGAGGAATGATAATCAAATCGCGCCGGAACTAACTGGAACCCGTGACGGTAGAACGATGTGAAACGTGCGCGGCCGTCCGCAAACTCTGAAGTAATGTAGTATCTGTTGACATCCCGTTCGTGATAGAGATGTTGAGAGAATTGATGAGGGCACGCCAATTTGTAAAATTACGAGCAAATTTGAGATCACGAAATTTGCAATTATCCTTGTTTTCCGTTTATATTCATTTGTGCCCTGGTGAAAATTTTTCTCAGAATTTTTATACGAATTGGAACATTTTTCAGAAATACTCAGAAATATTCAGAAAGTTTACATTTTCTCTCAGAATTTTTCATACAAGTGAATTCTGAAATATTCTAAAATTTCTCATCTCATAATTTTTAAAAAATATTTATATTTTTTTTAGATTTGATAACATTTCATCAGAAATTATACTTACAAAAAATCTTAGAAATCTTACGATATTTCATAATTAACATATAATATAAAAAATTCTGAAAAAAGATGTGAATTTTCTGAGAAGTGTTCCAATTCGTATAAAAAATGTGAGAAAGTTATAAAATTATATAGAAATTCTGCAAAATTACATGAAAGATTCTGAGAAAAATTTTCACCAGTGTGTGTCCACAGAAAAAGAATGATGAGAATTTACATTTTGCGAAATTATTCAATCCCTCTCCATGGTATTATTGTTTTGTCTTAAACACTTCCTTCTTCTTTCTTTCTAATCTTATCTAAGCGAATTAGAGAGAACTAATAACATTATGATGTATGTGTGAAACTACAAAATTCGAAATCTATAATCATCAAAAAATAAAAAATTAACTTTATAATTTTTTATAATTTGTCTCTTTCGTTTTTAAATTTTTTTAAATCTTATATAACAGGAAATTGGAAACTTTAAATTTTTTATATTTAGAATTAAAATACATTAAAATTCCTCTCTGCTTCATGTTTTATTTTGCAGTTTTGTCAAATTCTTTTCAAGCACTCTGTGAAAAATGATTTGATTATATCAACAAGATGTACATGGTTGAAACCATTTTGGTGAAACCATTTTTAGTTATCATAATAGGACTTGATATTTCATAACTGGAACGTTTGATACACTCAATATGGATTTGGTTAGTATTTTCCAGTTGGATCTATAAAACTTCTAGTTATATTTAATAGATGTTTCCCGAGGAGCAGCACGACATCACACGAGGCGAAGGTAAACATCTCGTAAATCAAAATCGCACGGGATAGAATAAAAGGCGCAGCATTACGAGATTCTTATCATTCGTTCCCCTCCTCCCCCTCAAATTGATTTTAAAGACGAAAGTAAATGAAAGATGTATTATGACAGAATTCTGTTATTGAATCCTGAAAATTACATGCGCCAAAATATAATAATATATTACTATATATTAATATTGATATTTATTTTTTATGTACATATTTTGTATATACATTATTATATTTATAATAATTAATATTTATTTATATATTTATTTAACATTTATATAAATGCATTTTTATTTAGTTAATTCAAGCATAAAGATAATTCGATTAAAATAATAAAGTCAGTTATTTATCGCCGAAGACAAAGAAATAAATATTTAACGAAAGATAAAAGCAAAGCTTATAGAAGACATCTGTAAAATCTATTCTCAACGGATTTCGATTACTTTGTATATAAACAACACGCATATCAGATTTACGTTAATTAAGCTAAAATCAAAATCGATTAAGGGACTATAAGTTTAGTATTTGGGTCTCGATTTGAACTCATCGAAACTTTGCTCCGTCGTGAGTTATAAGCCTATCCGACCGACATTCTCGAATCAAATACCCCAATCCATCTTCCTGTACTGTTGTAGGCAGTACATTCGTCTACGCCTTCCGTTTCGCGCGCAGCAAAAGGCTAATCAAATGACTAATTCCGACCGGCCGAATCAATTTGAGAGAAAGCTCGCAGAAGCGAGCCTCGAGAGGCCCTTCTTCCGAATCGGGCACTCGATAATTCAACGAGCGAGCGATAGCCGCGTATTCTTACTTGAAAATCAATACGGAACTACGGCGGGTTTTCATCGTCGTAGTCTCTGTCGTGATCCCGACATATCGTACAGGGCACGTATCTACGGCTTCTTTTTTATCGAGGGCAATTGGGACAGGATTGGCACATTCATTGTACGGACGCAATTCGTAAAACACAGTCTGTACGTGGCGAAGCGGGAGGAACCAATCTATATAGCGAAGCCAATAGAACTTCGCCGGAAGTAACGAAGGAAATACTTTCTTTCTCTTTCTGTATCTTCTCACAAAGTTTTTTCTCGCTACTTCCTCTTCCTTCTTCCGCGCTGGCAAACGATCAAGCTGTTGAGGTACGAGAATCCTTTATTGGAAGTACTTAATTGGCGGGACAAAGGAGAAAATAGCGGTTGAGAATCTGATTGTCAAGCATCTCGAATACACGCCGTATTATTATGTATGAAGTGCGAAGACGCTGCTTCTCGCAATCCGATATACTCGAAGAAACCTTCGCTGCAAATTTCATTAGGTGAAAGACAGGCAGATCTGTCTTGGATCCCTTAATCTACGTCTTTTGCGCGAAATTGTCTGATTGAGACAGAAAATCTTTACTATCCGACTCTTTCTATAACGGACGCTTAATTTAACTAACAAGTCGAGAACACATTTAATCGCAATCGTCTTTTTGTTAAAAAACAAGCTGTAGAGAATTAACCCGAATCCTAATCCTGAGATTTCCGGGAGTTTCTCATAACGAGATGTTAGCTTATTGTTAATAAGCTGGATTTTGGAGTAGCTTTGAGTGGATTAAAAAACTATTTTCCCACAAATATCGTTGAGATAATGAAGAGAGAGAGAGAGAGGGAGAGAGAGGGGGAGAGAGAGAGAGAGAGAGAGAGAAAGAGATAAAGTTCGGTTTCCATAAAAATAAATACTTGTCTTAATTATATTATTTTCTACAAATAAACTTTTCGTAAGGATGTCAATAATTATGCGATCTTAATAATTGTAGAAAAACCTTACTTATCTTTTAACCCAAATCCTGGAAGAATTAATTGGTTGGTTACATTTAAAACATATATAATCTTTAATAAGATTGAAAGACCGCTAATGTTAAACATAATAATTTTAAATTAAGAAGCGCCATAACGGTCAGAACGTTAAGATGTTGAACTATTGTAAATTCATTTAAATGAATTAATTTCAGAAATGATAATTGCGTGCCGATATGGTTGTCGGACTTTCAACGCAATCAAATCTGAAAATATTAATAATCCCCCCAAATTCCCCAATTTAAAAACTGTAATAAAACTTATTGCGAAAAATAATGCCTCGGCCGGGAGTCGAACCAGGATCTCTTGCATTCCGTGCGAGCGTCCTAAGCCTTTAGACTACCGAGACTATATATAATCTTGTTATTTAGTGAAATGTAAAATTGTTTTTCAAACTTCAACTTCATTCTTCTCGTCTTTATTAATTAATCGATTAATTATGCATTTTATTATTTACAATATAACGCGTTGACTTAAACACGTACAATAAGCTACACGATTAACGGTGTTAATTATTAAAGTAACATCCACGTCACAGCGAGCAATGTATATGCATATGAATTTCTGTATCACTATTTATTTGAATTATTATCAGACAGTAACAAAATTTGATACTTAGAAGAAATTTAATATGAAATTTTGATTTATAGAAAATAAGTAGTAAATGAAATATGATATTCAATAAAAAATGGTTGATAAATTAAAATATTCCAAAATTAAAATATTCCACGAAGAGTAAAAGCAGTGTTATAATATACAATATAATGTAACATCATGGAACATGGTGTAATGCACATTTCATATTATTTTACACTATATAATTATTATAATTACATAACATAATATATCATATTTCATGCATATATTTTTATGCATATATTTAATATACGTTCTTAGAAACTTAATTAAAACGATATAATTTTAATAATACCATGCGGTATTGGAGAACTGGAAAGGGGTAATGAGCCTTATCCTTTAACTTGCTTTTACATTAATACATAATTACAGGTGCAGGCTATCTTGTGATCCGCGAACACGCTGATGAAGCACATTTTGATCTTGGAAAGTCCGTAGCCCAAGATCGATTTGCTGCTAGAAAGGGCGGATTACTCCCTAAGGGTTAATGAACGGTTCATTAATGACACACTAGAACGCGATCGGTCTCGCTTGAAAATGCCAAACGATGTGATTAATTTAACGTTTCAATTTTTTTATTATTTCACGGATACTTGATATACACCGAAATATATGAAAAATCGATATGTGCCGTGGCTCTCTCATTAACGTATATGCGAACGATTATTCACTATGACTAAACGATCTCTTAATTAACATTCATTCAGATCAATCATCATTTCAACAAATCATTCTAACAATCTTCGAGACATACTTTGACATTAAAAATTTTCAACTTGTTATTAGAATTATTATTACGCTCAACAATCGAGGAATTAATCAATCTTATTAATTCAGAAAAATTTCTTTCGAGTGCCGGTTTAAATTATTCATGATATAAATTTGTATTTGGAACGAATTAGAATTTTTGTCTTTTTTTCTTCATAGAATCAATTATTATTATTATTATTATTAACAACGGATAAAATTTTCTTTAATTGTATATCTGATGGAATTCCATGCTAATTAATTGTCATCGAGAAATTGAATTATCAACTTTTTTAAAAATCTGTGATTAACAATCGTAATTTTCAACAAAAACGATCAATAATATTTCATTCACGTTAAAATCGTTAATTACAGAAATATCGGAAAATTGCATTTACATTAACCGTTTATTTTTCACTTAAAGATAACATTAAACGGTAACTTCCTCGGAAAATCTGCTCTTATCGTCAAGGTTGATAACTATGGCGTGTGTCCTAGCGTGACCGGATTTACTCCTGGATTTGTCCTTCGAATCGGATTCCTTGCTATCTTTTTCGTGACACATTTCCCTGCCGACGTCCTCAATAGGGTGTTTCGAGGATGTTGACACGGCGATGTCTTTTCCGATTTTCCTCGACTCTGGCGTTTCATTATCCTTCGACATATCGCGCACATCCTTTCCTCCAAGCCCATTTTTCTCAATACATGCGCGACATCGATTTTCGCCCTGAGAACCGTTTCCTAAACAAAGGTAGAATTATCTGCCCGCAGGGCTTCACGGAATGTAATGAAAAATTAATAGATCGTTCTGAACGGGTACAAAGGAAGAGAGTAAATATATAAAATTCTCGTTTAGACTTCCAGTTTTCACAATAAAATTAATTTAACCGAGAAGCATTCCCGGGGCAGAATACTTTATAATGCCGTTCATTTTCGTTTTTCTGATCTTTCGATGCATCACAAACAATTTCGCAGTTCTTGCCCCCTAATTTTCAACTTTAAATGTAAATGAAATATGCGGGCTATATATACTGCTTTTGTCAGAATTTCCACTTTTTCTAATTTTATCCTCCGTCTCCAGAGCTACGATCATTCGTAAATCTGTGTCATTTTTAAAACAGATAAATTCCTCTGATTTTATTTCCGACTGCTAGCAATGCTAGCTTCGAGCTTTGAATGTAATATATAAATAAAAGGTTTCTCTTCAGTTCATACAGAACTTTTATTGACGAGATTTTATTTCCGACTGTGCTAACGTTGAAAAACAGTTACATATTTCACGATCCCGCTAACTTTTCATAAAAAATTCAATACACATTATTTTAAAGTTTATTTTTTACCTGTTTGGGCCTGCTCTTGACAAGCTTGTCCGAGATTAGTTTCTTTCGTCGATTTATTGAGATCATTCAACTGAACGATGCTAGTCGAAATGGCTTGAATAGTGGCTACTTGAGCCTCGACTCGATTCGAAGCGTCCAGCATGGCTGCCAGCTTCCTAGACAGCTCCTGATTTCCTAATAATATGTTTTTCTCCTTCAGGATCTCTAATTGATTGAGCAAACGGCGGAATTCCTCCTGGAAAGAAGTTGCTGTCTCTTGCCATCCTTATCATATATCTATAATCTAAAATACTAAAGTGTAAAAATTTTTTTAATATTCGATAACGTAAATTTTGAGATGTCATAATTTTGAAGTTCCAATTTTGAAGATTTCTAAAATTTGAAGTCTAATATTGCAAAATTTTAAAACCAGAGTATCCTAAGATTACAAGTTACAAAACCTTAAAGTTTCAAGTTTTAAAGAACTTGGAGGATTAGGATTTTAAAACTTTAAAAGTCTGAAACTTTGGCGCTTTATAACTCGAAAATTAGGTTAACATTAGAGCAATACAATTGAGATTTTCTGCAAATCTAGATCTAGATCGGATTATATTTAGGAAAGAGGAAGTGTACAGTTTCGAATACGCTCCACGGAGACCGGAGGATCCAACGGTTTACCGGGGTGCTTACCGTGACAGAGTCGCTTTCTTCGGCGAAATTACCCTGCTGAAGCGATATCGAGTTGGTCTGGTTACTAGTACCCTGCGGACGACTGCTTTTCCCCAAGAACTTGCCGGTCGCGCCACAAAGTTTACCAATCGTCTCCTCCTTCCCTCCGTCGCGGAATACCACGTAAGCCTTCGTTAAATGCGACGTATGTAACAACCAAACTTACACGGCACCGGGATTTCTATTCAAGCTAGTAAGAGGACTTTACAGTAATCTTGCAGAGAGAGAGAGAGAGAGAGAGAGAGAGAGAGAGAGAGAGAGAGAGAGGGGGGGGGGGGAGAGAAAGAGAGAAGCAAATAGAAAACGAAGCGGAAATTGCGCGATTTAATCTCATTCGTGCTGATTGAATTGAATTTTAGCTTTATACGATACCTCAACTTCTATTTTGCTTTTCTCACTAAATTTCGAACAAGAAGAGAATTTATTTACAGATCAATTACATTAAAAAAATGTGATCCTATTTACTTTTTCTTCACTTTAAATAAAGTTTACTCAAAAATATTTTGAGAATAAATTCTTTAGGGCTATCTTCAGCCTATATTTAATATTTCAAAGATGAAGTTTTTGCAAATTTATATTCGCAAAATATATACTAATCTAACGTGTTTAAAACTGTTTCGCGGATTAATAAATATTTAACTATTTAATATTTGAATAAATAATATTTACTATATAAAATTCAAAATTGTAAAAATTTTGAAGTAAAGTTCTTGACACAAATGACTAACTGAAGAAACAATGCGCGCCGTAAAACGTAATAATTGTCATACAGTAAAGCCGTATAATAAATAATATTTCTTACTTTACTGCCGAATATCAGGCAAAGCAGCAATGTGACGGTAAGCTGGGTATGGCAGAAAAATATGATGTACAATAAATCCGGATTGGCCGGTGATTGCAGGAACAACCTGCAGCAACGGAAAAGAAATTATTCAGAGCTGTTAGCTGCACGAAGCGCTATCGTGACGTAAGAACGGGTCAGTGTAGTGTGTTAGTGTCCCAGATCTTCCGTTATTTTTATTTATTTCTCCAATTCGAAAATTCAAATTACATTCGTAGATTGGGAAACCCACGTTCTTTGATTGCATCAAGTTTTAATGACAGATGCCTTTGATGTAAGTTCCTCTTTTCTTAATAAGAAAATTGGACGGAAAATTTAACAAAGAAAAAGCGCTCGAGTAACAGAGGTAAAATTTCAGTTTTACAATTTATCGTCACAACATGTAATCTTGTGCATTAAAAATTGGAGTAAATCGTAATATATATACTAAGAGCCAGTTAGAAAAAAATTGATTATAAATTCGTCAAGTCAGAACCTGTCATTAAATTGCAGTTAAGATGGGACACGTTGTAAAACCGTCGACACAGTATTTACATTTAAAATAAGGGTTGCTTTAAATTGACTTACATTATGCATTCCACCGTTAAACTCTTGAAATATAAAATTCCGAGGGATTTAATTACATTTAAATATAAAAAGACGCTATTATTATAACACTAAAGTGAATTCGCGACTAAGTTCAAATATATGACGTTTGATAGAGTTCTTTGAACGTTTGGAAAAACGGTTCTCACCATCTCATGTTACGAATAATTACAAGTGCGACGAGCTTCGCAAGTACTTCTCAGACAAGTTGTAATCGGTCATTCGGAATAATGAATAGAGAAAAAGGTCTCATAACGCAAACTTACATTGAAACGTTGAGGAAGACTGATAGTAGAAATTCGTTGTAAATCGCCATTGAAATGAATCGACTCTCATTAAACTCCGATGGAGTCTTTCTTACTACGATGCACAACCGGATGCCCCACACGAGGAACATCACCTCGACTGAAATCACGTGAAATTCCAAGTCACATTAGTCTCAATAGCAAACTAAATGTTTTGCTCAAAGACCCGTAGAGTCGTAGCTAGCGTTACTTACGTATGTGTGACAGAAATATTTTTCCATTTCCGTTCTCCGTTCACATACGTGTGCGAAAGTCGAAGTAAACGCATGCGAGTTCACGTCTTAGGCCCAGTTCTACAACTCATAGTTAATTCTTAACCGAGGTTCAATTTATTCATTGTCTCTTTCCAATTTTAGAATTGAGGAGAAACAAGTTGAACCTCGGTTAAGAGTTAACCGTGAGTTATGGAACTGGACCTTAGTTACGACTCCGTAAATCGTAGGATGAACTGAATAATTTGATAATCTGAGCAAGCGAGTGCTCCGATTGAAGAATTTCTGAGAATTACCAGATGTAAGGTAATCATAGATAACTTTGCATTATGCATTCCAGTTAAACTCTTGAAATGTAAAATTGCGAGGGATTTAAGGAATTAAGAGCCTTCTTCAAACTATGTGAAAACACTGATCGAGATACGGTGTGTTTGCGTAAGATTTACAGATTAATTCCATTTCTTTGGAGAGAAGTCGTTATAGGAAAACTAATACCTCTCTTACTCTCTGACGACAGACGAATACGAGTTAACTATAATACAAGGTTTCCCTCGAAGCCGCGGTACGTATTACACTATCCATCTTGATTTAAAATCGCGTTTGACCATCTGCAGTATTACTGAATCAATATGGCTCCACATGTGCACGGTTTTCACATTACATATTATACATGTGTATCGTATTATACTTTGTGTGTCGCTAATACACTGTAATCCTTCATAATGCCGTATTAACTGCGCGTACATGCATACAACGATATGATCGCTAAATACTAATTTAATGTAAATTAATTTGATACACCGCCAAGAGCAATTTTCCTGACGGGAGCGAAGTGCGTCATGATAGAGACTCGGTAAACATTTTACAAAGTAGACAGAGGCACACATAACTGACAGTGGGGATGGGTAATACGAACTAATGCTACCTGTCACGTATAATACAGGAACTTATGGATATGGCGAAGCCAGGGCTACGCTGAGAGACGGATGCCCACTTTCACGCCTCATTTACGCGGGTATGTCCCGGAGGTACTTCGCGCATTTTTGTCTCCGCCTCCCCCTCCCACTCCCCACCGTTAAACAAGATTCCTCGGCGAGAATTCGGGACGAGAATCCCGACTTATTTATTTTGAGCACCATCCATCCCAGCGTAATTCGCCTTGCAACTTTCTATATTAAATATTTCAGTAAATAAGCTTTCGAGAGCGTTGAAGGCGCTTGAGGTGAAAAGCGAGCTCGGAGTTTAATTCATCAGAAACTCTAACTTTCGATCGCATTCTTACGTGTATGCGAGGGATCGATCATTCCATAAAAGCAAAGTTAATCCAATGCCGCCTACTTCATATACCATATGTACATATATATATATATATATATATATATACACACATATACACGATAGAGCCCTGCAACGTGCTCATATTTCATTGGAGCTTACGATACAGCTTACGATTACAAAAGTCCGTGGTATCGAAGGCACTGAGCGTGCAACGAAGGATTAAGCGAGTCGATATCTCTTTCCTATGCACAGCACACAGCGATACTGTCCACGGTACTCACGAGTGGTAAAACTGTGGTCCCACCAGTCAGTTCGGCAGAGATACGCTTTGAGATCGTCGGCAGTTCGTGCGACGATCACGACGGGCGGTGCGACCAATGTCCTTATGCTTAGGAACACGCTGAATGTCAGGACGATGATACCGAGCCGTTTCAGCAGGCTCGCGTCTGTTATTTTTACGGCCTTTGCCGATTTCACTCGGAAGATCACGGATATTCTGCAAGTACAACATGAGCAGATCTCTCATCGGATTCATTTTTTTTATCTATGTAGACTGAATTCTAGTTTTGTTTCTTTCCTTTCTTTTCGACTGATTGGCCGAACCCTCGCAGTTAGATGAGGGAATTTATGGATTTAATGCAAACACCGGGAATTAACCAATATTTTGTATAAGTCTAAAGAGATTTATTAATATTCTATAGGCGTCCGCGCGTGTAACGTTTGACTTTAACGGCATCATTATTTTTTTCAATGGTAGCAAATGAGCTAGTTATAAATATTGTATGAACCCCAATAAATTTTTACATACAAAAATCATATGAAAGAACGTTATAAAAATTGTAAAAAACTACAAAAATTACATCTCGGTTATTTTTTTTTTAAATTTACGCTTTGGCAATCCATCTAAAAATGTCACGAAATAATCAAAATGTATGTTTAAAAATGTAATTAAAATAAAATTTGGCGATTACAGCTTTATAAAACGTAAGAGAAAACTTTTGAACTCGTTAAAAAGGAAATGAGGAGAGAACGTGAAGATAAATAAATGATATAACAGATAAAAAGAATAAATATAATTATTATATAATTATCATTGACAATAAAAGTTCGACTCGAGAACGATGTTTTTGTTGACGGAACGAATAAGGAAAATGGTCACGAAACGAGCAAAATGTAATGTCATCAAGAAGTGAAGCACACTTACCGCCACGTTTTGAGCATGAGTGCCCCGTATGTGAGAGAAAAGCCAATTTCTCGTAGCCATACGCGCACGGTGCACGTGATGATGTTTGGCCTGGGGTACATGACTATAGTCTGCAACAAGCAATGGTATATTTTGCAAAATGATACTGCGTGAACAATTTTTAACAATTATGCGTGTTATACATCTGTACACCGGGTATACGTCCCATTTCTATTAATCATGTAAATTTTAACAACATCATTTCGATAAATTACCTCGTTATAGCGTTGACGCTTCCCGGCATATATAATTACGTAATTAGAATATAATATTTAAAGCACTTTAGATACACGCCTTTGAAACTGTGACGAGAACACTCATTGAATCGCCGTCTATGCGCGTATATTATTTATGTATGGATAGAGGATATAGAGGTATTTATAACGTTGAAATTCACCCCATTAACTAATATCTAAATAATTCATGTTTAACATAACAAATATAACGAAAATGATATATTATGATACATCGAGTGCGTATTACGATACAAAAGCAAAATATGTATAACCGTATTTATTAAAATATTATCACATATATTTAATATATACCTCAATACATCAATTTATAAATGTCTATTTTGCTGTTTATCGAATTTTTAAACGCTAATTCTTTATTTATGTTCTCCAAGATGACAAAACAAATAAAAAAGGAATAAAGATGAAAAAAGTTTTTTTTGTTTCGTTACTCTGACTAAAATTATTTCGAGATATTTATAAGAATGTTTTGCCGCGTTATCAATATTATAAAAAAAGAACATTCATAGAAATAACATCAAATAATATTGAAAAATCCACTATGAAAAGTATACGGGGAAAGAATACAGAGCGAAAAAAGAAAACAGAATTCTTGCTGAACGAGCACTTTGGAGCGATTTTTCTTTTGTGTAACACAACGCTCTGACATCGCATAAACTTCCAGACTCTAGAACGGATTCATAGACATGTTAGAATTCTCGGAAACTAATGATTATCGCAGAGAAAAATAGGATAGCAGAGAAAAATTGTTAAAATATAAAATAAAATATAAAATAAATATATTAATAATAACAGATAATATGAGAGAGGGCAGTCTTACAAAAAAAATATATATATATATACATATATAGGATGGCCCATGTAAAGTGTTACAAGTTATTATCTCTGAAAGTGTGCGTCAAATGACTAATATGTTCAGACAAAAGTTTTATGACTTTGAGGAGAGCATAAGATGGTACCATTTGTTTGACCTTGGGTAGCGTTGTCAAAGTGAGAGCAAGGCTACTTTGAATTTTTTAAATGGAACCCCGCATTTTTTATTACATTTTCTTGTAGCTTACCTCGAGAGCTTTTCAAAACACACTATAATAAAATATTTTTTTTCATTAAGTACTTTTCGAGTTATAAGGCTCGAAGGTTACAGTACGGTCGGCATTAGCATTACGCAAGTTGTCCGACCAACGGTTAAAACCTCTTGAATGTTGTTCAGGATCATGTCCTCGATAACATTTGTCAAGATCAAGGCCATTGGAGATTGTATCTCTTATTTTCATTTTATGTAAAAATGAATTTTTAGTGCACAAAAATGAAAATAAGAGGAATAATCTCCAATGGCCTTGATCTTGACAAATGTTATCCAGGACATGATCCTGAACAATTCCTGAACATTCAAGAGGTTTTAGCCATCGGTCGGACACCTTGAGTAATGTTAATGCCGGCAATATTGTAACTTTCAAGCTTCGTAACTCGAAAAGTACTTAATGAAAATGAACTTAATTATAATGTTTTGGAAAGCTCTCGAGGTAAACTACAAGAATATGTAATAAAAAATGGGGAGTTCCATTTAAAAAATTCAAAGTGGCCTTGCTCTCACATTGACAACGCTACCCAAGGTCAAACAAATGATACCATTTTATGCTCTCCTCAAAGTCATAAAACTTTTGTCTGAACATATTAGTCGTTTGACACACATTTTCAGAGATAATAGCTTGTAACACTTTACATGAGCCATCCTGTATATATATGTTTTGTTACGTATATTTGCGTCTACTGAAAATACATCTATACAATGTAAACTAAAAAAAAGGTGTATGCGCATAATAAAAAAATGTAATAAATTCCCTTCTCGTAGAGCAAGTAAGCAGTAATTTTTTCTTTCACGTTCAACAATTTAGTTCAAATTCCCGGAAATATTATAAAATTACGAAACAGAATTCTATCTTAATCAGACGCCGCGGACGGAAGTGGGAACAATGAGAAATTACAGACAGCTCACATGCACCGCAAAATTCGACTGTGGTTTCCGTCCGACTTTCCAAGCTGTATCGCGCGATTTATACTGGCGGCTCTCGCTCCTGGCGAGATATAATACCGAAGTTTAGTGAGAAACGGAAGATGGTACCTTCCATAAGCGAGCAAATGACGTCCCATTAAGAATAGTACTCCGAATTTAAGCGAAGCCATCCAGGAGTTCGTACCTCGTAAGAGCAAACATTATGTACGTAGGCACGTTTCCATCTCGACGAGTGACGAGCTACCAACTTGGAGCATTCGAAATGTCTGCTGCGCACCTTGATACTAACCCTTTCACAGCCGTGCCATTACTCCAGCGGAAGAAAAATCACGTCGTCGCCATTCTAACGGAGAGAGTCACGTTAAGTGGCGTCCGCGTTCGTGGCTTGATTCTCGCGCAAATCCGTCTGCGAGCATCTGTGCGCGCGTTTAAGTATGTTATACGTTTAGATATCACGGGGGAAAGAATGTTATTATACTTTACGAGAGTTCGCGCGCGCGCGTACGTTTCCGTTTTCTGTCCTTTCCAGGCAGACTGTGCCAACTATAGATTTAATTTTTGTTGATTCGAATACCACGCGGGACTACAGAACTGGGAACATACTTGTTGTCACTTTAGCTAAACTTTGGTAGTAAATTCTACAATTCCTGGAGACTGTATTGTACACAACTTTAGTGTAAGTGAGTGTCACATAACTACTTTCCTGCACAAACACTTCCCGTAAACAGCGAATGCCTGCACCAGTTTCCGTTTAATTACTGCAGTTGAAAGTTTATCATTTAATAGTTTTACAGCAAAACGTATACATATATATAAAACAGTTCTTGTCTCGATGCGTTAGAATTGATGAATTTAATGATTTATGCAATATACAAGGTGTATCAAAAGTCTGGAAACGGTCAAATATCTCGAAAGCAAAGCATTTTTGAGAAAAATATTTCAGACAAAAGTTGTATTGGTTAAAAAGATCTATTCATTGATTGTATCCGCTTGACCTTGGGCGGCGTCGCTAAGGTCAAGTCAAGGTCAAATTGATTTTTTTAAATGGAACACCCTATTTTTAATGCCAGACTTTAATAGCTGGTATTAAGCGCTTTTCAAAACACTATAATAAAGTTATTTTTCATTAAGTATTTTTCTAATTATAAGGCTTGAAGGTTACAGTACCGCCTGCATTAGCATTACGCAAGATGTCCGACCGACGGCTAAAATCTCCTAAATGTTGTTCAGGATCTTGTCTTGGATAACATTTGTCAAGATCAAAGTCATTGGAGGTTGTACCTCTTATTTTCATTTTTACGTAAAAATGAATTTTTAGTGCAATTATATTATACAGTTATTAATAATACGAAATAAACAATACCGATCCCTTATTTTAAAAGTGACAAAACTCAAAAGATTGTTTCCCAAAAGGAGCAAAATTATTTTCCAACTTGGCAAAAAATCACTGATCAATCAGATAATCTCTGCAAAAAGAATATTCCTAATATAATCAAATGTCATTTTCATTTTATAACTCTTAAAAACTATTCTTTTGTAATTGTGACAATTTTGACAAATGTTTTAATGTGTAAAGTTAAATTATAGTTTACTTTTAATGTGATTGAAGATGATGTTTGTCTAACTCATTCATATAACTCGAAAATTACATTTTTTTCAGTTATGTCACTTTTCGAAATAAGGAAGCGGTATTGTTTATTTCGTATAAGGTTGAAATTATTTCGTATGATGTTGGAAGGAAATCTCTAAAAACTTTTAATTATTTCCTACTTCAAAATTCTTTTAAAAATATTAAAAAAAGGTTGTTCGAAGAAATCTTTTTGTAAGGAAAAGAAATCTGAAACGAACATAGCGGTGTGAATGTAAAAAATTCATTTACTTCAGCGTTGCAAGAATGAATTTAGTCGTTTTTCTGCTTTTGAAATAAAACGATTGCGTTCTTTAGCGCGGTATAACTATAGCTATGGTAGACCATTTCAATTTTTACGTAAATTCTAATGATGTAACCGCGTTTACAACGCGACGTGGCGAGAATTATCAAGCTAAATTAAATGTTTCATGAATCGTTAATTAAGCATTTCGTGGATTGCTGCTCGCGTTGACTTAAACGGATATCCTAGGTCGTTTCGTCGAAAGGCGAGCGTAGATCGTGCATTTGCGGGAGATCCCTAGAGTTTACGTTTATACAAATGACTTCTCGTCGACGGGATCCGTTTCGGATTCGATAAAGCAGGTTTGCGAAATGTGATAGAAATTCTGCTATCAACCCAATATATCACGTAAGAACGTGCGCGGAATACGTGTCACAGCAACCGTCACTACGGGTCAAAACTCAGAACAACCCAGAATACGATGTCTGGAATTATTTTATGCTGCTACGTGATCTATGCGCTTGACAACAAGAGAGGGCGAGCTTCCATCACGCTGTAGGAGAGAGTATGCATCATCCGATAATAATCCGCGCATAATAAGCATAATGATGAATAATAACAAACGTCATCTCTTCGCTTCTGGCAACGAGACTTGGGAGACGCGCCACTTCCAATCACTGTGAGAACTCTCGAGTGAAATCTGATTAATGGCTTAATTGCAAAGATCTCCAATTTAACGCAGATAACGTGACTACTTCATAACTCTGATGGGATATTTCGAAAGTTACGGATCGCGAGAGAAGTCGTAATTACAGTTTGGATAGAAAGCCGATGGATCACGATTTCTAGCGAGAATGGACCGAGAGGTATGGATATACGTGTCTCTTCATCTAGACGATACATTCGGTACGTTTGCTTTAATTAGCAAAGCATGAGGGCTATTAATAGTTGGTGAATACACGATGTTTGCGACCAATGTACGCGGCGATACCGCGAATTATGCGTTATCATAATTGGCGCATGGGGTGCGCGTGCATACATTAGGGGCGCAGTCGCCGCGACAGATGCGGTAACAACCGGTAGGATGCTGCGGTGGAGAGAGAACGGCTTCTGTACCCGCCCGCGCCGCCCGGTACTCCCTCACTCCCGGTAGTCCCGGTAGTACGGGCGTGAGAAGGCTTTGTTATCGGACGACGACGCTACGACCCTCATGAATATGAAACACTCCGGGAAAATGCGGGGCGAGGCGAGGTGAGGTGAAGTATGGTGAGGTGAGGCGAGGCGTCGCGACGTAAGGCTTCTACTTACCGTGCAGTATATGAAGAAGGCCCCGAGGACAATCACGCGCAACAAAACCGGGCTGGCCGCTCGCACCACCTGCAACAAATCATTTCGCTCGTTCATTCACGCGCCGCTGGCCTGTGAACTGGCGCCGATGCGATGGGGCGGCGCAGGGAACCGAATGCGCGTAAATAAAATCAGAGTCGCGCGACGAGAGCAACGGGCGGAAGATCGCGTCTCTCCCGTCTGATGACTATGCGATCCGGCAGAAATCGCATCTGTCAAAAACTGACCTCGATCTACGCGACACTTTGGATAAATAGAGACTTTTGAAATGTCAAAAGTTTTCGTCTCTTGAGTTCGTAAATTCCGTAAGATTTTCTTCGGGATACTTTTCTATCCCGGGGCTCTGAAAATTTTTATTCTCTTTTCCTTAAACGTTCTTCGATACTTATTTTACCTTATTGTCAGCTTGATATATTCTGAAAATAAGATATCTCTAAATTAAATAGACAATTTCGCTTTTTCAATTACTTCCAACACTCGCGGAGATTGTTATGGACGAAACTAATCATGCTTATTTTCAAAGGCAGTACTACGGTATACGTGGAATTTCTCAATGGTATTCCACGTTATCTGTTATTTAAGAGTATCTCCCTTCAAATGCTTTATTTATGTTGCCAACTGCTTCCACAGCGTTGTGCTCTCCAAGTTTGTATTCAAAATATACATGTTTGTTATGCACAGATGAATAGAACGGGTATCTAGGCATTCCCGCTATTCACTTCGATTTATTCTATTCACCAAAATCTGTTTGTTTATTGAGATTGCACTCAAAGGGCATAGTTTACACAATCTGCTTTATTAGAGTGCGTTTGTTTAAAGGCCAGAAAGAGATGACTGAACAGAAAATTGTATTTACAGCACCGCGTATAATAAAAAATACTTTTAAATAGATACATGCTAAATATCTTCTATTATACCTTCAAATAAAATATTCATATTTTATTCGGTTTTTTTTCAGCGTTACCATAAAAAATTTGTCAAAAATACATCGTCTAAAAAAAGTACATATTGCGAATTTTCATAAATGAAGGATCTTTAGTAGAGAGCAAATAAATTACTATGGATAAAATAATTTTTATTTTAATAATTTTTGTAAGTATCTCACATCTGTTGGATGCTATTTTGCGAGTTTGCTGCTTGTCGCAAGGAAAAATCATAATGATATAGTTCGGTAAACACGACCTTTGCGACTATCCTACGATCTGTCCACGAAAATTGCTAAAAAGTCAACTACATACAACTTACATGATATTTTTTGCGGTAGTAAAAACTACCGTGGCGCTATCAGGTTGGAATATTTTAGCTTGCTAACGTGCTAGGCGACGCAAAAAAGCAAGTTAGTTTACCGGCGTCTTAAAATATGTACACGACGATTTTTTACAAGCCATTAGCAGAATGGCATGTCTGTGGCCGATAAAGAAAAGCGTCATGTAAACCGCGCTCTCTTTACTTATAAATTACAGTTTTGTTAAAATAATCTTGTTATGTGTGCGAAACTACAATATTTGTGTGATATTTGTAAATTTAAATCTTTCAATTGCTTACAGCTCATAAATTATTCAACTCTTGCCGTCTGCTAAGGAAGAGAGATCGATATTAATGAAGACGGAATACTTTGCATAATACAATGAAACTCGTAACGATATAATATTTAATGACCAGTCTGCGATATGTTAGATGGACGCCTGTAAGCGCGATACTCGTAGCGTATTATTACGATACAGTAGTGTATTATTACGATCGTCTACTGCATTCTTAAAGCCGATAACGGATTATAAATGTGCCGCACCTAGTTTCATTCATTTGTGCTTTCATACGATATTCAAGAAACGTGCTGAGGTAAAGGAAAGGTCGTGGGCACATCACGATGAGAAACGCCGCAAAATCCGCCGCAGCGCGAACAACGAGGGAGAATAATAGCGAATAAAGTGAGTTAAAGTTCGTCCCCTGCAACAAAGCTAATTTCCCGTTCGCGTGTCTCGACTGTTTCATTCGCGCTCCAGGACAGACTTATTTGTCGCTTCCGTTTCACCCCGTTTTGCACCGTGTTCCATCTTGTGTGGATGACAATTAAAAAGAGTGAAGATGTGAGAGAAAGGAAAGGGAGGAAGGAGGAACCACGCTCTTAACTCTCCTAGGGAGTTACATAGGCTATTAGTGCTATGAGCAGTAAAGTGCAGTTTCCTTTCTGGCAAAAGGCGATTTGCACGAATTACCGAAGCGGTAAGTCCAGGAAGGACGTACCTGCAGTTCGCGAACTTCGGGAGACGAACGTACTCTGTAACAACCTCTCCAACAAAAAACGATCGTTCCAACTGCTTTAGAGAGTTACGAAACACCCGCGAACTTTTCGAAGCGTATCTTTCTATATCGACTGCATAAGTTAAAAAGTCGACAAATCGTGAGCAATCTGCTTCTTTCCCTCCCATATTTAGCGACAATGATTATCTAGTTGTAATTAGAAATTGCAAATTCAGAATTTCTAATTGCATCGGAAGACTTGCCAACTGTGAAATTCCAAACACTAGCTAATACGAATGTTGAATACGATAGTGATTGAAATTCATACAATTTATGGTACAAACTTGGGTGTTATTATTGCATGAACTTGAGTATAAACTAGAGTAGAATATCGCGGAAGCAACTTGCAACATGAATTAATATAACGCGCTTCGGATCGTCCGTTAAGAGGTGATTTGTGCACGAGATTGATCACGGAGAATGGCATTTCAATTAGCAAATCCTTGAGGGCTTTCAAATTCATGATTATTAAAACACAATAACGTATAATAAATTAACCTAACTTTTTTTTTTTTATTAAAACTCACATGTGTTAAAATACACTGTTTTAATTCTACGATCGCCAAAGTGGATTATTAAAACGTTAATTTATTAAAGTGTTCATCGATTCTTCAATCCTTTCTTTCTTAACAAAACAATCTCGAAATGGAAGAGAATAATATTTGTGTTTCACTTAAAAGAGCTTCGGATAGAGTTAGCGTGAATCCCTTATAATACACATAAGTTCCATTAGTCTGATTTTGAAATAATTCGCGTTATGTCCGCAGACGAGGACAATTATTATGACCGTCGGGATATGCTATCTGAGTATACACACACTTGCACACAAACAAACAAAACACACACACACATATATACACACCGTCTGGCACTTCATAAGACTGATTACGGTGCGATATTAAGCTTGTAAATCGTAACTCGAATATGGATGCTTGCTGGACGACATCAAACGACCGAATTTGCTCGAGCTAAGCTCGCGCGCTTCGCCGTTTATCTTCCAACTCAGATTTATTAATGGGGCCATTAAGGGAAAGAAGAAAGCGATTATTCTGTCCGCCTTTGTCTTGTCATCTAAATCTAATTAAAACATACTTGACTTTAATTACGTCATACGTAATAAAGGCATTAGTCCTACTTTTCTTAATTAGCATGCGATGATAAAATAGTGATAATTTGAAACATTTCGCAATTAATCTTAATAAAATTATTCATTCTTTTCCGTTTTCAAAAATTTCTCCTAAAATATCTTTATTATTATCATATTTATTATTATTGTATACAAAATGCATCTACAACAGAAAACATAAGGATCTCTCGTGTGAAAAAAATGTCATAAAATAAAGAACGTAGAACAAAATTTTTCACTCGTAAGGATTTATCTTCGAGAGGAATAATTTTGAAAATCGGAAAATTTATGACGAGTTTATACACCCTCTTTCGGTATATCAAACTGATTAAACAATTTCCGTACTTTATTTTTGTTTAACTAATACGAGAATTATACATGGTAATACACTCCTTGATCCACTTTAATACCTTTCCTCTATCTGACGTAGGATCGTTTTTTACGAGAGCTTACAGAACATCACGCGCAATTTTAATGCACGGGATTCTCAGAACATGTCGCATGTTTCAGGCTCGGATCTCATCCGAGGAAAATCAAGAGGCAGGGAGCCCTATTCTGTAGGCGACGATGCCTCGGCGCTACCAATTTCGGGATTACGGTGACAGTGTACCACAGCAAATCTGGCCGTTTCTCTCTGCGCGAAATTCAACGGGGCGACTCGTCGTAAATTCCACAAAATTATCGTCGAAAGCGCGCACAGCAGAATCTCCATCACTATCATCTCTTTCTTCTTTAGCTCCTTTTAGCAACACATCGCGCCGTTTTCAATTAAAACGGGTCCTCACTAAAATCATTCACGTTGCTTTTTCGCATTTGCGATTTCATGATTATCTCGGGAAAGCGGCTGATTTTATACACGTAGGGTAATTTATGCCTTGCACACCATCTGATATATACGTACGATTTAAAGATGCGGCAATACTCTCTGTGTTATAAATATCTAAATATCCCAGTACCGAGAAACTCCGAGAAACTTTGTTGAATATTCAGCAACATTAAAAATGCAAGAAACATGTCGCATCCTTACTTCAAAAGTGACATAATTCAAAAAAATTGAGTTTTCCTAGAAAAGGAGAAAAATGTTTTTTTAACTTGATAGAAAATTATTCACTAATCAAATAATATCAGCAAAAAGAATATATTCTTAACACGATCAAGTGTTATTGTCACAATTCTTAAAATCTTCCTTTTTTTTTTTAGTTGCGATGATTTTAATGATTTTTTTTAAATCACCCTTTTTAATTGTATCGATCTCGATTTTTTTATAAAGTTAAATTAGTTTACTTTTGTTGATTGACAGGATAATATTTATTTAACTCGTTTATGGTAATAATTTAAAAGTTATATTTTTTAAATTGTGTGTTACTTTTGAAGTGAACGAATACGGTAGGTATGTTTATCAAAAACAAAAATCGGACTATACAAGGGCTAATTAGCTTAATAGGAAATTAGCTCAACATAATGAAAGAAATTTTCCATTTTATATTTCTCGAAACATTTCTTAGATGAATGTCGATTATACTTATTTCGAAATTCTTCCGAGGCTTCATTAGTTCCTTTTTCAAATGAAGAAATGAAATGCCCAGGTCATTACCGTCGCAAAAACACCAGGAAGCTCGCCACGTGCCATTATTGCGTTAATTAGTGTCGGATCCCAGAGTACCTCTTTGATATCCAGAACAAGCCGAACAGCAGCGCCGCGTTTCGCCCTCGTTAAAGGCAAAGACTGAGGTGCTATTTCACGAGCCCAAGGGCTCAATGAATGTAGGTGTTGGGAGCTCAGAAAGACTAATTAACACCTCGCGGTTGGAAGGATTCCTCGCACTTTTAATACGAAGACGGGCTTTAATTTTATTTGAAGAGTCAGCGACGAAGAAGAAAGAGAGCCGATAGCCGATATTCAGAATAAGCTCTTTATCGAAAAACGGATTTATCTGAATATAGAATTGAGCGAGAACTGGATGTTTATTTACCAGTTCGATTTATTCATACGAAACTTTATCTGTATCCGTCGTCGTTTGCATAATTTGAAAGGATGTCAATAATTATTCAGATAAATACTAAAATTGAATATACAACTGAGACAATTTCATAAATTTATTACACATAAAAGTAGTGATTTCATAAATCAAATAATATAATTTTACAAATAAAGAGAAGAACAGTCTTTCAAATGATTGTTTAAATAAATAATAGTTGACATCAGATCGTTAGAATAATTTCCAACTATGATGCAAGCTGCACAATCACGTAATATATGATCGTGACATAATTATTGGATCACGGAACACTCATTCATTAGATATCGTTTAAAGAGACCTTCGTACACATAATCCGGTACATTTACATCTGTGATGTGTGTGCGTGTGCGTGTGCGTGTGTGAGATAAGAGGTTTTCGAATAATCACGCGCGATATCGGAGACTGTGATCTAAGAAGAGCAGTATTAACATGTTGACCCCGATTTATTCGATCGACTGTTAAGATAAGACATAATGTGACAATGGCACTTTCCTTCTACCGTCGAGCTTTTGTCACAGCGTTCAGATATTATCCTTGTTCAAACGAGTCTGTCGGTCTGCACATGTCGGAAGTCTGAGAATGGAACTCATGCAGAGAAAAAGATAGGATATCATGATGCTGCTGAAGCATAAAAATTTATATATAATTCTGAAATATAAAAGACAGCATGTTATTCGAAAATGAGATTATTACTTGCGCGTATACGCGTATTCAAAAGGGGGGGAAATATTTCAATTTTAATTATAAAAAATACAATTTGATTTTTTACTCTAAGTAAGTAACTCTTTTGTTGTAAATAAAATATTTTCTTCTTCCTGTTACGATCATGTAAGTAACTTCTGGAACTTCTGGTAGTTAGAGCTAGCTTTGACAATAGTCGAAAAATATAAAAACAGTTTTTGCAAGATTTTGAGCCAAAAAACAGAATATGTGATAAGATATTATAAGTACTTCATTCACAATTACATATTTCGTTTTTAATAACTGTATTTTGCCTATATTTTCTTCAGGAAAAAGAACAAAAGTGATGATTTACAAAACGTTATGATAAAAGTTATGATTTACAAGATCTCATATTTAAAATTAGGAACGAGTAAAGGACATTCTAAACTCTAAAATATCCAAAAAGCAATTCGTTTATGCAAAAAATTGTTGTTTATGTAATAACCAGAATCGGTAACTCTTCTTCCCTCGAAAAAAAATCTTGGATACGCCCATGCTTGCGCGTCAAGTAGTTCGGAATAAATCGAGTTTGAAATGCATAATTTATAATGTATAACCTAATTCGCAAGATTTTATGAATTTAACTCATTTTTACAAAATAAATCAAAACGTCGTTTTAAACACCGTCTAACTGCAGCCTTGCTCCTGCATAAATAATGGATTTTGGACGGAATGTCATCTACATAGATATTTCACTACGAACATTACTTGGGCTCTTGTTGAGCTTTTGTCTGTGCGGACTAGAGATTTATACGCTTGTAGAACGCGTTCTCTCTATTAACTATCGCAATTTTAGAAATTTATTGACTCGCTTGTGCGAACGCTTTGAAAGATAATAAGATAACTGTTCCAATAACTGTGTCTAATAATCATTGAAAAATCAACAATATATTTGTAATTATAAAATATTTGTCAATAACAGCGAGAAAATAACAGCAACAAACTAAAAGAAAAAGTTATATACCTTGTACAGACTAATTGTAAATAATAAAAACATATAATTTTAATTGTAAATTATTGTGAAAAAATTGTTCATTTCAAGTTTCGCAGGGACAGTCATATTTTCAGTTATTTTTTAACCATCTTGAGTAAGACTTGAGCAAGATCATCTTGAGTAAGAGTTGAGCAAAACTATCCGGAGTAATATCTACATTTCCAAATTTTTTAAAATATTGTACTGCATTTATCTAAACATATAGTATGTTCTTCATGATTATAAAAAACTGAAAATTAAAAAAAAATTTTTAAATTAAATTTAAAAAATTTATTTTATTAGAACTTCAAGTTACTGGTACAACCGAGAAAAAAAATATGATCTAATATGTAATATAATGAAATTTCACTTAAATATTCTTTCTTAAATTTATATAGTATTTTTCAATTATTGAAAAATCAAATTTTCATTGGAAATTAATTTCTTCTGTAATTAATAACATCGTGGAATATTACGCTTTGAGAATGAATTAGCTCTGAACTCGCGAAATATAAAGATTAGCTTGCAAAATATTTTTCCTGTGAATATACAGGAATATTCTCTTGCAAAATATTGATAATATCGTAAAATACTGAAAAGGAAATATTAGTTGAAATTTTTATTGCCTCATCTCAGTTTGCTTAATTATAAGTAGTAGATACTTGTTATAAACTGCTAGAAAAAACCTGTTTTTGATAGAAAAGATGAAAAGCACGCTAATATTATTTCGCTGATTTTTTTCCTTTCAATATATTTACTAAAATATATAGAGCATGGCTAAAGAAGAGCGAGCGCCGCTTACGCGACACGTTTTATTCATCAAACATCAAAACGAGGCGGAACATCTCCACTATTTTCCGGCAAAACGATGCCATCGATAGAATTGGAAAGAACCTAAAGAGCCATGGCTCCTACCTTCACATGCCCGTATTTCCATGTGAAAAGAGCGACGGCTGGCAGGCAAGCGATGATGCAGCACTCCAGGATAAGTATCGCCGTTCGCATCAGCCAATTCAGGGATACAACACAGGGCGAGCCATCCTCGCAGGACTCGCACCCCTCGGCACACGGCAGGCATTCGAACACTCCGCTCTCGGCATATTGGCTCTTTTCACCCTATTGACAAACGCGGAATTATTATTCTCAGGAATGGATTTTCTCCGCAAAGGAAAGCAAAGCCTGAAATTAGTCATCGCGATTAAAAGAAACATTTTTTTTTGTTTTCTGATAACAAATATTGGCGATACATAAATTTTCTCTTTTTTATTCAAATTTCGTGTTACAAATTAAATTTATATTTAACTTCAAAATTGTGGTTTTAGTGAATATACTGTGAGTACAAAAAGTATTCGTGTGTATAGGGGAAATATCTTTTAAAAAATATTGTTTTTTAAAAGTAAATATTAATTAGCAATTTATTAACAAAAAATAGAATAGATCGTACACGGAAAAAAGATTGATTAAAACAATTAACTAAAAACTTCATTGATTCAGCAAATCTACATAATATACGAACACTATTTTTTTATGTTAAATTAGCAAAATTGTACAGTTGAATGAAGTTAACGATTATAGATAATTATATTTGTTGTAATAGCACAGCAAAAATAACTTTCTATGACAATCATTCCAATATACAGATCAAAATTTTTGCAAAATATGTTTGCTACTGTAATGAAGAAAACTCGTTACATTAGCAATTTTCATTGTAGCTAAAAATTAGCTGAATTAGCATACTGGTAATTCAGTACTCCAACACTCACGCTGCTTACAGATAATTCCTTTGTTAAACCATTCAGTTTTTAGTAGTTATAAATGTTGAACTCGCGCAGCAAGTCATAGTAGTAGCTTTGCTGAATCATCCAATCTATTTTTTCCGTGTATATTTTTCAAATTTATTTTATCTAAAAAGATGTGTAATGAAATAATATTATCTTAATAATAAGCCAAAATTGTATTATTCAAATGCATAAAAGTATTTGTACAGTCGGGAAATTTACTTCTGAGATTATAAAGACAATTATTTTCGCGAAGCTCTTTTATTTATATTCGGACAGAACGTACTCATTATTAATAAGTTCTGTGCCAGGACAATGGTTACGGTTACACCGTGCGCTTAGTTTGCGACCTATACGATAAGTGTCTTTGTTTAATATACAGGATAAACGTTAGCTACGTTTACACCGTGCGCTTAGTCCGCGACCTATACGATAGGTGTCTTTGTTTAACCTACGGGATAAATAAGGACATCTATTGTATAGGTCGCGACCTAAATGCACAGTGTAAACATAGCCAAAGACATCTATTATAGGGGATAATGAAACCATGGGGTATAATGGGATATACTTAATATCTTTTTACAGATATGCTAATATGTAATGAATTGTCAGACAATAGTTACTGTTAGATGTATCTTATTACTTTATTATTATTAGGTATATATTGTTATTAGTTGTCATATTATTTTTACCTGAAAATTGTTAAAAATTGTTTAATGTGTTCGCTTTACTGTCCGCGAATGAGTTACAGATTTTTTGGTATGTTCGCATAAGGTAAGCAATAACAAAATTCTATTTTTTATTGTCATAAGTACATTTATCTTATTATATAATCTTTTCTTGTTACTTTAGTAAAATCTATACAAATATATTGATTATCTGTGTTATTTTATATTATCTAAAGTAAATTTATGTACTTCGAGGCATAATGGTGCACTGGTGTTATTTTATGTTTAAAATGAGTTTATAATTCAGTGCAAGTGTGCAAGTGTAGATAAAAATGATGAGAATTATTTTATTTGTGTTATCTTCTTAAACATTTTTATTTATGTTCAATATAATAACAGTATACC